>NW_027186436.1:526248-689689 GCF_028583685.1 Petaurus breviceps papuanus
TATATATATATATATATATATATATATATATATATATATATATATTTGTACATATATTTGAATATTTGATTTTTAAACTTTCAATTCCAGATTCATTCCCTTCCCCCCCTGCCACCCACCCCCACTGGGGAGACAAGCAGTTCAGTATAGGTTGTACATGTGCGGCTAATGCAAAACAATAACATTGTAGATGTATTGTAGAAGACTGACTATATTTCCCTCCCTCCTATCCCACATCCCACTTGTTCTATTCTCTACTTTGATCCTGTCCCTTTTCAAAATTGGGTGCTTCCAACTTCCCTCCCCCCCAGCCTGCCGTCCCTTCCATCATCCCCCCTCACATCCCCTTCCCCCCCTATTCTCCTGGAGGGTAAGATTCCCTATTTAGTGTGTATTTCCCTCCCTCCTCAAGCCAGATTCAATAGGAATAAGGTTGACCCATTCCCTTTTGCCTTCCTATTCTTCCCCTCCATTGTAACCATTTTCCCTTGCCTCTTCTGTATGAGATAGTTGCCCTACTCTGTCTCTCCCCATCTCCTCTCATTATATTCCTCTCACCTCTTAATTTTACCTTTTAAGTATCATCCCTTCCTGTTAAATTGGTCCCGTGCCCTCTATCTATGTATACCTGTAAACATATATACACACATTCACATATGTATTCATATGCCCGCATACCCTCATATAAAGATATATATATATATATATATTTCTAAACCCTTCAACTACTGAGAAAAGTTTCATAAGTTACAATTATTTCTTTTCCATGTAGGAATGTTAATAGTTCAACTTTGGCCAGGTGGCTCAGCAAGCAAGAGCTTCAAATCCGGGCCCAGACACCCAGCACCACACCCAGAAACAACAACCGGTTGTGCAACCCCAAGCAAGCCACTCAACCCCGATTGCTCCAAAAAAAAAAAAAAATAGTTCAACTTTGATAAGTTCCTTATGATTTCTTTTCCCTGTTTACCTTCTCATGCTTCTCTTGCTTCTTGTATCTGAATGTCAAATTTTCTATTCAACTCTGTTTTTTTTTCAGCAAGAATGCTTGAAAGTCCTGTATTCCACTGAATGACCATATTTTCCCCTGAAACATGATACTCAGTTTTGCTGGGTAGGTGACTCTTGGTTTTAATCCCAGCTCCCTTGACCTCCAGAATATCACATTCCAGGCCCTTTGATCCCTCAGTGTAGAAGCTGCCAGATCCTGGGTTATACTGATTGTGTTTCCACAATATTCAAATTGTTTCTTCCTGGCTGCTTGTAATATTCTCTCCTTAATCTGGGAATTCTGGAACCTGGCTATAATATTCCTAGGAGTTTTCTTTTTGGGATCTTTTTCAGGAGGTAGTCGGTGGATTCTTTCAACCTCTATTTTGCCCTCTCGTTCTAAAACATCAGGGAAGTTTTCTTTGAGAACTTCCTGGAGGATGCTTTCCAGGATCTTACTTTGGTCATGGCTCTCAGGCAGTCCAGTAATTTTTAAATTATCTCTCCTGGATCTATTTTCCAGGTCAGTGGTTTTTCCCATGAGATATTTCACATTGCCTTCTGTTCTTTCATTTGTTTGGATCTGTTTAACAGCATCTTGATTTCTCATAAAGTCATTAGCTTCCATTTGCTCCAATCTAATTCTGAAGCAATGATTCTCCTCAGTGAGCTTTTGAGATTCTTTTTCCATCTGGCAAATTCGACTTTTTAAGGCATTCTTCTCCTCATTGCCTTTTTGAGCCTCCTTTGCCATTTGAGTCAGTCTGTTTTTTAAGGTATTATTTTCTTCAGTCAGGCTGTTGACTCTCATTTCATAATTTTCTTGCATTGTTCTCATTTCTCTTCCCAATTTTTCCTCCACTTCTCTTATCTGCTTCTTAAGGTCCTCTATGGCCTGTAACCAGCTTGTATTTTCCTTTGAAGCTTTTGGTGCAGGAGTTCTGACTTCACTGATTTCCTCCTGTTCCATGCCTTGCTCCTTCTTATCCCCAGAATAGGAGTGTAATGTTGGAATCTTCTGTCTGCTTTGTTTCTTTTGTCTGCTCATTTTGCCACTCAATGATTTGACTTTTGGGCTTTTTGACACAGTAGGACTCTGCCACCAGACAGGGGAGATTTCGTCCCAAACGCTGGGGTTTTCTCAGCTGCCGGAGGTATTGGATGGGTGCCTTCTCTGAGGTCTCCACACGCTCTGGCAAGCTGGACACACACCCCAGGACCTCCACCCTAGACTGCAATCCAGATCCAAGCAGGTTAAAGCAAGAGCGATTACCCCTCAGACTGGTGCTTGGTCCCCCTACACTCTGCAGGCCAGGAGCTGAAGCCGCCACGTGGCGCTTGGCAGGCTGTGCCAGCGTCTCAGCGGTTTCTCACCCCGGGGGTAAAAGCCACGCACTCCCACTTACTGGGTCCCAAAGTCCAGACTGCACTGGCCTCTCACCTTGTCCTTCGCATCTATATATTGATAAATCTGAAACCGGCCACAGCTGCTGCTGATCTGGAGTCCCTCTGGCTGGTGGCTGGCTGGTCAGGCCCGCCCTGGGGCTAAAGCCTCGGCGAGGTGCTGGGCTCGGCTCCCAGAGCGTTGCACTGGCCGGTTCCTGCCGGCCTGCCGGACTGTTCTCAGTGGGAGGTTAGCTTCTCTGTGTCATTTTGTGGGTTCTGCAGCTCCAAAGTTTGTTTAGAGTCCCCTTTTTACATGGATTGGGGAGGGTGGAAGCCGGAGCCGCGGGAGGGTCGTGCTTCTACTCCGCCATCTTGGCTCCGCCCCCTCAGAAATATTCTTTAGTTAGCATCCTTTCTTTTCCCCTTTTAGGGCATGAACATGTCTCCTGTACTTCCTCTATCCCAGTTAACCCTATTTGTTGCTTTTATCCTATTCTCCAATAGCCTTCACTCCCATTGCAAAACTAAAGGAATTTTTATTTCTTTCTTGTTCTCCTATGGACTTGGAAGCAGTAAATCACCCACAACTTTCTATCACTTACCTCCCCATTCATACAATTTCCTACTCTCATTACCTACCACAAAAAAAAAAAAAAACAATGTGTCAATTATAGAATCACAGGGGATTTAGAATTTGGACTGTTCAACTCTTTTTTGCTTTCTCTCTCCTGATTCTCTAAGTTCCCTTTCAATATATAGTCTTTTAGATCCTTTTTATCCCTCAATGATCTGTCTTTGTTCTATTTCTGAATAGATCAATCTTTAAAAAAAATACCTTTAAGCCTGAAAGAATTTGATTTATCACTTATTTTCCCTTGGTAATTATTTACTTTCTTGTACTTCTGTTATTTGTAAATTGAATAGTCTGCTTAATACCAGGGAGGGTGTTTTGGGAGTGTTTCCAGAATTTGTTCTTTTGGGTTGCCACTTGAGTTCCTTGCTTTTGGAATTATACTGTTCTAATCTCTTCTCTTATATTTAATGAATATGGAATAGTCCTTGATAATTTGAGTTGACTCTCTTTTGACTGCTTCACAAATTTGTTGTTATTCAAAATGTTATATTTAACCATTTTTTTAACCTTTGAATTGGAAATATAAATTTTTTTTTTCCTGGAAGTGATTTGTGGATTCTCTCAGTCATTTGTTGTTTGTATTAAAACATTGTCAAATATTTCTTGTGTTGTTTCCTGCAGGATAATATTCAGATTTTAAAGATTTGTTTTATTTCTCTATAAAAACTGTGATCTTCGAAGTATCTATATTCATTTAATTGTCAAGGTCAGTTAACTTGAATTATGTAAAATTCAGATCTTCTATTAATTTTGTTGTACTTTTGTTCTGTAAAATTTCCTTCCATTTCAGCATTTTTGTGTTTCAAATCTGTTATTTTTCCTTACTATCACTTCTTTGAAAGGATTTTCTTTCATATACTCAATTTTTCTTGCTCTATTTGTGTTTTAAATTCTGCATCAAGAGCTCTTATTTCTAAGTTAAATTCATTCCTAATTTTTTTTTTTGCCTCTTTTTGGAGGGGGGAAGGCAGGTCAACTGCGGTCAAGTGATTTGCCCAAGGTCACATGGCCAGCAAGTGTTAAATGTCTGAGGTCGCATTTGAACTCAGGTCCTCCTGACTCCACATTCCTCATTCTTTTAACATTCTTATTTCTCTTTTAAAGTATTCCAGAGTTTCTTGAAGTTTTATGAGCCTTGTGAGTATCTGCAGGATTCTTTCTCAACAGTCAGTCAGCAAGTATTCATTATGTGCCTACTATGTTCCAGGCACTGTGCTAAGTGCTAGGGATACAAAGAGGGAAAAAGAAAGTCCTTGCTCTCAAAGAGCTTACAGTTTAATGGGAAGTACAATATGCAAGTAACTATATATAAACAAGATATATACAGGATAAATTAGGGGTAGTCTCAGAGGGAAGGAAGAGGCACTAAGATTAAAAAGTACTAGGAAATGCTTCTTGTAGAATGTAGGACTTTTGATGAGGCTTGAAGAAAACTAGGGAAGACAAAAGACAGAGATGAGGAGGGAGATAGTTCTCAGCATGGGGGATAGCAAGTTAAAACATTCAGAGTTGAGATACGGAGTAGAAGGAATAACAAGGAGGCCAGTGTCACTGGATTGTAGAGTATGTGGAAAGGAGTAATGCATAAGAGGACTGGAAAGATAGGAAAGATCTAAGTTATAAAGGACTTTAAAATCTGGAGAATTTTATATTTGATCCTGAAGATACTAGGCATGAGAGATAGATAATGATAACTGGGAGTTATTGAAGGGGGCAGGGCAGGAAGGGTAAGAGGGGTATGTGAGGATATAGTCAGAGCTGTGTTTTGGGAAGATCAATTTGACATCTGAGTAGAGACCAACCAGTAAGATATTATAGTAGTCTGGGTTTGAGGTGATAGCCTGCAATGGGGTGTTGTCAATGTCAGAGGAGAGAAGGGGACATATACATGAAATGTTACAAAAGTAGAAATGATAAAACTTAGCAATAAATTGGTTAAAGGGGGTGAGAGAGAGAATGAGGTGTCAAGGATGACACCTAAGTTGTGATAGCCTGAATGACTAGGAAGATGGTGTTACTGTCCACAGTAATAGTGGGGAGACGAGGGTTTCATAGTGTGTGTGTGTGTGTGTGTGTGTGTGTGTGTGTGTGTGTGTGTGTGTGTGTGTGTGTGTGTGTGTAGAAGTGATGAGCAGTAAAGCTGGAAAGGTAGGCTGGAACCAGGTTATGAAGAACTTTAAATGCATGATGGAGAAGTTCAAAGAAGTCCAAAGGGAGTGAAGCTGGTGGGAAATCAAGAGTGAAAGAGAAGAGGGAAAGGAGACAAGAAGAAGAAAAGAGTGGAAAGGAGTCTATGAATGAGAGCAGGATAATAACAGAAATAGTCTTAAACAAAACAATTTTGAATGTAGGAGGGAAGAATGCAGGGATAGGTGCTGAAGTCTACAGGTGATCCTTACTTCTTTTTAGGATGGTGCGTTTCTTAAGGCTGGCTTGGACATTTGACTGAGAGGGGGAATCTGGGTTCCTCTACTTCTAGAATGCTGTCATCTTCCCATAACTCTCTCTATATATGGGGTTTATGAAAAGGAAAGAATCTCTGCTGGCTTGGCAGCAGGAATGGGGGTCAGGGAAGGTTTTGTGGACAAAATGGCATTTGACAAAAATGTTTTTCTAAATGCAAAGGTCTGACTAGCTCACCTCCTTGCTAAACTTTTATTTCTCATTACCTACAGATAAAATGCAAACTTTTTAGCCTGGCATTTAATGCCTGTCCTAATCTGAATCCTCATTTTATACTTCACAGCTTTCCAGCTAAACTAGACTATAGTTATCCCCTCCACATCATGGGAGTTAAGAATGTGGCTTCCCCCATTTCTGAAAAAATTCATGTAAAATATTCTGGCCTTCCCTTCATACCAAAGAAGAAGTCTGAATTATTCTGATATTAAAAGATAAATTATTGATATTATACAATGCTATACATATATTTATGCATTTCTGAGTTTCTAAACTTTTTCTATGTTGTCTACTGGTCTTTGTGTGTCATTTATAGCTCTCCCAAAATATTCCCATTTAATTTCTTATGCTAACCTGTGATATATTGAAACTGTGATGGGGAAAGTTGCAATGTGGAAGGGATAACTGATGTTTTTCTTCTTGCTCATCCTTGTCTGTTGAAAGCTTCCATGAAAACCCAGTTCATGGGCCATATACTCCATAGGACCTTCCCTAATCTCACCCAACAAAAAGGTGATCCTTCCTTCCCTCTCTTTCCCCTCCTCTCTTTCACTCTCCATTTCCTACCAGCTTCACTTCCTTTGAACTTCTTTGGACTTCTCCATCACGCTTTTACTTTCATAGGAAATTCATCATTGAGAAGTATCATTATCCTGTGAGATTGAATATGCCTGGTACTCACATCTCATCAATACCTTCTGCCCCTCTGATTGGACACGCTGATTGGAGGGCAGGGTCGTGGGATCTAGGGCCTCTATTTAAGAAAGTTAGCACAATCTTTTCCTCATTTCCCACTAGCTATACTGCTTTTGGACTTCTCCATCATGCCCCTGCACCAAATATCTTGTTCCTCTTTTCAGCTTCCTTCTATGTGTTGCCTTCTTCCATTAGATTTTAAGTTCCTTGAGGACAGGGACTATTTGTTTTCACTCCTAATTTGCATCTCTATTACTTAGAACAGTGTCTGGGCCATATTAGGCACTTAATAAATATTTGTTGACTGACTCAAATATTATTTGAATACTTTTTATGGATTTCTTCATTGTACTTAATCCTTTTTTACCTTTTATCACATTTATTTGTGAAAGTGTCTTATCCCTCCCCCCACCCCAAGCTCCTTGATGGAAGAAACTCTCTATACTTCGTATATACTTACTAAGTTTTTATCAAATTCACTTTCTTGAGAGGGGATTATTTGTCACTCACCTGGTTAGATCAATCCCATGATCTTTCCACTTGTACCATACTACTTTTCTAACCATTCTAAACAGATTGATGTCTATGCTTTTTAAAAATTCATTCTCTTAAGAGAGTAAACTATTCTGTTGTAAAGAAGTCTTGCTATTATGTTCTCATGAAAGGTTATTTAACTGCAGCTCCCTTAACTTTTCCTTTAAGGCCACATTTCCCAAAACTTTAATAATTTACTTTCATGATTCTTTCCATGACTCTCTTTAAACTTTCTGTATATTGCTCAAGTTATGAAGTCCCAAATTGGACTTGCTAGTCTAACATTATTGACTGGTGTAAAATCATTACCTTGATATACTAACAAACAGGGTGAATTGCAGCATTATTCTAGTTCCAACAGCTTATATTTTTATAGCTCTTTAAAGTTTACAAAGCTCTGTCTTTATATTTAACTCATAAAGTAGGTAGTGAAAGCATAATTATCACTATTTTACAAAAGATTAAGCTGAGTAATTGCTCAGCAGATAGAGCTATAGGCCTGGAGGCAGGAAGACTTGAGTTCATATCTAGTTTCAGACACTTGCTAGCTGTGCAACCCTGGATAAGTCACTTAACTTCTGTTTGCCTTAATCCAATAGAGAAAGAAATGGCAAAATCCTCCAATGTCTTTTCCAAGAAAACCCCATCGATAGTATAGCCCACAGGGTCACAGAGAGTCAACAGCAACAATTTCAAGTCATAAGGAGGTTCATAAGGAGGTTAAGTGATTTGCTTGGGATCATACAACTATAAAGTGACAGAGCCAAGATTTTAACTCAGTTGTCTGAGACTGATATTCTTTCCACTACTCCACAGAGTTTCCCTAATAAGTTAACTGATTTCAATAGCACTTTGAGGTTTTATGAAATACTTCCCACTGCTCACCCTATGTATTATTATCCCGATTTTACAGAAGAGAAAACTGAAGTTAATAGACTTTGTGTTTTACTTGTCTATGGTCACACAAATAGTAAATTTTACAGCTGAGATTCAAGCTCAGGTCTCTTGATTTTAGGTCCAGAACTTTATCTTTTAAGTTCTTGAAATAACAATTGCTTGTTCAATAACCAAAACATAGTGGGTATGATAGTGAAAGGATGAAGTTGTAATGTTCTCATTTTAGCTCTGATACTATAATTAAGTAAGAACAGTTTTTTATGGAATCAGATAATCAGAACTGAGTGGGAACTGGGCCTACATACCTCCTTAAATTAATGCCATTGTGTGAGAGACTATATACCACTCACTAAGTAATTTGTATAAAGAAGGAAGCTATCTCAGAACTGGAGATAGATTCTTAATGGCCTGTATTGGAAAGTTTTGGAGCAAGCATGGCATTTTCAACATTTCTTTAGGAGTAAAGGGAGGACTGAGCTATGACAGAGAAGGAAATTATTAAGAATCATTGACTCTACAGGCCTCTTGGAACAGAGGCCCCAGACTAGGGGAAGCCCCAAGAAAGGGTTAGTTCTTTCCTCAACTTCCCCTCCCAAAGTCTGTTGACCCACAGATACTATACTATAATCTGCTCTTTTGTTGCCCAAACATTCCTTATAAACTGACTTTTACCTCAACCACAGAGAAGCCAGGGGTTAACTAGAGATCAATATAAATTTAAGATTAGGCAGAGAGTTCAACCTCTGCCTGGGTGTTAGGAATTTCTAACTGAGGTCTAGGAGCAATTGAGTGAATTCAGAACTTTTCATTTAAATAAATTCCCCAGAACTAAAGAGAAGGGAACTAAACCAACAACTTAAGGAAGGAAACAGCAGGCATAATAAAAACCTTGATTTTTTGGTTATATGAACAAGAGTCTTAGAATATCTTCTATATTCTTTAATATGGCTGAGATTGCACATTTGGAACCATTGACTGATATAAATGTTTGATGACAACATGTCATTCACAATGATCAGAGTAATAATCATATAATTTTTATATTGAAAGCATTATAGGTAGTTTGCTTTCTTTTTTGAGGGAAGGGAAAAAGCATTTGAGAAATATACAGGGTTGGTTAATAAATACATCTTGAAAATTAGCATGAAATATATGTGCTGTTTTGTAATATCAATCAATCAATATACATTTATTAAGCACCTACTATATGCCCCCCCATATCCAATCATTTGTCATTTCTACCTCCATAACATCTCTCGTATACGACCCCTTCCCTCTTTTCTGACACTACAACTGCCCTAGTGCTGGTCGTCATCATCACCTCATGCCTAGAATATTGTAGTAGCTGTGTGACCCTGGGCAAGTCACTTAAACTATCAGTGCTCTAGTCAACTCTCTAAGACCAAAACTTATAGAAAAGAGCCCAGCCTGCACTGATGGGGGGAGTTTCCCATCTAGGAATTCCTTTTACCAAGTAATGAAAGGTCCTGTCCCTAGTTTCTGTCTTACAGAAAATATGGTGCTATTTGTGGAGGGAAATAAAAAGGTATATAATGTACTGTCTACTCTCATGGAATTTTCAGTGTATTTCAGGGAGTTTAGGTGCCCAGCCTTGAAATTTTTACTGGCTCAATGCTACAGTGAAAAACACCAGGCTTAGAAGTTGTGCATCTTTTAGCACTCTGGCCTGTATCTTTCAGGATCCAGACTGGGTTTCCTGGTATCTGTCAGACTTAAGTTTAGTCTGAAATTTCTACATAGCCTAGTTAGATATACAGCCTTTGGGTGGAGAATGATAAGGGTCGGCAGGATTCTCTGTTATCTTTGGTCTGTGACAAGTGTCCCTGAGTCCGCTTGGTCTTGATTCTGCGTGTTCTTCTGGTATATCACAGTTACAGAATACTGTATGTTCATTTCACTTGGAAAGGATGCTATCAGGGGTGGGGAACCTGCAGGTCCTCAAATGTGGCCCTTTGACTGAATCCAAACTTCACAGAACAAATCCCTTTAATTAAGGGATGTTCTGTGTAAAACTTGGACTCAGTCAGAAGGCCGCACAAACCCAAGGACCTAGAAGGCTGCATGTGGCTTTGAGGCCACAGATTCAACCCCTGGAATCACATGAGAGTGGTGTATGTACTGGGTACATTAAGATGATTCAGTTATATGAATCCTTTTTGATGTTTAGATTTTACAGTGACTCTTAAGTTTACCAGACTATTACTTTGATGTTTTGATGAATCTGCTATCTTATCTACGTGGGTACTTTTTTCAGATAGCTACCTACCTATACTGTCTCATTATGTGCTACTTTTTTTCTGTGTCTTCCCTTAAATTTAACACAGGGATTCTCTTATTCTCCCCCCCCCCACTCCACTGGGGAATGTTCAACTAGCTCTTTTGACATTGTGTTAACATTAATATTCAAATCCTATATTTTGTAGAAGCCCTTTCCCAGTTATTGCATCTTCCTACCTACCTATACCTCCACTAAAGTATGTATGGTTTATGCCATTAGGCTCCTCTTGTTAGCAAAGTACTTGATGCTGATTCTATTCCAGCTGAGATTTACAAGACTTGGGGTCATACAAAAGCTGACTGAAATTTTCTGGGTTATATGGCAAGAGGATGTTATCCCCCAGGAGTTCAAGGATGGCTTCATTGTCCATTTTCTATAAAAAGTAATGGAAATAGATTGTCCTGTGACAGTCGGGGGGGAAGGGAGGTCTCTGTTTTAGTCATTGCTGGCAGAATTCTTGCCAGAGTCCTCCTTAATAGGTTGATCCTTCACCTAGAAGACGATCATCTACCTGAGAGCTAGTGTGGCTTCAGAAAGGGCTGAGGAACAGTTGATGTGGTGTTTGCTGCCTGACTACTCCAGGAGAAATGCCAAGAGCAGAACAGAGGTCCGTACAAAACATTTGTCAGTCTGACCAAGACCTTTGATACTGTCAGAGTCCAAATATCATGACTCTCCTGTCATTAATAAGGGACGAGTTTATTGTAGAAATTATTATGGTTCTTTTTTTCCTCTTTCTTCATCATCCTTTCATTTTTATCCTTTAATCTCCTCAGGATGATTTTAAGTAGTCAACTATCTTGTCAAGTAAACTTGATTTTCAGTAAACTTAATTACCTTTCACTGCTACTTATTTTTGAGGTCGTATTCTTCAAATTTTCTACTATCTTCCCCTCTCAGATCTTACATATGAGTTTATATTCAAAATCAGTGTGAGTTTGCCTGTCATGCCCTATCATTCGACAGAATCAGCTTTCTACTGCTTGAGGTGGTTTCTAGACTCTTGATCTTATTGTGGCATTGATTTATCTCAGTTAAATTTCCTTTTAGTAAGTAGTGATAGCCTCTGTTAATGTGTATTCTTTTATTTGTTTTCCATCTTCCTATTTTTACTATTTTCTTCAAACATACTTTGATTTTTATTTTTTTCTTATGAGATAGTGATCGGATTACATAGGCAACTGATTAAAAATAACTCCAATGTCATTAATCAGTCATTTCCTGTCTGTTACACACATACACACACATATATACATACACACAGACACACACACACACACACACACACATATATATATATATATGATTTTGTGGTGTTATTTGGTGCTTGTAATGTCTAACCTTACCATTCACTTTTGAAGAAAGTATTCATGATATTAATGGTGTGAAATTTTGATGTAATCTACAAATCTTAGGCACTTCTCATTTCTTCCTTCTCTTTCTCCTTTTTCTTACCATATTTTCCAATATTTTTATTATCCTTTACTATATCAATCTTTGCATTGAAATCACCTACCATTAAAATATATGTTTATTTAAATTTGACAGATAATAAGTGAATCTCTTCCTTGAATTTTTCTGCATTTGTAATGGATATTGGCACATAAACTGCAGTTGTGTTCTTGTTGATTATCAACTGAATCAACTCCTTTATGGACCTCTCTAAGGAGAACTTGTGAGCTATTCTGCAGCTTCCTTATATCTTCTGATTTCATTTATAGCAAAAATGTCAAGACTGATATGACTCAGTTCCTCCAGGAGTATGTTCTCTCAGTCATTGGACCAAGAGCTCATATTTAGAGTAGCAATACCTTAGCTTATGTTTATAGATGGTCTAAAAGTTTTGTGGTTCTTAGTATTCCCTCATTCTTTTCCCCACACTGTCACTACACATTCAGAATGGGAGTCTTAAGGAACTAAGGGTAATTTTGTATATTTCTTTTTTTTTCCATGGGTTACCTGCCATGGCCAAATAATTCATTGCTATGTGACTCACCTAATGGTGATGAGCTACTCTGTACTTAGCTTGGCAATTCCTCAGAAAGTATTCATAGCCATATTCAGATTGTCAGGGAATCAATAGTTATAATAATTAATAATTCTTTAGTGTTTTAAGGTTTACCAAGAGCCTTCCACATGCAACCTGGGGTAAACTATGTATCCCAATTTGACAATTGAAGAAACTGAAATAAAGCCACTTCAAGGAGGTGAATTAACTTGTCCAAGGTTAGACGATTAGAAAATATCAAAGTCATAATTCAAACTCAGGTCTCCTGACTTCACATTCAGTATTCCTTCCTGGCCATATCCATACCATGTTGCCTGAATTGTGGTCATTATCTTCATTTTTCACTTTTCCCTACTTCCCCTAGAATCTTATAGTCCTATTCCTGGAACTCTAGGCTCTGATAAGTAAGCCTTTATTTTGCTGGGAGCCATGATTCCACACCATTTCCCAGTCATCTCTATACCACCTTGCCATAAGTTACCTTCCCTCTTTCTAACTTCCCTTTATGTATTGTCCTTCCCCAAGAGAATGTAAGCTTCACGAGGGCAAGGATCTTGTTTGCTTGCATTTTTATTTGTGTCCCCATTGTTTAGGGCAGTGCCTAGAATGTATTAAAACACTTGGTAACTGCTTTATCTTTTTTCCTGAATGTATCTATCTCTACACATCCCTACCAGAATTAAATGCACAAAGAGAAACTCAGAATCTTTTTTGCAAGAGTTAGTTATTTCATCAGTTAATTATTAAGCTCCTACTCTGTATAAATTCCTGTGGTAGTTAGTGTAATCGTGGCCCTTATCCTTATGGAGTTTGTTGACTTTATTATAAAGAATGAGTAAAATATAAATTTCAAATCCATTTCATGTACTAAAAATTATATCAAATTTTGGGATGGTTATTAAAAGAATAAGACAGAAGTTCTACGGATATGCTTTCCCCCCTCTCTTATGGAGGTTACCCTGGATTCTCAAAGACAAAACCAAGGAAGCACAGGGTCTGGTAGGTTCTACTATGCAGTAAGGGCACCTGAGTAGTTAGTGGATAGAATCCTGGGACCTGAAGTCAGGAAGACTTACCTTCCTGAATTCACATCTGACCTCAGATACTTAACTAGCTGCTTGGTCCTGGGCAAGCCACTTTTGCTTACTTCAGTTCCTCATCTGTAAAATGTGCTGGACAAGGAAATGGCAAACCACCCAGAATCTTTTCCAAGAAAGCCCCAAATGAGGTTACAGAGTTGAACACCACTGAAAAATGACTTAGCAATACCACTACTAGGCCAACTATATGTACAAAAAAATCTTTATAGTAGCCCTTTTTGTAGTAGCACAGAATTGGAAACAAAGGGAGTACCCATCAATCAGAGAATGACTGAACAAATCATGATATACAAATGTAATGGAATATCATTGTTGTAAGAAATAGAAAGTAGTACAGTTTTATGAAAAAAACTAGGTATGTTTTAGTATGAACTGCTGCAAAGTGAAGTGAGGATTAGGAGAACAATTTATACAATAACTGCAACATTGAAACAATGAATAGCTTTGAAAACCTTAACTCCCATAAACCAGTATTCCTCAGTAGTGGTCTCCAGCTCAAAGAGAAATAGGCTACTAAATAGTACACAAAGATCCCTGTGAGCACACATTGACTTAGAAAATCACACATTACAATTATATATATTTTATTATATTTTTACTTATTTTGTTAAATATTTCTCAATTGTATTTTAATTTGATTTGGGCTGCACTTGAGAGTGTTGTAGACTTTATGCAGCTTTCATGTTATGTGTTTTGATGTCCCTGATCCAGAGGCCTGATGAAATATTCTACTCATTTCCAGACAGAGGTGAAGGAATCAGGGTGCTTATTTTTGGGGGGACATGGCCAATGGTGGAATTTGCTTTGCTTGTCTATGCATAATTGTTATGGGGGGGAAGGGTGACAAAGGAAAAAATAGATTTTTGTTAATTAAAAAAATAAATTTTGCAAAACTTTAAAGACTCATAGTGATTTTAAATCATCTCTAGACAATAATTTAACTTATGGTAATTTAAATGTAAGATCCTTGTTCAACAACCAAAAACCACCATACTGCTGGAGGAACTAAATCATATCAATATGGATATTCTCCTTATAAATGAAACTGGAAAATATAAGAAATTTGCAGCTAGGAAAAGTATCTCACAGGCTTTCCTTAGAAAGGCAAATAAAGGAATTGGGAAAGATGATTTTATTACATATCCAAAGTAACATCATTTCATAGAACATTTGGTCATCTTACCTTTTAATGCTAATGAGCATACCAAGACCATCATGAAAATAATTATATATTAATTGCTAATATCTATCTTAGAAAATGTCATCTTATCTAAAAATCTATGAAGAACTTGATAAATGCTTCATATTGTTACAGGAAAAGGGAATAGAAGAGAGAATAGTGAAAAAATGTGGCTCAGAATCAAGAAACGAGTGGCTAGATCTAGGTTTGTAGACTACGTAGAAGCTTTTATGCCTTTATGTTGTGAATAATACTGTCTTCAAGAAGAGAATTACAAAGTGCTAGATATCATGAGCCCTAAATTATAGTACAAAAAGGAAATGTGTATTATAGTATAGAAGAAATGGCAAGTTACTAATATGGAAGTCATTTCCAAAATCAGTTGTACACAGTCAAATCTTTGATTCGTTAGAGGAAAAATGGAAATAAATAACCAAATTAGAAAAAAGGAAAATGATGAGAATATATACCATAAAATTAAAATAGTTTCAAACTGACCTATTTAAATGATCCATTGACAGTAAAAAATGGATGACATAATAGACTAATGTAGCCTATCAGAATTTGTTAAAAAAAAAAAAAGTTTAACTCTTATGAAGCAGCCACTATGATGAGGTTGCCATAGCATGGTATCAAGAACTGTTTCATTCAATAGAAACACTTGATCTTTGTGCTAAACAAAGAGTTATTGGCAACATTAGTTTGAATATAAACTCAATGGTAAATTTTTGTGGAGGAGTAAAATGGAGGATTATGAGCAATACATCTACTCCCATGTCCTAGGGCAAATCATTTAACTTTTGGAGGACTCAGTTTCTGTATCTATAAAATCATGAAGTTGAACTAAATCTCTAATTTACTTTCCAGTTCTAAATCTATCATCCCATTACTTCAGAAGACAGTGAGAGGTGATGGAAGAAAAAATGAATTTTTAGGAAGTTTGATATGAAATCCAATTAAGCAAGATCATCCCAAGATAATTTAAAGATAAAATTGAAAGGAGGGAAGTATAGAGGAAAAAAAGTAGAAGATGGTTTGTCATCATTGCTATAGCAGGGTATTTTCTCCAAATATAAAGATACCATATTTAGACTCTTAACATCACGCTTTTCTAATTTACTATTTGAGCAAGTAGAAGTGGCAGTAAAGAAAACAAAGATGGAAAGAGCAGCTAAAACTATATCAGGTATGCATAGAGGGCATTTGTTTTGGAGGAAACAAAATTTTGAGGGCATCGAGATTTAAGATTTCCAAAAAAAGATAAAGAGAATGAAAATTTGGAAAAATCTCTGATGGCAATATTAATTTTTTAAAAAGGTATTTGATTTGCTAGAACAAAATGCAGCCTTGAAACTCTCCTCCATCAAGGTACCTTTCATGCAAATTTCATTAATATATGTGAGAAGTTAGTTAAATTCTCTCATTAATATCAAGCAATGGTAATAAAACATGTTGGCATGTTTGCTAAAGGTATTTGCCCCTGTTATGTGAAGTCTTCCATAAGAAATCTATTTAGAAAAGAAATCTGTGTATTGTATAGATGGCGATATCTTCTAGGTATTCTTGTTTGTAGATGACATTGTACTGATTCCACCAAACTGTGGAACTTTGCAGAGCTTTTTAAATATGATTCACAGGCACTTGAGACTGGTTTGACAACTCATACAGAAAAAAAGAGTGGATGAAGAATACTATTGGGCAGATAATGACCTAAAGTTGGATAGACGTCTGTTTTGTTGGTTCGGTAGGTAGCACATGATAAATGTTTAATGAAGGCTTGTTGATTTGATCCATTGGTACATATATCTTTAGATAGGCAGTGCAGATGGACAAATTAGAAGTCAAATTACCTTATACTGTCTCCAAGTTAATTGTTTTCTTTTCAATTAATTGGTCTTATTTGAGTAATTGATTTTTTTTTGCTTTTTTTTTAGAGGGCAATTGGGGTTAAGTGACTTGCCCAAAGTCACATGGCTAGTAAGTGTGTCAAGTGTCTGAGGCTGGATTTGAACTCAGGTCCTCCTGACTCCAGGGCCGGTGCTCTATTCACTGTGCTACCTAGCCGCCCCTGAGTAATTGTTTTAAAGGTACAAAAGTCTATGTCTCCCATTCAGGGACCAGTCCTAAGTTGTGGAAGGAGCCTAGTCCTGATTTGTTAGGCAATTGGCATTAATTACTTAATAAATGAAAATGCTTAGAAGCTTCCTCAGTCATTTTATCTTAAATTCCCCACATCTCCCTGATAATTCCTAGGGGGCTTGTTTCAAATTTTAATCATGTAATGAATGAGTATTTGGAATTTGATATCTCAGCAGATGAACAACCAATGGGAAGTTAATTTGTTTCTCTCCCAATCTCTCCTTTTCTTATTATACTGTTCTTAATATTATGATGGGGATCAAAGTGTATATTAAATTTCACATCGGAGTTATAAATACATAAAAATGCTTTCTGTTACATCTTGTCTTCGAAAGTCAGAATCTCTATTCAGCTATTCCATTCAGAATTTGAGTTCAGCATTACCCTATAGTTGGCACAATAACAAAACACTGCTTTCTTATAGTTTATATACCTTGTGTCCAACTATCAACCATTCTTTTTGGGTGTTGGATTTATACAAGCATTTTAGAATTACGAAGTACTCTATATTAATTAGCTAACTTGGTCCTCACAGCTGCCCTCTGATGTAGGAAAAAAAAATGTTGTAAGAAAATATTTCAATGTTGATTAGGTATGTCAGGGAAGATGGCATTAGGATGGGCATATTTATTGCCTAAGCATTGTTTTTAAAACAAAAACTCAAAGAGTTTAAATTTATAATTGAATTATTTTTACTTATTGTAGGAAAATGATGCTTTTTCTAAGTTTGATCAAAATTACATTGACTTCTTTGGAGCTTTAATGTTTGCAAAATGTTTTACTCATAAGAACATTGTGATGTAGGTAGTGAAATTACTATTCCCCATTTTACTAGTGGGCAAAGCGAGGCTTAAAATAGTTAAGTGACTTGACAAAGGTCATATGACTAGCAGGTATAAGAACCAGGACCCAAGATCACACCTTTCTGATTCAAAGTTCATTGTTTATATAGTGCCAATAACATAAAAGATAACCAAGATGATGACTAAAAATTCTTGTAGATAATACTAGTTGTTCAGAATAAATTATTTTCCATTTTAAGGCAGTGATTTGAGGCAAATTCAATTGAATTTATGTGAACTGAATGTTTTGTTTTATGTTATGAAAGCCAGTTCTACATTACGTGGAAATACAGAGATAAATAGGATAGTCTTAGTCCTCTTACAGCTAACAGCATAGTAAAACAATATGACACATACCCAAATACTTAGACGGGGATCAGTGAATAAGAGAGTTGAAGTGACATGCTAGATCTGAGCAAGGAGAGATCATCTCGGGTATGACTTATAAAAAAGTAGCAGTTTAGCTACGTTTTGAAAGCTGTATGGAAATCCAACAGTAAGGGCATTCTATATGAAATAAATGGCATGAGCCTTTAAAGCTATTGCAGTGGGAAAGTCCAGAACATGGAAAAGGAACAAGTAATTCAATATGATTAGAGTTCAGAATATGTGATTGAAATTAGTATGAGCTAAGGCCAGAAATCAGGATGGCATCTGACTGAAGAAAACTGAATAATGGGGCTTTTTCCTTTATTCACTAGATAATAAAGAGCTATTCAGCTCTATGGGAAACAAAAGCTAAAAAAAATGAAACCCTTATAATTGTTAATTTGATCAGCTGCCTGATTCAAAATTTACTAGTTACAGAAACCTTCCTTAGAAAATTAATGTTATAGTTGTAAGTTATCATTGATCAATTTAAAAGTAATATAATTATCTGTCTCCAACTTTTAAAAAAGAAAACAAAAAACAAACAACCCCCAGTATATTTGTTGCATTCATTTCCTTGGACAATGTCTTGTCTAACTGCATCTACTTCTAAAGGGTGAGGTGCCCCAGTCCTGGGAAACTTGGAGATAAAACTGTTTTGAGTTTTACCCAAATCCTCAAGATCTGAATACCTTTCAAGAGTTAGAGTTCATTGTAAGTAGTGTATAGCAGCAAAGACAGGTTGACTACATATATTACAAAATAGTTATTTTAGGTAGTCAAATAGATTATTTATGTTTTGTATAAATAATACTCTTCTAAGTCCTGCTGGTCTCAGTCTTATTTAACTTTGTAGTTACATTTTTCTTTAGTTAACAGTTGACAGTTATAACCAATCAATCTATAAATAAACATTTATTAAAGTACCTATTGTGGATATATGTGTGTATGTATGTATATACACAATAAAGTATATTTAGTATATATACTATATATTACTACATATAGATTAGTATATGTACATTACTATAATGGAGAAAACAGGATATACATATATATGTATATATAAGAAGAGAATAAATGCAAACTACTTTGGGAGGAGGGGCACTAGCAGGTAGGTTTATCAGGAAAGGCTTCATGTAAGAGGTGATCCTTGAGTTGAATTTTGAATGGAAAGAGAGCTTCTGTACTGTGGAGTTGAGAAGGGAGTACATTCAAACATGCAAGGTGGCCAACAGCAAAGATACAGAGCTAAGAGACCGATTGTCAGGTGTAAGGAACAGAGAGAAAGCCAATTTGTCTTGATCTCAGAGTGCAGGGGGGAGTAGTGAGTCTGGAGAGATTGGGTCAAGTTGTAAAGGGCTTAAAAACCTAAACAAAGGAGTTTATGTTTTATCCTAAATAAAATGGAGAACCATAGGGACTGATTCAGTAAGGGATTGAGTTAGAGTCTGGATCACCTGGCTTGATTGGCTTAAAAATACAGAGCACAGTGGGCCAAGGTTGTCGATCATTTGGCAGATGGTCCACTTAGCTGTGAATAAAGGAAAATCCTCAGTCCTGGGGCCCAAGACTGCACCAGAAATTCCACAGTTATCTTAGAAATACATGTCCTTTTTCCAAATGGTGAAGGAAAGAAGGAAAGAAATGCAGTTAATAAGTCCTTACTATGTGCTAGGTATTGTGCTGTTATTGTCCCCATTTTACAGAGGAGGAAACTGAGGCAGATAAGCTAAAGGACTTGTCCAGGGTGACACAACTAGTAAATAGTTAAGGATGGATTTGAACTCATCTTCCTAGCCCCAGGTCTTGAACTCTATCTACTATACCACCAAGCTGCCTGATAACTAGGAAAGAACATGAGATAAGGATGATTGAACATGACTCATCACTGGTATTTGGAGAGAGGAAGAATATAGTTCATGTCCAATTAATGGTGACTCACTAATTTGTTGAAAATTGCCATATAAATAAAATTACTATATATTACAGTATGACAGCAATACTCTTCCTTATTACAGTCATTTACACATAATAGTTGCTAATTATAAAGATTTTGAAGTTATCTTAACCTGAACTCTGTGGAATCCTAGTATTCCTTTAGGTGTAAATAGGCTTCCTGTGAGAAGTATTCTATACTAGCGATATGATGTGAAATTCCATTATGTGCAATAACATTTTGGTTTGAAAATGGGATTAATTTTTTCTATATGCTCCAAAGCTTGTCTGACTCTATTTTATCCTATTCCCCTGGACTCCCTGGGACTAACACTTTATGGGCTCTAGCAATATATTAATAGTACCAAAGTGTTAAGTGTCACGATTATTTTGGGAAACACTGATTTAAGGATTCTATGTGGATGTGTTTATCCTTTCTCCCTTTTTAGTACATTAATATTTTAATCAAGGCCATATGTTTTTGCTTTGCAGTAGGCTTGAATTATGAAAACATGTGTTTAATGTGCTTCAGATACAGATTGGACTGGATAATATCTGAGATTTCCTCAAGCTTTAACATTCTATATTATAAGGTTCCCTTCTGCATTGGCATTCTGTAGTTCTCTAATACTATGTTTTTCTGTTGTTACACTTTCTATAAGTAATATGTGTATATATATACATATTTATATATACATTCATAATGTATATATATACACATACATATATGAGGCCACTTCTGTGCATTAAATTATTATAGTGACAAAATTATTTTTCTGTATTTTATTGATTAAAAATCATTGGACTATTAGTATTTTAAAAATGACTTCTTGTTTTCTTTAAATGTGATGAATAAATATCAGCATAGCTAAATTGTCATGGTCATTCACAATATCTCCCTGGATATCACATAGACCAATTTTATATGATAGGTAGGAGAGGTGTAGGATTTTTTTTAATTTAGTAAATGAAATTGGTATTTTATATGTTTATATAACCTAGCTTCCCTCACTAATCAGTAATATTAGGATATGTTTATGTTTATTAGGATTTTTAAAAAGTCATTGTGATAATGTTGTAATATATTTGCTGCATAGAAGCTCCCAAAATTAGTGTGTTATGATTTAGGGAGAAAGTATAATTACTTCGTGTGTGTGTGTGTGTGTGTGTGTGTGTGTGTGTGTGTGTGTGTGTGTGTGTAATTCAGGGGTTAAGAGACTTGTCTAGGGCCACACAGCTAGTAAATGTCAAGTGTCTGATGTTATATTTGAATTCATGTTCTCCTGACTCCAGGGCCAAGTGCTCTGTCTACTGCATCACCTAGCTATCCCAAAAGTGTCATTTCTTAAAGACATAAATTTGAGAAGGACAAGTATGCAGAAATTCTTGTGAAGTAAGTAATTTAATTGGTATTACAATGTAACACATATATCTAAGAGACATTTTTACCTACTCCTTCTGCTATCTTTTCAGCTTCAAAATATGTTGTGAATTTAGACACATGAACCACCAGTTTCCATGGCAAACTCTCCCTTTTGGAAAACTATATTAAACCAAATAATTTTGGGTAAAATCTGCCATAAAGAACATCTATAAACCAAAATTTGACTGAAAATTAAAAGTATTAATAATATTAATAACAATATTTGTATGATACCTTGTAACTTTCAGAACACCTACATTTTTCTTTTGTTAGTGGGAATAATTCTGAAAAGGAAAAGTAAGATTATTTCTATTTTATAGAAAAAAGAAACTCTATTCATCAAAATTCATTAACTTGTGGATAGTCACTTAATTAGGTATTGACTGATCCAGTACTAGAACCCAGGTCTTGACTTTGTCTCCTGTATTTTCTCTTATGCCAAACTGCCTTTAACTGTGATTTTTGGGTTTGTATTGTAAATTTAAATTAAATAAATTTGAGTACCACTGTATCTGAGCAATAATCTCTTAGTTTAGCCTCCTTGATTTCTCTTCAGCTCTTCCTTGATATTGTCCTCCTTTGGCTTTTGTGACATTTGTTCCTCTCTCCCAGCTTTTCTTCTGTCTATCTGATCTCTCTTTTTCAGTTTCCTTTGTTGGATTATAATTATAATATATTTTCCATTTGCTTACTGTGAGTTTTTCTTGTCATCATCCTGAGTTCTCTTTTCTCTATATAACTCTTCTGGTTTAATGAAAAGTCTTATCACAGATGACTCCCAAATCTAAATATCTGGCACTAATCTGTCTCCTAAATGCTTAACCTATATTATTAACCATTCTTCACCTCCTCCTAGATGTACCTTTTTCATCTCTAAAGTAGCATATCCAAACAAGAACTTGTTATCTCTACCTTCCCCCTATCTATGGTTTTTCTCCCTATGAGATGGCTTGCTTAATGATCTCAACAATACTCACCAGTTCAATAATCATCTGCGTGCAGATTATTCTCAGATCTCTTTATTTAACCTCGCTTCCATCTAGTCTCCTATCATAGCTTCCTATTCAGCATCTCAAATTGGATGTCCCATAAACATCCTTAAACCCTTAAACTCATAATAAGCAAAACTGAACTCATTATCTTCCCTCCCAAACTGTCATCTCCTCTGAAATTTCCTCTTTCTGTCTGGGTACCACCACCATCATTCAGGCATGCAAACTAAGTGTCATACTCTCTTCTTTACTCTCACGAATATCACATCTATTGCTAAGTTTTGTGGCTTCCATCCTTCACAGCATTTTTTTACATGTTACCTTCTCTCCACTTACACAACCACCACTACAGTATAGGCCTTAAATGTTTCATTCTTGGACTATTCCAGTAACTTTCTGTTTGGTCTTTCTGTCTCAAGTCTCTTCAGTTCCTGGAAGCCTCTCTCTCCTCATCTCTGCCTCCTGACTTTTTGGCTTCCTTCAAGACTCAGCTAAAATCCCACTTTCTACAAGAGGCCTCATCCCCTCCTGCCTCTACTAGTACTTTCCCCATGAGATCTCCCACCATTTCATATTTAACTTGAATCTCAGAAAACGTTGCCGTTCTTGACAAAGCTAAACCCTCCTCTATGCCTCCTCAGTCCCATCCACTCCTATCTTCTCTAGCAGATTGCCCCATCTGTCATTCCTACTCTCTCTAACCTTTAGTGTTTCCCCCATCTTCTAGTTCCTTCTCTGCTGACTACAAACATGCCCGTGTCTCTTGCATTCTTTAAAAGAAAATTCTCACTAGATCCCTCTGTCCTACTAGCTATCTTCTACATCTGTCTTGAGCGAAATTTTAAAAAATCATTTATACTCAGTGGTCTCACTATCTCCTAAGTCTGTGGTGTCAAACGGAAATAGAAATGGATCTCTGTGGGTCACATAGTGACTTGGAAAACCACAAATTAACATTATCTATGTTATATTTTTATTTGCTTTATTAAACATTTTCCAATTACATTTTAGTTTGTTTGAAGCTGAAAAACTAGAAGTGATTAGGATGACAGAAGAGTACAAGCAAATAGCCCTCCATATCTCACCCTTTCTTACCTACTTCTGAGGTCTTAATAGCATCACTCTTTTATACCATCATTAAGCAATTAATATTTAAAATTATCTTGAGTCTTTGAGTAAAGATTAAATTATTTTTATTGTTCTTTTTCTCTATTTCAAAAAGTTAGTGATATCTATATTATATTTTAGACAGATTTTCTTCCAAAATAGTGAAAATTTTTAAGTTTGCTTCTTAAATGGCAAATTAATTTGGCAGATTCAGCTATTCAGGTTTACATTTTTCTCTATTGGTTACATTTTATTGTCAAGTCTATCATCAGAATTAGTCTTTTTTCTAGTCTTATATCTTCCATGAAAGCAGAGGCTCATCTTTTTAATGGTTATATTTTTCCAGTCTTGCTATATGGCAATAAGATGCAAAGTACCATTGCCTCCAAAGAACTAAGGGCACAGAGGAGATATAAGCAATCTGTAACATATATCCAGTGAGGAACAATGAAGAAGCATGGAGTAAAAGGTATCATGGAGAAATTGTATGATAGGAAGAATTTCTATCTGGTTGGTCACATGGCAAGAGCAAGGGATGATAGGTGGACAGCCAGAATGCCCCAGGGATACTCTTGTGATATCAGCAAAAAGTGAAGAGTACTTCCAGTATAATATGTTGAGTAGATTTTCCCCCTCCACCCCACCCTCATGGCGCACTTTGGGGATAACTTGGATAACAGTTGCACAGAATGGGCTGGCATGTATGGATCACAATCTGCATTGTTACAGAGAATTTCTGACTTTATGAGATTACAGATCTGAGTATGAAGCATGTGTTTAAATTTAGCTTTTAATGGTGTTGCATGGAACAAGAAGCTAGAATAAAATCATTAGAAAATGGTACAACTACAATATCCCTTTTCAAGTAAGTGCATTTCCAAGAAATTGAAGAAACAGGTCCTTGAGTTTGCAATTCTTATGTGAATATCATTAAAAGCCAATAATATGTAAATATACTTTGAACACTTTTCTTTTTTCATATATTGAGGATTGTGTCAGTCATAGAGGTCAAGTATTTAAAAATGTTTGGAGATGTGGTTTACATAGAGGAAAGCAGATATTTACCAAGTTAATATGAGTGGTAAACTATTGGAGTCATATTATATTGGTTCATTGCCCAGTCTACCATAGGCTATTTTTGTCAATTTACTCTGAAATTATAACTAGAAAAACTACCTTTGGAAACAATCTGAACCTCTGTTGCATTCAAACTATACTCTATTGCTTACTCAGGCAGTTTTTGCTGATGAAAAATGGGTTCTGAATTTGTTTTGAGGAGGGTCACATACTTGGTAGGTGGCAGAATAATTACAGAAATTGCTCTGACATGTTGCAGAGGAAGGTTTAAGGAAAATTTTAGAGAATGTCAAAATTGCTCCCATGGCTGTTAGATGAAAGCCTACCTTCTTTTATTAATTTTTTTAAGCAATTGGGGTTAAGTAACTTGCTCAAGGTTACACGGCCAGTTATTTCTGGGTGTGGCGCTAAGTATCTGAGCCCGTATTTGATCCCCAGGTCATCCCGACATTGGGGCCAGTGCTCTTACTTGCTGAGCCACCTGGCCACCCCCAAAGGAGGGTATTTTTGTTTTGTTTGCTTTTTTTTTGGAAGGCAATTGAGGTGAAGTGACTTGCCCAAGGTCACACGGCTAGTTTTTGTGTTGTGTCTGAGGCCGGATTTGAACTCAGGTCCTCCAGACTCCAGGGCCAGTGCTCTCTTCACTGCACCACCTGGCTGCCCCGCCTACCTTCTTCTTTATCAGAAATGTTTTCATTTGTTCAAATGCATCTTTTTTGTAAAAAAAACAAAGCTAAAACAAGCTAGGAAGTCAGGACTTCGATTGAAATTGAATTGGATAATTAACAATACAGGGGAGTGGAAAGAGCCCCATGTCAGTAATCAGATTCAGTTTCAAATCCAAACCTGAGCATGTACTAGGTATATGACAAGTCGTGACAAGACTCTTTGAGTCTCAGATTCCTTATCTATAAAATGGGGTAAATAACAACCTACTTCCCAGTGTTGTAAGGATCAAAGGATATACTGCATATGAAAGACTTATATAAATTTGAACTGTTATCCTTATTTATCATTTCTTTTTCCAAACTAAGAATTGTCTGGCACTTTATCTTGCCTATGAATAAGTAACTTTTGTAATAATAACTGCTTTCTTTGATTTTAAAAAATTTTTTTAATTTTTTTTCAAAATGCCTACTCAGTCCTATTTAAGAAGGATGAAAGAAGTTTATTGTACAATACCTAAAAAAGGAGCAGAGTTAGACCTTGTAGATAGGTTTTGTAGATAAGATAATAGCTCTGTTTCTTTCCTATATACTTTAATCCTGAAAGACACACACAAGATACATCTTTTAGTTCTTAAACTATGTTCACTTACATAAACAGACCTCTAAATTCACATCATAAAGTTTTCTACCTTAAATATTTTAAGGATCAATAAGGATCCATCCAATATTTTAAGGATCCATAATTTCATTAGTAAGGCTACTCTTTCTAGTGGTAATAGAATAGAAATCACAGCCTCCATCTGCTCCAGGAGACAGCATTTGTGAGGCTGTGTGGCTCCACCCCTGTCTCAGATCAATTGGTGACCAACTTTATGATGAACCTCTCCAAACTTTAACCAGACTGGTCTTTACATGATAGGTGTATTGTCTTTTACTGGACCTGTAGTCAAAGCCTTTCCACCTTTGTAAGACCTGCCTGAACTTAAGCAGTGCTCCAAATGGCACTAGTCTGAGAACCCCAGGTCACCTGTGTACTATGATAAGACATTAGAATAGGATTTTAATATGCTTTAGTAAGCTGTAGCTTAAATATGAGGGATTTTTTTGGTAATTTCTCTTGGAGATGTAATAGTCTATGAGTATTTTATTTAAAAAGGTCCAAATAATAGTTTTGGAACTTTTATTCTGACCTTTAAAAAAGTCAGTCTCTTGTAGAAGGGAATAGAGACTAACAAAACCAAACCATCATGCAGAGTAATAAAATTGTTTTAAATAGAAATTAGCTCAACAGAACTTCATACAAAAATAGTGTGGGTTTTTTTTCCCCTAGTGAAACTTAAGATCAATTTTCCTTTATCATTCCTCTCATTCTTTTTTTTTAAATTGAGTTCAGGTAAAAATGGTCCTGGAACAAAGCAGTATCCTTTTATTATTCTTTTATTTAGTGCTTATTTAGCTTATTGTGGACTGTTGTCAAGGTGAATAAATTAACTGCCTTTTTGTAATTGAATGAAAGCTTTGGGACTTAAATTCATCTTCTCTAGGTTCACTGAAGGCATCTTCAGGACAACTCCAGTAGCAGACAGGACAATGGAGATAATATGTACTTCATCCTATTTCTACTTATAGGCCTATCTATTTTCAAAGTCTTTCATTCCATATAACTTGATGGTTGAGTATTTAGTATGGAAACATTTATTAAAAGCACTATTATTAATTTTTTTATAATTTAATGTTATGTCTGGGTCATCATTATTATTATCTCTGTTATATTATATGATATATATCATATCAGCTTGTTGAGAGATTCTTTAAACAGCTATCTTCAAATGAGTACTTATTTTAGGAACATCTCTTTGTAAATACTACTGTTGACTTATACTTAGAAGTTTATAAATACATCATCTGGCAATAAGCTGAAACCAATGACAACTGTAATAGTTCCCATATAAAAATGACAGAAATATAAACTAATACTTGAACTCTGTTATATTTCCTTAAAAGTATTTCCGTAAGTTTCTTCCACTCATAACACTTCTCTTGCCTGTATAAACACTGAATCCACATCAGTGAATCTCATTTTTACCTTTTCTTCCATCATGGCCAATCATTGCCTCTTTTCTTAAATTTTCTATAGAAGGCCTAACCAATGTGCTAGAGACCTTCCGTTTCTTTAAATATATAATATGTACAACTGTAGCATTCCTTCTTGGTGCATAACCATCCTGCATTGGTTTCTAGACATAAAGGTCTTGATTATGTCTCTTATTGAGTTTATCTTGTTCCGTTTATTAGGTTTCATTTATAGATGTGTATTAGTTCCTCTTGTAGTTTTTCCAGTTCATTGGTAATGGGACAAGTGTGAACAGTTAAATTAATATTTGAAGATAGTCTAAATACTATAAGATTTTTAGCACCCTTTGTTTCTTTTTCTGCCACTTTGCTGCCATTGGGCCTTTGTGGAAGAAAAGAAAGAAGGAAGGGAAGGGAGAAAGGAAAGAAGGGAGGAGGGCAGGAAGAATTGATTTATTAAATACTTAAACTACCTGCCAGGAACTGTACAAAGTGTTTTACAAATATTTTTTGATATTTTGATCAAAATATATTTTGATCATTTGATCAAACCTGGCAAGATAGATGATATTATTACCCTATCTTACAGATGAATAAATTGAGGTAGGCAGGGATCAAGTGACTTGCCTGGGGTCACACATATATTAAGTGTCTGAGGTCTTCCTGACTTAAAGCCCCAAACTTTATCCATTGTGCATCTTAGCTGCTTTTGTGGAAAAAAGCCATAAATTATTTTGAATTCTAATTCCATCTTACACAAGACCTTGCCTTATATCAAGTACTTAATAAATGTTTTTATATTAATAAGAATACTAGAGTGGGTAGTAATTTCCCTGCCACTGGGAATTTTCAAGGTGAAGCTGGGTAACTAATAATAAATAAAATACATAAATAAAAATAATTTATGTGTCACTGTATCAGAACAACCCCCCCTGCAACTTCATCCATTGCCTAACCTTATGCTTATGAGCCTTGCCTTAAATAGAAAACAGAGTCTGTTGTAAGGTCCAAACTTAAAACCTTGCCAGTTTGGTGGAACCAACCAGAGCTTACACTCCACTGGCAAGTCTGAACTTGAGGAGAAAGGTAAGAATTTGTTATATTAGTGTTAGGCAGTATAGTATCATGCCTGGAATCCTGGCTCCAAGGTCACTGTGGTTATATAATGTGAAATAATTAAATATGAAAAGGTGGAAGGAACAAAATCCTGGAGGACATTAAATGCCATTTCAAACTTTTGTGTTTGTTGGAGATTGCCTGATACCTGAAAGATACCTGGAGATACCTGAAACAGGAGACAAACAAAAGAGAACAAACCCCAGGTTTATTCCTTGGTGCCACAGGATAAAAGTAGAGAAAGTATCACTTCTTCCTGGTTCAGTTCATCTTGCCCACACTATGATAAAGTGTGATTTTCACTATCTGGACATAATAGGAAAGAGTATGCAGGAAAGACAGTGAGAATGCCCCATTCTGGTAATTTTAAAAGTGTTAGGTTCTTTTTTATTTTGTAAAATGTTAAAATTTTAGTGGAATATACCCAACCAAGAGTTGGCAAGAGAACTGAAGTGTCCCTAGCTGATTGATGTCCAAGTGAAGTTACTATTTTAGATTCTACATTTTCATAAGAAAGAATTCATATCTACCTTATATATTTTATGGCATATAATATTTTAATATTTAGTTAAATTATTTAGTTTAGAAAGACAGGTCCCATAGAGAATGTCTATTTCCTCTTATACATTCTTGGCAATTTTTGTTATTAGCTTTTAATAACCCTTAATATATGTGTGTTGGACTGCCTGGTTGGATGCCATTGATGTGGCTAATTGAGAGATGTTATGTGATAGAGCCTTTATTTTCACAGTAAATTTATATTTGTATCTGAAAATCACTACCCACTCTAGGAGTCTATTAATTTAACAAATATTTATTAAATACTTGATATAAGCAAGGTCCTGTGGAATGCAAAATTAGAATTCAAAATAATCTCATTTAATTGATTTCAGCCAAAGAGAGCTATTTGGGCTATTCTAATTTTTAGGAAGCTTCCAGCTGAATTCTTCCTTATAATAAGCCAAAGTCTTCTTTCTTATAGATTCTGCTTATTCTTTCTTGTTCTTCCCCATGGAACCAAGCAGAATAAAAGTGTAATTCTTCATCCACAAGACTGCCTTCCACATATTTGAAGTCAGTCATCATCTTCACATAAGACTTTTTTTTTTAGGTTGCACATCTCTACTTCCTTCCTTGTATGGTAAGGTTTTTTTTTAATACTCAACTATTTTTGTCACCATCCTTTGGACTTGTTATAGTTTATTGGTTTCTCTTCTAAAATATAGTGTCTAAACCTAGTCACAAGATGTGTAGTGATCAGAACAGAGTATATATGGATTATCACTTTCCTCATTCTGTGCACTATATTTTTATTAATGATATGACATTAAATTGCCTTTTTTATTGCTAGACCCCATGATTTACTTTCACATAAACAGCCACATATCTCCTTTCTTCTGCTTATGGAACTGATTTTTGGATCTTTATCTCTGTTCAGTTATAATAATAGCTAGCCTTTATTTAGTATATTATCTCATCTGATCCTCACAACAACATTGTGAAGTAGGTGCTATTATAATCCCCATCTTACTGGTCTTTTTTATTCTAAGTCGAAAACACTATTTACCATACCACCAATTCTGTCTTGTTCACATTAACCCATCATTATGACTTATTGAAAAAACTTTGCAGTCCAATGTTTTCATCCACAGTATCTATACATGTTGTTGTTCAGTCATTCCATCATATCCAATTCTTCGTGACCCTGTATGTGATTTTCTTGGCAAAGATATTGGAGTGGTTTACCATTGCCTTCTCTAGTGGATTAAGGCAAACAGGGTAATATCAAGGGTCACATAGCTATTGAGTGTCTGAGGAAGGATTTGAACTCAGGTCTTCCTAGTTCCAGGCCCAATACTCTTATCTGCTGAACCACTTAGCTACCTCTACCTTATACATAATAGGTACTTAATAATTTTTTAAATTTGCATTTAATTAATTTTTTTAATTATAAGGCATTTTCTTGCTTTTTTGTGTTCTCAGTGAACAATTATAATGAAAACTCTTGTGACAAATATGACAGTCAAGGAAAACAAATTCCTACATTGGTCATAAATATTCATTGAATATTGTGTTTTAACTATTCCCATCTCTATCTTCTTGTTATCTAAGATTTAATAGAGAATCAATGCCTTCATCCAACTAACCGATAAATATATTAAGCAGAAAAGGGTAAAAAACAGAGCCCCCAAAACATTCTTGGATGACATCTAGGAGGATACTGGATACATTAGGATATAGTAAGATACATCTTTACATTTTGGGCCTGCTTAGTCAGGTCAGCTCTTAATCCACCCAACAGAACTGTTATCTGATCTGTATGTCTTCATTGAATTTGCAAAAGAAAAAATCATGAAGGATTTTTGTTAAATGGTTTTTGATGAAGTCCATATATTTTATGACTATGGCAAGCTCCTATTTTACTAACCTAGTCAAAATAGGAAATGAGGTTGGTGTGCTGTACTTAATGAAATATGTATCATAAAGGATGTATCATATGTATTTTAAAGGATGTCAGGCCCTTTTTAATGTTTAAAAAATATTTAATAATCTATTTAAGAAATTTATCTGGAAATGAAGTAATTTCAGTTAACTTACTGGCCTATATTTTGAAATAATCACTTTCTTTCTCTTTTTGAAATTGGGACATTTGCCTACCTTCAGCTGCTTTTGGTCATCTCTAGTTTCCAATGGATTTTTTAAAATCCTAGCAGCTATTCTGTAATCACATCTGCAATACTTTTTTGTTTTTTTATTTTTGGTACCATCTAATCCTGTTTCCTTGGGCTAGATGACCTGAATTCATTAAGGGCAACTAGGTATTTCTCATTATCTTTTTGCTTAGCTTGAGTTTCAAGTCTTAAATACTTTAGCTTTATATTTTTCACTTGTTTCCATTGAGGGAAAAAAAGAAGAAAATAAATGAGTGAAGTTGTTTTGTCATTGTTATCTTCCCACACATGCTAAGCAGGGAGCCTATCCCTTCATCTTCCTTTTGTCCCCTACATAGCTTAAATAATTTCTTTCTGTTGTTTCTAGTATTTATCACAAGCCTTAGATCATGTTAGACTTTAGTGTTCCTGACACTGTTCTTTACATATATGTGTATATATAATATATATTTATATGTTTGTATGTACACACATATATTTGAGTATATATACTATAAATATCATTATTATTAAGAAGCTAACGAACTTGAACATTTCAATATATGAGGAACAAAAAAGAGGAATGTATAAGAAATCATAAACTTCTGTTACATACTTTTTTTTAAAGTATACATTAAATTTAACACAGTGATAACAGAATTGCCCTATTTGTGTCCCCTTATGAATTTTTTTCTTTTGAATATTTTAAATGTTTTATTGATACTCTTTTATTTCTCTTTTTTATTTCTCTCCACTACCTTTTAACTCACCCTCCTCACCACATTCCTACCATGAAGCCTACCCTTATATCAACCAATCAGTAAACCAGCAAGCATTTATTAAGTACTTAATATGTACCAGGCATTGTGTTGAGCATTAAGAATACAAAGACAAAAGTAAAATAGTCTCTGTTCTCAAGGAATCCATATTGTAATGAAGCTAGCGCTCTCTCTCTCTCTCTCTCTCTCTCTCTCTGTCTCTATCTCTCTCTCTGTCTCTCTGTCTGTCTCTCTCTCTGTCTCTCTCTCTCTCTATCTCTCTGTCTCTCTCTCTGTCTCTCTCTCTCTCTGTCTCTCTCTGTCTCTCTGTTTCTGTCTCTCTCTGTCTCTGTCTCTCTCTGTCTCTCTCTCTCTCTCTGTCTCTCTCTTTCTCTCTCTGTCTCTCTCTCTGTCTCTCTCTCTCTATCTCTCCCCCCCCCCAATTCAAAGTCAGCATATTGACCATGTCTAGAAATGTCTCATTCTGTGCTTCTAGCCCACTGCCTCTCTAGGAAAGAGGTAGGTGGCACAATTCATCATTGTGAGTTACACCATTGATTCTGTAGTCTTTTAAAGTTATTTTCCTTTACATGATTGAGTTCTTCCAGTAAATTCTTCTCTTTATTCTACTCATTTTATTCTGCATTATTTCACATAAATTTTCTAAGGTTTCTCTGAATCCATTATGTTATCCTACCTGACAGTATTATTATTATTTCAATATTAAAATTATAGCTTTTTGAGAATCCATTAAGCTCTTAATGCTTAAAATTGCACAGAGACTTTTGGGTCATCTTGCACTTAGTTGTATTCATACACCACAATTCCTTCATTCCTCAATTGATAGGTACCCACTTTTTAAAGTCCTTTACTTTTTTCATTTTTTTCATTTATATTGCAATTATTTACTTTATCAAATTCTTCTTTACCCTCTGTCTTTGATCTCTTTTGAAGTATATGCCTAGTGGCAGTATTGCAAGATTTAATAAACCAAAAGCATTTATTAAGCACCTGTTATGCTATATACTCTGTGCTAGGTGCTGGGAATACAGAGACAAAAGCAAAAACAATTTATTCCTTCAAAGGGAATAAATTCCCCACCCTACTTGGGTGAGGAAATGTGTACATATCTAGGTATATACAAAATAAATACAGGGTGATTTTGTGGGGAAATCATTCACACTGGGGTGGAAAAGGAGATAAGGAAAGCCCACATACAAAAGGTGGCACTTGAATTGAGCCTTGAAGGAAATTGGGAATTTTGAGAGATGAAGGGTGGCATTCCAAATATAGAGGGCATGTAGTATAAAAGACAAGGTTTTATTACTCTTTTGTATTCTTCCTTAGTCATCTGCCCTTTCTTCCATCTCTTGTATGTGTTCTTTTAAAACTTGAGTTGAGTGAGGAGTAATTTATCTAGTTGGCCAAAGTAGTAAGTTTGATTTCTCATCAGACTCTATAATAACTACATTTCCAAAATCTTGTTCTTAAGTATCTCCCCTATCTTCCTTTAATTGACTTGCCCTTTAAATTATTAGAGATCATAAGGGGCGAGTAGGTGGCACAGTGAATAGAGCACCCTCCCTGGAGTCAGGGGGACCTGAGTTCAAATCTGGCCTCAGACACAACACAAAAACTAGCTGTGTGACCTTGGGCAAGTCGCTTAACCCCAACTGCCCTCCAAAAAGAAAAAAAAATATTAGAGGTCATACCAATATTATATGTTAATTCTTGAAACTCTATGGAATGTGTAATTATCGCCTATGTTGGAGGTTAGAAGAAATTATTTTTAGGGTTCCATTTAACTCTAAAATTCTGTAATTCTGTGATGCTCTGGAATTAGGTGGCCCAAACCCTAACCCTAGAGGAAAGGGGATGGGAATATGCATTTATACAGTACCTACTATGTGCCAGACACTGTGCTAAGAACTTTACAAATATTATTTCATTTAATCAACAACACGAGGAAGTAGGGGCTGTTATTATCTCTAGTTGAGGAAACTGAGGAAAACAGAGATTAAGTGACTTGCCCAGGGTCACACAGCTAGTGTTTGAGACCAGATTTGAATTCAGGTTTTACTGACTGCAGACCCCGAGCTCTATCCACTGAGTCACCTATCCTATTGGGAAGAAAATATTAACAGTAGGGGATAGTGGAAAGTACAATAGATTTGAAGTCAACGGATCTGGCTCCATGATTGTGGATGGATAAGCCATTTCACCTCTCTAGGTCTCATTTTCCTAAACTGTAGAATAACAGGATTAGGCTAGATTGCCTCTAATTTTAAGGCTGAGTCTTATGATAACCCTTTACATCCTATAATATTTTATAGTTTCCAAGGTCCTTTCACAAATCTAATTTGATCCTTAAGAATATTCATCAATAGCCCAGTAACTTATATGTTATACTTTATAGTTTACAACATACTTTATGTCCATTTTCTTCTTTGATCATTATAATATCTATGTGAACCAGGAACAATAGGAATAACTATCCCTGTTTTATAGATGAGAATACTGATGTTCAGAGAAATTAAATACCTTGCACTAAAAATCTAATAATAGTAAAATTAGCATTCTAGTAATTGGAATTCTAGTGATAGAATAATTAGTAATAGAATAATAACATCTAGCTTTTCTGATTCCTATTTCAGTGTTCATTTACAGTATCATGAATGGGAAATAACTCAATGGCAATAACGAAGCAAGTGTGAAAATGAAGTGGAATAAAAAATTGAAGTTCTACGTGACTTAATCTCTTCATGCAACAGAAGTTAAAGTGACTAATGTCATATGGTTTTAGAATAAATATATTTTGTGTTTAGTTTTTACTTAATTTTCCTAGTTTAAAAGAGGCATATGAGTATAATTAGTATAAATTTCTTCTATTTTCATGTCATAGAACTGTGATTTCATTAGTTTAGGTACTGCCTACATCAATACAGATGAAAACTTCCCTATTCAGTGTGTTAAACATTCATTAAATAGTGATTATTTAATGAGTTGGTATGATCAGAAAACCCCAAGCAATTCATTAGTAGGTTGCTAATTTCCTAATGATGAGCCTCTCCAAACTTGATCTAGTCTTTAGACAATGGACATACATAGCTAAGCTTTTTCTCAAAGCCTTTGTAGCTTAGTGGGATCTGGTAAAGCATTTGTTCTGCTGGTATAATATTAGAGTGTCCTGGACTATTTGCAATATATACTGAGCAATAGGAGGAAGATTTAGTAGAAGAAATATTTCTTGGTCTAGTTTTGGGACATTTTATCTTATTTTGCTATATCATTTGATTTAGATGACAGTGCTTCTGCTGCAAGTAGCATGGAAGTGACTGATCGAATTGCTTCTCTGGAGCAGCGGGTCCAGATGCAGGAAGATGACATACAGCTGCTCAAGTCAGCTCTGGCCGATGTAGTCCGACGCTTGAATATTACTGAAGAGCAACAGGCCATGTTGAACAGAAAAGGACCTACCAAAGGTAAACATTTCAGGTGTATGCATGGTGATGTGACTAGTTTGTATGGACTCTTCCTGTATTTTGAATAGACTATGCTTTTAAATTAGCAAATCATTAAAATGTCAAGCGCAATATGTGTGTGTATGAAAACCTCTTTAAAAGTCCCCAATGACCATACAAAATACAGCATGATTTTGTTTAGGTTTAAAGTGAATTCTAGCTATTATATATACCCTTCATGGTGATAAAGATGTCATAAATAGGCCTGTCTCTTCGGGGAGTATTGTCTTGTCCTCTTGAAAGAGGAGCTCAAACTTTACCACCTCCAGTAAATCTTCCTGATTAATGTCTACCAATTCTGGGGATGATAATAGTAAACATGTTTTAACTTTCACAGAAGCACTTACCTTAAAATAATCCTGTGAAGTTGTTTGTGCAAGAATTACTAACTTCGCTTCACAGATGGGGAAACTGAGACTTAGAGAGGTAACTTGCCCATAGGCACATACCCTAGAGCTGGACTCAAAACAAAGTTGATCTGACTCTGAATTCACTTCCTTTTTCATTAATCATTCCCTTACTGTGGTATGTACATTGAGCACTTTATGTACTCATTTTATATTGTAACTGCTTGTCTTTCTCTTGGTACTCTGCAACTGTTCTCAGGTTATTTCATTTGTATATAAGTTGTCTCCCTGTATAGTTTGTAAGCTATACAAAGTTATTTCCTAGGGTTTAAGGATTTTTTAAAAATCTTTGAACCCTTTTCTTTCCTTCCCACCACATATACCTAATAAGGCATCCTGCAGTTCTGCAAGTTTTCAATCATTTTTGGTAACTATTTTTTGCACCCTTGAGTCTCCTAGAATATAATATATAAGAAATGACATTTTGTGCTTAAATGATTTCTATTGGACTCTTGCAGAAAAATTTGAAAATAAGATTTTAATAAGAGATCTGTCCTTACTACCATGAGATCCACTTTAAATTTTATGCATTGCAAGAATTTTGCCAGAAACACTGCCTAGTGTACTTTCCACAGAGGGGGAAAAGTGAATATTAGCTCACCGATAATTTATGGCTAAGAACTTCTAAAATTTAGGCAAGCAAATAATTATAAATATTTAATAAATTATTTCACATAAAATGTGTGTATAGCATATTTTTTGGAGTGAGGTTGAAGTTTTATTAAAAGGATTAACTTCATTTTTACACATCTGTAGAAATTAACAGTAAATTAACTCTTTCAAGGTAATTATTTCTAGATACACAAGGCAGATTTCTAAAATTTGAATAATTCTTTTAAGTTTTTTTTTTTTATTTTTTTTAAGCAATCGGGGTTAAGTAACTTGCTCAAGGTTACACGGCTAGTTATTTCTGGGTGTGGTGCTGAGTGTCTGAGCCCGGGATTCGATCTCCAGGTCATCCCAACACTGGAGCAGGTGCTCTTACTCGCGGGTTAAGTAACTTGCTCAAGGTTACACGGCCAGGTGTTTCTGGGTGGGTGCTAAGTGTCCGAGCCCGGGATTCGATCTCCAGGTCTTCTCAACACTGGAGCCGGTGCTCTTACTTGCTGTGCTACCTGGCTGCCCCTCTTTTAAGTTTTTTAACTTGCCCTTTCAAATTATAAAGTTATGTACAACTTGGGCTGTTTTAAATGCTCTTGTTACTATCATTGCTGCTTTGCATACCACATATTCACTTGGATTCAGATGCTTATATGTCTTTGCTCAACAGCTTCTCTTTTAGATTAATTTAAGAATTAGCATAAAATGTTAGTTCTAGGATGGTTGTTTGAGGAAATTGCCCAGATATTTCTTTGAGTTATGAGCAAGTTTTCATTTAAAAAAGAATATTTCTATGCAAAATTATTTTAAAATATTTTAACATTAATGACTTTTTATCTTTGCACAAAAAGGAAGTAAATTAGACAAAATGTAAAAATATTATAGTAGTCAATAGTATATTGACAGTACTGTAAAAAATATAGTGAATGATGGTGATATCTCAGTGGCTTCCAAGAGTAGAATGAACCATCTTATAAAGTAGTCAGCTCCCCTTCACTGGAGGCATTTAAGTAGAGACTAGATGACAAATTGTTAAAGAATGTTATAGATGCAATTCGTGTTTCAGGTAAAGACTGTCCTAGATGATTTCTGGGGTCTTTTCCAACTCTATAATTCTATTATTCTCTGAGTGGAGGTTGAATATTCTTATTTAACTGCTATATGTTAGTACAAATTAGGAAGAAAGGGAAGGTTCTTACTTAGCAGAAACTTTTTCTTACTTTTTTTCCTGATCGAATACAGACATCTGGACCCGCTGCTCCAGAGAAGCAATTCGATCAGTCACTTCCATGCTACTTGCAGCAGAAGCACTGTCATCTAAATCAAATGATATAGCAAAATAAGATAAAATGTCCCAAAACTAGACCAAGAAATATTTCTTCTTCTAAATCTTCCTCCTATTGCTCAGTATATATTGCAAATAGTCCAGGACACTCTAATATTATACCAGCAGAAGAAATGCTTTACCAGATTCCACTAAGCTACAAAGGCTTTGAGAAAAGGCTTAGCTATATATGTCCATTGTCCAAAGACTAGATCAAGTTTGGAGAGGCTCATCATTAGGAAATTAGCAACCCACTAATGAATTTCTTGGGGTTTTCTGATCATACCAATTCATTAAATAACCAATACTTAATGAATATTTAACACAATGAATAGGGAAGTTTTCATCTGTATTAATGTAGGCAGTATCTAAACTAATGAAATCACAGTTCTATGACATGAAAATAGAAGAAATTTATACCAATTATACTCATATGCCTCTTTTAAACTAGGAAAATTAAATAAAAACTAAACACAAAAATATATTTATTCCAAAATCATATGACATAAGTCACTTTAAATTCTGTTGCATAAAGAGATTAAGTCATGTAGAACTTCAAATTTTTGTTCCATCTACTTCATTTTCATGTGAAAAGAGCTTTGCTATTCTAGGAAGCTGACAGCTACAATTTAGCTGCCTGACCTATCAAATGAAACAGAGGCCCCTTTTCCTCCTACTCAAGGGGAAACTTAAAAGAACTCATTATTACCACTTTTTTATTGTTTTATGATATTTAGGCTGTGCTTTTGTAATATGGATTTAAAAGATATTACATATAGGTTTTTTGAAATTTTTAGGCTCTGACCTGAAATCCATAGTAGCCAAAGGGATCCAAAATGGAGATTATATGAGATATTGGCAAGAGAATTTGATTTACAGTCAGATGACCTAAATTCAAGTTCCAGTTCTTCTCTATACTATTCTATGTTCCTGTGGGCAAATCACATAACCTCTTTTGAGCCTCAGTTTCCTTATCTGTAGAATGAAAGGTGATGTCTAAGGATTCTGCCATTTCTAAATTTATTTTCCTATAGTCTTTAAGTTTCCTTCTAACTCTAAGTCCTATAAGCCTATGATACTCAATCCTTAGAGTTACATGAATTCTTTGCACATACTTATTATTAGCTTTAGTTATATAAACAGTATGGATTTTTATTTAAAAAATAATAAATAAATAATATATTATATATAAATAAATAATAAATAAAATAAAGTCCATATCTATATGGACTTTATAACTCAAACAGAAGGGGGAAATATTACTTCTTTCCTCACATCATAGTGTATCTGTTTTTGGATTTATTATCTAAGAAGAATTGTTTTTATTTTTCTTGTTTTATGTTAATTCGTTAAAGTTTAGTATGGCTTCTTTTCCTTTTAACTTATATTTCCATTTACAAATTATCTGTTACTGGTAATATTAATAGCCCTATTAATTCATAGATCAGAATATGGCTAAAAAAGCATCTGCTGGAAAGGCTGATAAACATGTCAATCCTGCTATTTCAGGTAAGACATCAAAACAACACAATTTGGAAAATAAACTAACAGCTACTGACAATTGCATAATATAATTGATCTAGTAGCTATTACATTAACGTATAACTTTGTAAAATTGTCTCACTATTAGCAATATTTTAAGATCATATTTTAAAATAATTATTAAAGTCAATCAGATAATAAACAATATAATTAATAAACAAATAAATAAGTGCTTTGGCCAATTCAGTCTCAACTACAATTTAACAGATAAAGTTCAGCAGATAATTTAATTCCTGCTATATGCAAGGTAATAAAATCAGTTCTTGATCTTGCTTGTATTCTATTGTATAAATATAAGGGACAACTTCCTAATGGTGTCCTGAAGTGGGATGAGTGGTCTTGATTAATAGTGAGTTTTCCATCATATGAGGTCTTTACATGTTTAAAATTTTGTCTGGGGGATTCCTGCTTAGGTACGCGTTTGACTAGATGACCTCTAAGGTTCCTTCCAGCTCTGACTCAATCACTTGAAAGGGAAATCCCTTTCATTCAAGATTGATTTTCCTTTCTAACTAGTCTGGAGTATAATATGATGCCTTTAGCTTCAGACTTTTATGAGATACTAAACCCATAAGGCTATACCAGAATTTGTTAAGTAGGTATGATCTGTGAGTCAGAAAACAAAACTCAAGTCTCAAGCTTTTTCCTGTAAATGATATTGAATGTTAAATATCTGAGGAGGAAAAGGTGAGTATTGTTTAGTGGAATGATTAAAAATCCTGGTTAACTAAACTAAAAGTTTTATGACAAAATGCAATGAGGGTCTGACTTTGTTTCTTCTATTTTTTAAACATTATTGTCCTCATCTTTCTCCTTAAACTAAATAACTTTCCCTTTTCCCCTGGTTGCCTTTATTTGAAATGCTAGATTTTTATCAGTTGGCTTTTTTTTTTTACATCATTAGTTGCCTTCTCCCTTAGGTAATAGGAGTTCTATAATGGAAGACCTATTATTTCATAAATCTAAAGAACTTCTCAAACTTCCTCTAGATGAATGCATGTCATCCATCATCTTCTCTGCAACTTAGAAAGTTGCCTAGAGGACTGAGAGATTAAGTGATTTGCTCAGAGTCATATAGCCAGTATGTCTTGAACGCAGGTCTTGAACGCAGGTTTTCCTGGCTTTAAGACCTCTTCTATCCACTATACTGTGCTGATTCTACAGGAGACCCATATTGAAATACAAAAATATTGTTGGTAACAGCTAATAATCATTTTAATAGACCTAACCAACAGATTTTTTTAAAACATAGAATACATAGCTTTTTAATGCAATTTTTAAATGTCAGATTTCAGAAATCTAGAATGAATCGATTGGCATATTTATGTTGTTACCTTTAAATTAGTTTCACGTATTGATTATGGGTGGATTTTTAATTTTACTTTAAATTACCATTCTCAACCTGGTCCTCATTTATTTCAGTTTCATGAAATCATTTTACCTTGGACAGAGTATCAGTGTATGATAATAGTTCTTAAAATATAGAAGAGATATGAATCTTTGTGAAAGAGGCTAGACCTAGGTCCTTTATATTTAATTTTACTTTATCAAGGGTGTCAGATGAGACTGTCATAGCATGACCTGCTCCTGGATCCTCATCACTCACACAACTTAAACAGAAAATATTTTAGCATCAAATTTCTGAGTCAAAACGCTATCACAGAATGCCAAAACCCAGAAAGATTTACTAAAATGTCCAATTGTTCTGATCCACTACAAATATTCTACACTGCCCAAAATGAGATTGACCATAAATTCATGTCCAAAATCACAAAAACAGAATATTGGCATTAATTTTGAGAAAGACTTACTTCATTACACCAAGGATCTGTGATTTCACTTGTGTGGGTACTTTCCTAACTGATACAGATCACAAGTCCTTGGTGACTTTAGTAGATGCAGGAATTCCATCAATGTTCCAGCTACCTCTGAATCTTAGCTGTAACAATCTATCCTCAGGAATATTAGTCTCTATGTTCAGAAAAAGAAAGAGAAAAGCAGAAGTTGATCCAGAATAGAAGGTTCTAGAACTCCTCTTTTGGACTTATCGTGGGCTTCTATGAATCACTATTATAGCTTATCTTAGATCAAAATGGATAGATTACTTTTTCTGCCCTCCTATTCCTTCCTGCATATACCATGCTGCATTCTTGTCTGGAAGTCTAAAGAAGGGAGAACATTGGAGACTGGCATCTCATCTCAGTTTTATATATCATGGAGGGATAGCTCTTCTGACTATAGTCCATTTTCCCTCTCAGTTGCCAAATAATCCCAGTCACAGAAAACCAATCAGATGAACTCCCTGTATCTTCTTAGCAATGTGCCAGAGTACATGTATACCTCCATGAATGATGATCTTTTAGCCAAAGATCTATATCCAGTAATTTATTCAAGTTCTAAAAGGACTCATCAAATTGATCAGGGGTTCCCATAATCCCTCTTACATTAGGAAATGTTGACAAGTTAGACCACGTTAAGAAAAATGGTAGCAAAAACCATGTCATTTGAAGATCAGTTTAATGATAATAATTATTATTATAAAATAATAGTAATAATAATATAACAGCAATAGCAACTGGACCTTCATTTTTACTTGTGCAGGCAATTCCAGTCTTCTTACAGTTTTACTCCCTGATAAATGCTCTGCAATTTAGTGACTCTGGGCTTCTGGCTGTTCCACAAATAAGAGACTCCATTTCACTGCTTTGGGCATTCTCCTTGACTATCTCCCATGCCTGGAATGCTCTTCCTTCTTCACTGTGACTACTTAACAATCTGTCTTCCTTTAAATTCCAACTAAAATCCCATCTTCTTTCCCAACCTCTCTTAATTCCAATGGCTTCCTTCTGCTAATCATCTCCTATTTATCCTGTATATCACTTGCTTTGCACATGTTTGCATGCTGTTTCCCCCAATGGATAATAAGCTTCTTGAAGATGGACTGTTTTCTTGCCTCTTTTGTATTTCCAACACTTAACATAGTGCCTGGCATCTAGTAGGGACTTAATAAATGTTTATTAATTGTTTGATTGAAGAGGCTAAATGACCCCTTGTAGGAAATAATGTATTAATTGATTAAAGTTTAGTTTATATGGTCTCTAACTTTAAGAACCCTAGTTTAGGTATAGAAGAATTGACCAGTCTGCTTTGGATCTTCATGATTTTTGCTGCCTTATGACTGTCATGCAAATGAAATGAATAAAGAAACATTAAGTACTTATTATATACCAAGCATTCTCCTTAGCTCTGAATTTATTGATACAAAACCAAAGATAGCCCTTCCTATCAAGGAAGATGGGATAATCTGATGGGAGAAACAACACACATAGGGGAGTAATATCAAGAAAGGGATACTTGCTTCAAAAAGTTACAGGTATAGAGGATCTATACAGGGGAGTAGATTGATACATCCTTTCTAGTTCATTTGGTCATGGTTTATTGTTCCAGACTTGGAGAGCAGGTAGGGAATTCCTTTTTAGATATGAGGATGGTATATGTTCTCGTAGTGGTAAGGAGGCTGTGGAGATGACCAGAGAGGAGAGAATGAAGTGCAACACGACTGGAGCTTTCTTGAAATAGGATTTTAAGAAAGGCCAGTCACCAGTCAGGAGAGTGGGACCTCAGAGGCAGAGTTCTTCCAGGGTCTAGTCTCAGGCATTTGGTGAGGACTCTACAGAGGACCAGATAGGAATGAGAGTCCTACTTTTTAAATATATAGTACTTTCATTTGGTTGAATCCAAATATTAGAATTCCCCTCTTTCCTTTCGGGGTTACCAAATCCCTGACCCTCAAAAATACAAAATAGCATCTAAAAACTTCAGTACTGAAAAGAACAGTTATTCCATTGGTATTGGTACTCACTTCACCAAAGTAAATCAAAGTTCCTTTGTGCTTTAATAGGTAAACTTGTTGAGTTCTTGGGGCTAAAATCTTTCTATGGCTTGTTGGCCAGTTCTCTGGTGATGAACCTTTCTGGGCTTAGCTACATTGGTCCTTGGGTAAGCACATCACCTAACCTATACTTAGCTAAGCTGGTTGTTGCGCACAGGAACACAGCCTAGCCCATATTCAAAACCTGTCTTGGCAGGATCTACTAAAACCTGTGCTCTGCTGATATAGCCTCCAAAAAATTCAGTTACCTCCATGTCATGAAGAGGCACTGGAGTAGGACAACAATAAAATGTCCTTTAAATAAAAAATTCAGAAATCAAAATAACCTGTAAGGTCTTAGGAACAAATGTTTCTTTCATTTGAGCTTCTGATGAGCAGGAAATAGAGTTTTGTGCCGTCGCAGTGGCTTCTCTGTAAGGGTTGATCCCTAGAACGAGGCTGCTCTTGAGTAAATCTTTTTACTCGGGTACCTATAGTACTTGTTCACATTTGATACCCTGTGATATTTTTAGATCCTTCTATATTCAAGATTCTAACTCTTCAGGGGGAAAAAATCTCTGCTTTTGGTGTTAAGATTTTATAACTTATATAATTTAATATTTACTTATTTTGATGATAATAATAATGATTGATAAAATGAAAATTAAGGTAAAATTGTATATCTGATAAAAATAAAAATAGTGATAATGGTTCATATTTAATAATAATAATAGCACATTTTAGATGGTGATTAATTCCAAAGTGCTTTCCTTATAACAACCATATAAATGAACTAGATAGTGCAGGTACAATTTATTATTTACTGTTTTGCAAATAAAGAAACTGATGCTCAGAACCATTTTGTCCAGAGTTACATGGCTAATGAGTTTTAGATCAGGGACTTGAACCAATATTTTCTAACTCCATGTACTATTCTCTTTCTACTGGACTGTAAGACAGCAATAATTAGGCCCTGCCCCAGTGGGAGTCTTTCCAACTTCATTGTTATTCTGGAAGTGTTTTCTAGTAAAAAGGCTCTCCTTCCAAGCAAGATGATAATGGTCTTCAGAAAGAGAAATCACTAGAATCAAGCTATTCATTCCCCTCATTCCCCTTCTCCCAGAGATAATTGTAAGAATTTTGAAAGGGAGCCACCTTTTGATATTTGAAGAATATAAATTCCATCAGAAGTTGTTAACAATCTAAATCATGGCTTTGTATCCATCTCTGGTTGTTTTGTACTCACTATTTCTTACTAATTAAACACCTTGTTCTTTCCGTTTGTGGCTCAGATATTTACCTGCACTCTAATTAATAATATACATTGAAATACATCCTATTCTGGAAACAAGATTCCCTTTCCTAATAAAGTGTCATTATCCCCTTTTTAAATGTCATGTCTGTTCTTTAAAATTATATAAAATATATCATTTTGATGTTAGTGGGCAGTTTAACAAAGAAAATTAAACCAAAGGTATGACAAATGCATATTGTATGCACTTATTTTCATGCCTTTAAAAGTCTTATTTCTTTTTATTTCTTTGTTTTCTTGGGTGACTACAATTAGGATGTATTCATGTTGTCCTTTCTTGTTTAAAACTGTACCTGGGTACCCCTAGGATTTGGAATCTGGTGTTTCTTTTCTTTAGAAGCATGTTTTAAATTATTCAGGTGTAGTACTTATATAGAATATATATTGGATTGAGAAAAAGACAGATTATCAACTGGTGTATCTCTAAAGAGTCAATTGGAAGAGTGTGTATAAATTGCATAGGGTATCATTAGCTTTCTTGCTTTAATCTTTGTCAAATGTGTAGGAAAAATTTTAAAGTGTAGATTTTTTTTAGATAAAGCAAGAATGGCATTTTTTGTATTGATTTTGAATCATGCATTTTAATTCAGGGAGAGATATTTCCAGGGAAATTGGCTTCTGGAAACCTTCCAAAATAAGAATTATTATTTGTAAATAGATGGGAATGTAGCATAATTATTTTTAACATTTCCATTTATATTCTGTACATTTATAAATAAAAATTTTCTTTGTAGATTTCTGCTTATGTAGCTAAATTAAAGTTTATTTTAGTTTCAACATTATGTGACTTTATGAGTTTAATATTCTTTTTATTTCTTATAGTCAGTTGTCTGTGGTCCTAAGACTCTTTACATTCTTAGATGCTATGTTTATGGTTCAGTTTATCCTAGTATAAACTTATATGCTTTTTCTAGCTTGGACAAAAAAAAAAGGTTTGGGAAAGGTGTGCTAAATGGTACAATGTGTAATTGCTTTTGAGAGACTTCACATTCACAGTTTTTCATAGAGGAGCCTCTATTTAAAATTTAGAATAAATTTTATTTAATTTTGTTCTCTACGTTATGTGGAAGGTGAGTGCCTAGTGAATGTATGACACTTTGCTAAGTCTTACTTTCTCATCATTTACAACAGTTTTGATTAGAATTTAATTCTGTTGCCTTAGGTGATTCAAGAAATCTCAATATTTATTCCATATTGATAGTTTCTCAGAGCTAGATATAGGGATTTTTAATCAGTCATCAAATATTTGCTGAGCATTTACTACATGCTCAGCATTGTGCAAAAAGATATGAAAAACAATCTAATCACTGAGTGCACAGAACAGAGTTCTAAGATTTATCCTGGGGTGGGGAACCTGAGTCCTCGAGGCCACATGCAGCCTTCTAGGGTAGGCATGTGATACTAAATTTATTCTGGATTATTTCTAACTCAGATCAATTATATTAACTAAACTCTTTTGGCATCTGTAATGTGTATATTTTCTGACCTCTCCTATAACCCATATGAAAAAATATATAATTACTTTCATTCAGCAAACTCTGATTTCATTTTCTGCTTATATTATAGCAAGACCCCTCGTACCAACACTGCCTTTAAGAACTACTGTTAATAGTGGAACTGTGTTACCAAAGAAATCAAGTGGCTCTCTACCTTCCCCCTCAGGGGCCAGGAAAGAAACCGTTTCACCAGCAACGAAAAGGTAGGCAAAACCCGAAATTATTTATCAATGCATTAAATGCTCCTTGAAAGCCACTAAATCTGTTATGTTTTTAATTGAGTGTTATTTTCTCTTTTTAAAAAAAATCACACCTTAAAAATAATCTAAAACTTAAAGCTTATAAAATACGTTTTAAATTATTCAGTAGTATGTCATTTTCAGTATTGAGTATTTCCTGATCATTCAATTCTTTTTTTAGAAACCATTATTTACCAATTAAATATCGTCCATTCAAAACTAATCTTTATTTTTTACTTCAGATTCTCTTCTCAGAAAAAGGTATGCCTTATACATGAATAACCTTAAAATTAAAAAATGAATTTTTTTGCATAGTCTGTATTTGAACAAGCCATTCTGTTTAAATTATGCTAGTATTTGATTTTTACCTATGTTACTAGATGATTGGAGAATTTAAAGTTGTACATAACAGCTGAAGAACCAAATGTCATTATTTTTAGGTCTTAGTATATATTTTCTTGTTGGTCCATTTATTATATCATAAGTCATCTCACTACAAATTTATGTTTTGTAAGTCCATTTCTCTAAAGTTTGAGGATTTGGAAAATTAATTATGCAGTGAATTGTCATTAACATGTTCTGTATTTTAATAATGATATTGTATAGTTATAACAATATCAGTAATAGCTTATGTTTATATAAGACTTTATGGTTATATAACTAGCCTTACTAGGTGGGACATGTGAAGAACACAACAATATCACATAAGCATGTTGACATTATGTCATTTGATCTTCAACAGCCATTTAAGTGGCTAGTATAGATATTATCTCCTTTTAACATTTTAAGATATGAGCTTCAGAAACTTGAAACCAGGTCTTCTTCTGAATCAGTGATAATGCCTCATATGTTTATGTAATGCTTTAAAATTTTAATACAAAAAGCCTATTAGGTTGAAAATAATAAATATAATTAACCTCATTTTATGGATGAAGAAATTAAAGTTCAGAGAGTTTGTGACTTGATCAGGGCCACACAACTAGGACTTGTCAGACCGGATCTTCTAACTCCAAGGCTCTTTCCATGATGTTACATAATATCTAAAAGTCCTCCCTACTACAATTCAGTTTCACTGAGTAGTACATGTTAAGAACACAAGTGAATTTGCAGAATTTGTCAAAGTGAGCTCTTTATTGACATTGGCTATTTTGATTTTGTCATTATATCCCCAGTGCCTAGTATAGCATTGAACTCAGTAGGTGCTTAAATGATTGTTGAATTCAAAATATTTACCAGTTGCATAGAGCATTCACATATAGTGCATTGAATTTCTGTTTCAGTAAACTAAAAGGTACCCTAATAACTTGAAGAAGTTGCTTAAGTCCTTGATTTAGGAAATGACTTAGACACTGGAAAATTAGAACCTGGCTCAATTATTGCGTTTCCTTAACATAACAAGATACAGCATAAAGAACTGTTCTTTGCCAAAGAGTTTTTGAACATATAGATGCATGCACATCTTTCATGAATAGAACATAATATATACATTTTAAAGAAAGTCACTTGATTTTAGATGTGGGTGGTCTTGCCAGTTAGTTGTCTAAATGTTTATGAAGATGGACTTTTTTGGAGTAGCATAACTAATGAAAAGATGAGTTTACCTCCGTAAGAATGGGCAAAATGATTTGGAAAAAACTTAGGACTTTTTGGGGGGGGACATTTGGAATGTATAGTAAAGGGAAAAAATCTTTTTTGAGAATAGGCAATTAAAGCAAGGCAATTTCTAACTAAAAGTGACAGACAATTTAGATATTTAGCATATTTTAGTGTTAAGGTCATTTGAGGTCACATCTTGCTGACTTAGCCTGTAGCAGATGCTTCAGAGGCATATTTAATCATATAATGCTGGGTTCTTTCCCTCAGGCTCAGTGGAGAGCCACAAAAACTAATGGATGTTGAGGAAGGGGATGTTGGGTGAACTCAATGGGTGATCATGAGGTGTCTTTTATTGTCTTTTGAATTCTGAGTATCCTAGACCATGGAGATAGCTGAAGTTACTTTATCTTTGGTGCACAGTTCCTATTTTGGAGAGGTTTGAGAGGTCATTAGGATCATTTTGTTGAAAGACTAGATATTCTAGATATTTTCTTCCAGACGTTTCAGTGGGTGGAGCCAAGATGGCAGCGTAGAAGCAGGAAAACTCAATGAGCTCCCCTCATAACCACCTCAAATACCTATTAAATATGACTCTAAACAAACTTTAGAGCTACAGAACCCACAAAATGACAGAGAGAAACAAAACTCCTGCTGAAGGCAGGCCAGCAGGAAGGGTCCATTGCAGTGTGCTGGGAGCCGAGCCCAGCCCCGCATGAGCCGCAGTTTTATCCCCACAGGGGCTTCTACCAGCAGTTGCTGGAGCAGACTTCAGGAGAGTGAATCACCAGCAGCTGTGGCAGTTTCCAGAATTATCAACCTATAAATGCCAAAGACAAAGTAAAAGGTCAGTGTGGAACTCTGTTGGAACTAGGGGGGATGAGTGCTGTCCGGTCCTTGACCCTGGGGCAAGAAATGATGGAGGTACAGCAGCCCTGCAGCCGCTGCATGGCTGCTTCAGAGCTCCTGGCCTGCAGATCTTAGGGGAACCAAGTGACCATTCAGGGGGTAATCACTCTTGCTTTAACCTGCTTGGATCTGGATCGCTATCTTGGGTGGAGGTCCTGGGGTGTGTGACCAGGTGCCAGAGCTTGTGGGGGCTTGAGAGAGGGCACCCAACTAATAGCTCCAGCAGCTGTGAAAACCCCAGCAATTTGGGACAAAGCCCTCCTCTCTGGAAGCAGAGTTCTACTGTGGCAAAATGCTCTAAAGTCAAGTAATTGAGTGACAACATGAGCAAGCAAAGGAAGGAAGCAAGCACAGCAATCAAACCTTAGCTATTTTGGGGGACAAAAAGGATCAAAACATGAAATGGGAGGAAGACAGCGAAGTCAGAACTCCTGCATCAAAAGCTTCCAAGAAAAATATGAGTTGGTTACAGGCCATGGAAGAGCTCAAGAAGGATATTGAAAATCAAGTAAGAGAAGTGGTGGAAAAATTGGGAAGAGAAATGAGAATGATGCAAGAAAATCATGAAAAAGGAGTCAACAACCTGACTGAAGAAAATAACACCTTAAAAAAATAGATATTTTCGTGGCGCAGTGTGTAAGAGTGCCAGCCCCAGCATTAGGAGACCTGGGATTGGTTCCGGCCTCAGGTACTCAGCACTAACACAAAAAAATAACTGGCCTTGTAACCTTGAGCAAGTTACTTAACCCTGATTGCTTAAAAAAAAAAAAAAGATATTTTCTTCCACATGACCCAAAAATCCTTCATAGATTGTTGTCATAAAATTTTTCTAAAAATGAAAAAGGCATATAGATTAGAATTTATTCATTTTTCTTTCATTTGACTAATTTGGTTAATATATTTTAAAATGATTCCTCAATGCTTTTTAGATTGGATCATCTCTTACATAGATTTTTTTGGTATATATACTTGGTTCAGAGCAGTCACTTTTTGTTGTACCAAGTGCTATCTCAGTTTCTTTATATAGCATTAGGAGCTAAGGTGTTAGGATCTATATCTGATCATTAATTTTCGTTGATAATGAAAATCATATTGCTTTAGAAATGTAGATAATTTTATTTCATTATCCTTATTTTTATTTCTTCTACTATTTTCATTTATGAAAGTTCTTGGAATGATGTGATTCACTTGGGTCTCCTTAGTTTTCTGTAGCTTTGTTTTCAGTTCCTCTGCATTTTTTATGAGAGTATACTATTGACGATATTTTCCATGCTCTTCCGTAAGTATTTTATAAATTATTTTGTATTTCAAATTTGTACTGTTAATGACTGTCATGTCTTTATGTTAGAGAGATTAAGTTATTGCTTGATGAGGCAGTTTATGGGCTCTTTAGGGACTCCATTATTGTGGTAATTTTTACATATGTTAAACTTTTTTTTTGCTTTACCAACTCATGCAAATAGGTTGTTGGAGTTGCATTTTTTTGCTATGTCTCGTTTTTTTCATCCTTTCTTTTAATGTGATACTGATTACAAACTTTTTCTAATTGGATCTGACTATATATAGCCAGCTGATTCTGGTAAAACTACTACTACCTTGATAAACCCAGGGTTTTTTTGTCATAGTATAATCAATTTCATTTTGTGTGTGTTATTTTATCATTTGTGTGTGTGTGTGCACAGAAACTCTTACTATTTTCTGAAAGAAAGAATTCAGAATATATAGGTAGGAGACTTCTGAGTTACCTATATTCCTTCAGTATCTTTTGTTCCTTAGTTCTGAACCTTATTTTCTACAGAGAATCATATAGTTTGAGTGTTCAAAGAAATCTCAATGGCCATTTAGTATAACTTATACAGGAAAGGAATCCTCTGCATCCATGTTCTTCAATGTCTATCTTCACGTTGAAAACACTATCAAAGTATATGTTGACTTGTGGTGGAGGATCTTGTCAGATTCTTAATAAAGTTTATTTACTCAATCATCTTCTATGTACAGACTGGCATACAGACTGAAGTTAATTTTATGGTTGCCTTTTAGCTTATATTTACCATAAACAACGAAAGATAAAATAATCACATTTCATAAAATTATGTAACTTTATGCCTAGATCTGCTAACTTCTGTGTTTACCTTTGTAGGGAAAGCTTTAGAGGCATGTTTCCACTTGGTGGTATTACCTTTAGTCTTCTGATTTTATTTCTAAAAATAATATCAATATGCTCTTCAATTCTTCCAATGTACTTGCAGTTGTTTATAGAATGGCTAAAAAGTGTGATTCTTAATATACTATGCCTCCTATTCTTCCATTCCACTCTGGTCACTGCAGAAATGGAAGGGGTCTACAGAATACTGAAGGCTATTTTAAAGTTTTGTTTCATGGATTACTATGGCCAAAGAATTCATCCCTCATGGCTAGCCTACTAGTGAGGATACTTAGCTAGATTAGTCCTGAGACAACAGATTCATTCTCTCATTGGAACTATACTTGAAAACTTTCCAGCATGTTAGAACCTAACAAATACAACTGGCATAATCTTTGAGAACAGACACCTTGAGATTCAATGAGGATTCAGAGTAGGGCTTTATGGAAGATATGAAGATGATTATATAATAGAACAGTGGCATAAAACTCAAATAAAAACAGACTACTAAGCCATACATGAGGATCAGTACAGGCTGCATATTGACTTAGAAAACCACGTAATAATATTATCTATGTTCTATTGTATTTTTATTTTGTTAAATATTCCCACTAATTTGGGCTACACACACTTGCGGACTTTGGAGAGGGTGATAGTATGACACTTCTGTCTTAGAGTATCATTAACTTATGATGTTTTGTTTGCATTAGCACTATTTATTCCTGCATTAATTTAATCTCAGGCTATTTATAAATTCTAGTTTGTAAATTCTGTGTATTTAAAATATATGCTCAGGATAAATAAAGATGTAATAATTCACTCACATAGAACCATGTAATATTAAAGCTGTAAGGGACAATAGAGATCATTAGGCCAACTTTTCTTTTACAAATTGGGACATAAGGCCTAAAGAGGTTCTAAATCTTCTTATGTCAACCAATGTTTTGTTCCAGTGAGAGAGGAACATTTAATCAATATAGGCATACAGTTTTCCCAGGAGTTTGTCAAATAATGAACTTTTGTTACAAAAGCTTTAATATTTAGGTTTATTATATACTGGATTACTAAGGTCATGTACTATAATGTAATGTGCACCTATTCTGTTCCACTGATCCACCATTCTATTTCTTAGCCAGTACCAAATTGTTTTGCTGCTTTAAGGGCAGCTAGGTAGTACAGTAGATAGAACATTTTCCCTGCAGTCAAGAGGACCAGAGGTCAAATCTGGCCTCAGATCTTTAGTAGATGTGTGACCCTGGGCAAGTCACTTAATCCCAGTTGCCTCAAAAAAAAGGGCAATTACTGCTTTATAATACAGTTTGAGATTTGGTATGGCTAGACCACCTTTCACATTTCTTTTCTTTGATTCCTTTGACCTTTTGTTTTAAAAGAGGAATTTTGTTATATTTTTCTAGCTCTATAAGAAAATTTTTGGTAGTTTGATTTATATCTCCTGTTTCTATTGATAATAATAAGTAATAATCAGGGGCATAATTTCTTATAATTCAATAATATTACATTATCTTCATATACCATAACTTATTTAGCCATTCCCCAACAAATGAATACCTAATGGATTTCCAGGGCTTTGCTACTAAAGAAAGTAGTAGTATGAATATCTTGGTGTATATAAGGGCCTTTTTTTTTTAAATTTACATAACGTTTTTTATAATTTAAAAGGAATAGCAAGTTGTACATAATAGATTTGCAGTATCATTTGCAATCATCTTTTTATTATATGATGTTAATGGTAATGTTTGTTTCATTTTATAAATTTAAAAAATTAATGAATTTTTAAAAAGCAACCAAAAAAAGTCAGTCTCCAATGAGTTTGCTTCTGGTGATGAGAGCCTAATCTGCCCTGGATAGACTGATAAAACTGAGTTTCTGAGCCTACAGAATTGAAAACCAGGGCTATTAACATGGACTAACCTCACTAGGGCACAGGCAGTTAGAGAGCACCAGCCTGAGCAGAGAAGAAAGTCACTCTCTCACGCCATAAAAAATTCCATGAGAAAAAGCTTAATACTTATAGCCATTTAGAAATCAGTAAAAAACAATAAGTTATTGTTTGTAAATTACAAAACCCCTTCTTATTTCACTTTACTGTCCCATAAATGCAACCTGCACATTTAAGATAAAATCTGTAAAGCACGGATCAGAGAAAAAAGAACTGTAAAATCTATAATACTTAAAAATTGTAGGTATGTCCATGCTAACTAATTTTACTCACAATAGTCAAACAAGTATTTAAGTCATTATTACAGGTACAAATTACAAAGCCTACATTTTAAAATCTCTTTTTTTATTTTTCAAATGCTTTATTAACTTCTGATTTACATCATTAATTTCCACCAGATTTTGAGTTACAGATTTTCTCCCTGTTTTTCCCCTACCCACCACTGCAAAATAGCAATCCCACAGGATATCCCCTCCTCCAATATGCTCTCTCTCCCATATCTTCTCCCATACCCCCTTAGACTTTTCCAGTAGAGCATGGTAGATCTCTGCCTCAGTGCCTATATATCTTATTTCCCAATTACATGTAAAATAGTATTAATAATAGTATGTATATATATGTATAATTTTAAACATTTTATTTTAAAACTTTTAATTCCAGATTCATTCCCTTCCTCCCTTGTCACCCATCCTTACTGGGAAGATAAGCAATTCAGTATAGATTGTACATGTGTAGCTAATGCAATACATTAACATAGTAGATATATTGTAAAAGACTAACTATATTTCCCTCCCTCCAATCCCACCACCCACTTGTTCTATTCTCTACTTTGCTCCCATCCCCCCTTTTTTAAGGTATTGGGGTTAAGTAACTTGCTCAATGTTGCATGGCCAGTTATTTTGTGTGGGTGCCAAGTATCTGAGGCTGGAACTGAACTTGGGTCTCTGGATACCAGGGCTGGCACTCTTACTCACTTCACCACTTAGCCACTCCATCTCCTGTCCCTTTTCAAAAGTGAGTGCTTCCAACTTCCCTCCTCCCCAGCCTGCCGCTCCCTTCCATGATCCCCCCTCTCATCCCCTTCCCCCCTACTCTCCTGTAGGGTGAGATACGCTATTTAGTGTGTATGTCATTCCCTCCCCAAGCCAGATTCAATGAGAAAAAGGTTGACCCATTCCCTTTTGTTTTCCTATTCTTCCCCTCCATTGTAACCATTTTCCCTTGCCTCTTCTATATGAGATAGTTTATCCCATTCTGTCTCTCTCAATCTCCTCTCATTATATTCCTCTCTCACTTCTTAATTTCACCTTTTAAGTATCATCCCTTCCTATTAAATTGGTCCTGTGCCCTCTATCTATATATATCTGTAAACATATATACACACTTTCACATATGTATTCATAAGCCCATATACCCTCCAATATAGACATATATATATATATATATTTCTATTCCCTTCAAATATTTTCATACTGAGAAAAGTTTGATCAGTTAAATTACATTTTTCCATGAAGGAATGTTAATAGTTCAATTTTGATAAATGGCTTATGATTTCTTTTCCCTGTTTACCTTCTCAAGCTTCTCTTCCTTCTTGTATCTGAATGTCAGATTTTCTATTCAACTCTGGTTTTTTCATTAAGAATGCTTTAAAGTCCTCTATTCCACTAAATGACCATATTTTCCCCTGAAACATGATACTCAGTTTTGCTGGGTAGGTGATTCTTGGTTTTAATCTCAGCTCCTTTGCCCTCCAGAATATCATATTCCAGGCCCTTCGATCCCTCAGTGTAGAAGCTGCCAGATATTGGGTTATACTGATTGTGTTTCCACAATTCAAATTGTTTCTTCCTGGCTGCTCGTAGTATTCTCTCCTTGATCTGGGAATTCCACAACCTGGCTATAATATTCCTAGGAGTTTTCTTTTTGGGATCTTTTTCTGGAGGTGATTGGTGGATTCTCTCAACCTCTATTTTGCCCTCTGGTTCTAAAACATCAGGACAATTTTCCTTGAGAATTTCTTGGAGGATGATTTCTAGGTTCTTTCTTTGATCATGGCTTTCAGGTACTCCAATAATTTTTAAATGATCTCTCCTAGATCTATTTTCCAGGTCAGTGGTTTTTCCCATGAGATATTTCACATTGCCTTCTATTCTTTCATTTGTTTGTATCTCTTTAACATCATCTTGATTTCTCATAAAGTCACTAGCTTCCCTTTGCTCCATTCTAAATCTGAGGGAACGATTCTTCTCATTGAGCTTTTGAGATTCTTTTTCCATCTGGCAAATTGGGCTTTTCAAGGAATTCTTCTCCGCATTGCCTTTTTGAGCCTCTTTTGCCAATTGAGTTTGTCTGTTATTTAAGGTGTGATTTTCCTCAGTCAGGCTGTTGACTCTCATTTCATAATTTTCTTGCATTGTTCTCATTTCTCTTCCCAATTTTTCCTCCACTTCTCTTATCTACTTCTTAAGGTCCTCTGTGGCCTGTAACCGGCTCGTATTTTCCTTTGAAGCTTTTGGTGCAGGAGTTCTGACTTCACTGTCTTTCTTCTGTTCCATGCTTTGCTCCTTTTTGTCCCCAAAATAGGAGTCTAATGTTGTAATCTTCTGTCTGTTTTGTTTCCTTTGCCTGGTCATGTGTGATAGTAATGGCATTTAAATATTCCCCTGTATTGGCTTGGTTTTCAAACTGATTGTGTTAAAACCCAGAGCTTGTTAATCCCACCTGTGGGATGGACTTGTTGATGTGAAAAGAAAGTCCTGAACTGGGAGGAGCTGGTGACTTAGATTTGGAGAGACAAGAGAGAGGCAGAAGAACTTTTTGGAAGCAGCACCTCATGGAGGCAGAGAGAGAGACTGATAGAATTGCTGGGGGCCACTTTGAATTGCCCTGGACTTTTGAGACCTGCCCCCTGAGCTGCCAAGGACTGAGGAGACATGGCTGTTTTGCTGGTACTTTGTCTGTCTGTTTTGATGTTGTTTTGCCAGATTTGCCCACTGGTGAAAGACAGTCCTTTTGTTGAAGAAGTCCTGGAACCTGGCTGTTGGCTAAGAGATCCTGAGATTGTCCTGCAGACAGAGAGTGAATACTGTCCACTGGTGAAAGACAGTGCTGTTGTTGCAGGGGTCTGGAGACTGTCCTGCAGACAGAGTGAATACTGTCCACTGGTGAAGGACAGTGCTGTTGTTGCAGGGGTCTGGGAACCTTTCTGTTGGTTCAGAAGCCCTGAAGAAGGATTTTCTTGTTGTATGTTTACAGAAATCCTGGGAGAGGGTTTTGCTAATGTTTTCAGGGGTTCTAGGACTGTTCTACAGAGGATGAATTAATGAAGGGACTGGCAATGTATCTTATGGCCTTGCTAAAGCCTTGTCTCCCCAGGAACTAAGATTGCTGAGAACTTGCCTCCAGTCAAGATGAAGAAAAGACCTCCATTTGGGTATTAAGTGCTGTGCTTAAACTTGATGTAACTCTGGGGTAGATTCAATTGTGATCCAGGGGTGGGGAACTTTTGACCTTTTTGTGCTCTGTGATTGAACAAATGAAGGTACTTTACTTATGTTTGGAAACTAATCTCCATTTGAGAAGAGGGGCTTTGTGGTGGACTAAATGAAGGTACAGCCTAGGGGTGGAGTGGTATTTAGAACAGGGACTTTGTAATTGATTGAATGATTGGAAGGTCCTGGGGTGGGATAGTACTTGGAGACTATTTAATCACACTTAGTAAATGCTGTATTTTGAATGATGTCATGTTTTGACCTTCTCTGTTCTTGGTTTGTCACTGAATAAAATGGAGAGCACCTATGCTGGTATTCTGAACCTTGGGAAGTTGCCTTTCCTTGGTATTACATAACATCATGTCACCCCTCAGTCACTTGACCCCTGGGCTTTTTGCCACAATAGGACTCTGCCACCATACAGGGGAGCTTTCATTCCAAATGCTGGGGTTTTCTCAGCTGCTGGAGGTATTAGTTGGGTGCCCTCTCTGAGGCCTCCACATGCTCTGGCAATCTGGTCACACACCCCAGGATCTTCACCCTACACTGCAATCTAGATCCAAGCAGGTTAAAGCAAGAATTATTACCCCTCAGACTGGTCTCTTGGTCCCCCTACACTCTGCAGGCCAGGAGCTGAAGCTGCCATATGGCACCAGCCGAGCCAAGGTATCTCAGTGACTTCTCACCCTGGGGGCACAAACCATGCACTCCCAATTACTGGTCCCAAAGTCCAGACTGCACTGACCTCTTCCTTTGTCCTTCGCATCTATGTGTTGATAAATCTGGAAACAGCTACAGCTGCTGGTAATCTGGAGTCCCTCCAGCCAGTGGCTGGTCAGGCCTGGCCTGGGGCTAAAACCTCTGGCTCACTTGGGCTCGGCTCTCAGAGCACTACTCTGGCCAATTCCTGCCAGCCTGCCAGTGTGACCTCAGCGGGAGGTTAGCTTCTCTGTGTCATTTTGTGGGTTCTGCAGCTCCAAAGTTTGTTCAGAGTCCCCTTTTACTTGGATTGGGGAAGGTGGCAGCTGGAGTGCATGGAGGTCCTGTTCTACTCCACCATCTTGACCAGGACCTTTATAATTGACTTTCTTCAGGTATATGCCTGGCATGGGAAACTCTGTGTGAAGGGTATGGACATTCTGGTCTCTTTTTTTTCCCACATTTCCTAATTGCTTTCCAAAAATGGCTGGATCAAACCACAGTTCCAACAGTAGTGAATGTGTGCCTGTCTTTCCATATCACCTTCACCATTGACTACTTCCATATTTCATAATCTCTCCCAATTTTCTGGGGCCATAGTGAGATCTCAGCATTGTTTGATGTTCATTTCTCTTACTAGTGATTTGGAGCCTTGTTTCATATCATCATTAATCGTTTCCATTTCTTCTTTTGAGAAGTATATATGCTTTAACAACACATATCTATTAGGCAGTGACTTTTGTTCTTATTTTTCTTAGCTAACTTTATGTTTTGGATATCAGACTTTTATCAGAGATATTTGATTAAAAATAGTTTCTTCCCCTTCAACTGATTCATTTTATATAATACAGTTTCTAGTTGCATCAATTTTAGTCATGTGAAAGCTTTTATAACTGCATGTAATTGAGGTGTTTTTCTGTTTTATCATTGCCTTTATCCTTTTTTTGGTTAAGAAGTCACTCCCTAGCTATACTTGAGAAAGGTACTTGATCTGCTTCTCTTCTAAATTTTTATGGTATGATATTTAGTATCAAGAACATATTTCAATATTGAGATTTGTATGTAGTATAAGATATTGATCCAAACCAGCAGTTCTTAGCTTTTTTTGTCATAGATCCCTTTAGTAATCTGGAGAAACCTATGGTCCCCTTCCTAAAGTAATGTTTTCAAATGAATAAAATAAAATGCATAGGATTAAAAATAAAACTGATTATATTGAAATAGTCACCAAAATATTGTATTAAAAAGTTCACCGACCCCAGGCTAAAAAACACTTGTGTAAACTTAATTTCTTTTTTTTCCTTTTTTTCTATTTTTTGGGGGATCTATATTAATTTGTTTACTTTTGGTTTACAAGATTCAGTTCCACAATCCCTTGAGTTTCAAATTCTCCCCTCCCTCTTCTCTCCCCTCCCCCCACCATGGAGGCATGCAATCAAGTATAAGATCTGCAAATACTTTCACATTAGACATTAGTCAGCTTATGAAGAAGGATTGTAACAGATGGAATAAATAATGGGAAAGAGGAAACAAAACCAAACAAGAAAAAGAAAGAGAGCAGGTAGTTTGCTTCAATCTGCATTCAAACTGTTCTTTCTAGTTCTTTTTCTGAATGTAGACATCTCTTTCCATCATGAGTCTTTTGGAGTTGTCTTATAACATTGCATTGCTAAGAAGAGTCCATTCTATCAGAGTTGGTCGTCACACATATGTTGTGTCTGTAATTATGTACAAATTTCTACTGGTTCTGCTCTTCTCACTCAGCATCAGTTTGTATAAGCCTCTCCAGGTAAATATGAAGTCTATCTGCTGTTCATTTATTATAGCACAATAGTATTCCAATACATTCATATACCACAACTTTTGTAGCCATTCCCCAATTGATGGGCATTCCCTTGATTTCCAATTCTTTGCCACCACAAAAATCTTCTATAAATATTTTTGTACATAAGGGTCTTCCTCCCACTTCTATGATCTCTTTGGGATACAAACCTAGAAGTGGTATTGCTGAGTCAAAGGGTATGAAATTATTTATAGCCCTTTGGACATAGTTCCAGATTGCTCTCCAGAATGGTTGAATCAGTTCACAACTCCACCAACAATTCATTAGTGTTCCAGTTTGTCCACATCCTCTCCAGCATTTGTCATTTTCCTGTTTTGTCATCTTAGCCAATCTGACCAGTGAGACATGGTACCTCAGAGTTGTTTTGATTTGTATTTCTCTAATCAATAGTGATTTAGAGCATTTTTTCATATGCTTATAGATATCTTTAATTTCTTCCTCTGAAAACTTCCTGTTCATATCCTTTGACCATTTATCAATTGGGGAATGATTTGTATTCTTATAAATTTGACTCAGTTCTCTGTATATTTTAGAAATGAGGGCTTTATCAGAGACATTCGTTGTAAAAATTGTTTCCCAATTTTCCACTTCCCTCTTAATCTTGGTTACATTGACTTTGTTTGTACAGAAACTTTTCAATTTAATGTAATCAATATTATCCATTTTGCATTTTATAATACTCTCTAATTCTTGTTTGGTCATAAAGTGTTCCCCTCTCCATAAATCTGACAGGTAAACTATTCCTTGATTTCCCAGGTTGCTTACAGTATCAGCCTTTATACATAGATGATGCACCCATTTAGACTTGATTTTGGTATATGTGTTAGATAATGGACTATGCCCAGTTTCTGCCATACTATTTTCCAGTTTTCCTAGCAGTTTTTGTGAAATAGTGAGTTCTTATCCCAAAATCTGGGGTCTTTGGCTTTATCAAACAGTAGATTACTATAATCATTGACTGCTGAGTCTTGTGTACCCAGTCTATACCATTAATTCACTACTCTATTCCTCAGCCAGTACAAAGTAGTTTTGATGACTGCTGCTTTATAGTAGAGATTAAAACCTGATATGGCTAGGCCAACTTCCTTAGAATTTCTTTTCATTAATTCCCTTGATATTGTGGACCTTTTCTTCTTCCAAATGAATTTTGTTACTATTTTTTCTAGCTCTATAAAGTAATTTTTTGGTAGATTGATTGGTATGGCACTGAATATGTAATTTAATTTAGGTAAAATTGTCATTTTTATTATATTAGCTCAACCCAGCCATGAGCCATGAGATGTTTTTCCAGTTAGTTAGATTTAACTTTATTTCTGTGAAAAGTGTTTTGTAGTTGTGTTCATATAGGTCTTGGGTTTGTTTTGGCAGGTAGATTCCCAAATTTTTTATAGTGTCCACAGTAACTTTAGATGGGATTTCTCTATCTCTTGCTGTTGCATTTTGTTAGAAATATATAGGAACGCTGAGGATTTATGTGGGTTTATTTTATATGCTGCAACTTTGCCAAATTTATTTATTGTCTGAAGTAGTTTTATACTTGATTCTATAGGATTCTCTAAGTATATCATCCATATCATCTGCAAAGAGTGATATCTTAGTCTGTTCTTTGCCTAATTTGATTCCTCTAATTTCTTTTTCTTCTCTAATTGATACTGCTAACATTTCTAGTACCAGATTGAATAAGAGGGGCGACAGTGGACATCCTTGTTTCACCCCTGATCTTATGGGAAATGCTTCTAGCTTATACCCATTACATATGATACTTGCCGATGGCTTTAAATAGATGCTACCTATTATTTTAAGGAAGACTGCATTTATTCCTATACTTTCTAGTGTTTTTAATAGGAAAGGATGTTGTATTTTGTCAAAAGCCTTTTCTGCATCTATTGAGATAATCATGTAGTTTCTGCTAGTTTTATTGTTGATATGATCAGTTATACTGATGGTTTTTCTAATATTAAACCATCCTTGCATTCCTGGAATAAATTCTATCTGATCAAAGTATATTGTGATAAGTTGCTGTAGTCTTTTTGCTAATATTTTATTTAAAATTTTTGCATCTATATTCATGAGGGAAATTGGTATATAATTTTCTTTCTGCAGTAAATTTAATTTCTGTCGGAATGATATCCAGTTTTTTTCTGAATTTTTTGATGAGCTAATGAATTCATTTCCCACATGCATTCCTCCAGTGTTTTGTGTTTTGTTTTGAAAACACTTAGGTGTTATCAGCAGGTGATTTTCTTTGTCTTTTCCTTTGGGCTATGGTAAATAGTAGGGATTCTTTACTATTGAACATTTGCAGCTCAGTGCTACTACATAAATATAAATTCAACTGAAGAAGTATTTATTAAAATATGTGCTGTGTACAGAGCATTATGTTTTGTTGTGGGAAGAATACAAATTTTAGATAAAATACTGTTGATAAGAATATGTTTGCTGATATTTAAATATTAAGGAAAACTGCACTGTCATGATTGTATATGAGCTCTCATGGATTACTATGTGACCTAGCTGTTTAATTAAGGGAAAAACTGACATCTGGGCCAGTCTTGCTTGCAGTAGGCAGAATTAGGTATTTCCCTTTAAGCAAATACTTCAAACAAATAGCTAGCCCAAGAGACAAATTTGCAAATAGAACCAGTCAGTCCCTAAAGCACAGATTTATGTCTATGGCCGTAAATTAAATAGGATACATGCATAGTGCATACAAACTATTATATTAGTCTTACTGCATATTTCTCTTTAAACTATATTAGCATCAGTAAATTATAATCACTATTAACAAAATTAGTCATAGTATAATAGATTAAAAGTTGAAAAGAGACCTGACCGGTCATATCAACCACCTTCCTTATTTTTCTTATAAGGAAACTAAGGCCTAGAAAGATAACGTGACTTACTCAAGGTTATATTGGTGATAAGAGATAGTGGGGGGGGGGGGCAGCCAGGTAGCACAGTGAGTAAGAGCACCGGCCCCAGTGTTTGGATGACCTGGGAATCGAATCTAGGCTCAGACACTTAGCATCCACCCAGAAACACCTGGCCATGTAACCTTGAGCAAGTTACTTAACCCCAATTGCTTAGGGGTGACCAGGTGGCTCAGTGAGTAAGAGCATCGGCCCCAGTGTTGGGATGACCTGGGGATCAAACTCAGGCTCAGATACTTAGCACCACACCCAGAAATAACTGGCCGTGTAACCTTGAGCAAGTTACTTAACCCCAATTGCTTTTAAAAAAAAAAAAAGGAGATAGTGGTGGAAGTCAAACCAAGGTTTTCAGGCAACAGGTCCATGATTCTTTCCATTGTACCATACTAAAGGAAAATGAAATGTATTTAAATAAATAATAGTACTATTTTTAGTATATTTTATTTTTTCTTCATAAAGATTGATACAAAAGATGTTTTTTAGACAATAAATTTTATTCAATCTAGCAAGATAGGCAGGCTTCTGTGGTACTTTTCTAGCTCTAAAATGCTGTTGTCAGTATATTAGAAATATAGAAAGCTAACATTCACATAGCACCTTACAATGTATAAAGCAATTTTATTTAATCCTTAATGGCAGAGGGAGGCTAGGTCTTCAGGTTTCAAATCCATTATTCTTTCCACTTTATCATAGATGCTTCTTTTTTATTTTATTTTATTTTTTAAGGCAATTGGGGTTAAATAACTTGCCCAGTGTTACATGGCCAGTTATTTTGTGTGGGTGTTAAGTATCTGAGGCCGGAACCAATCCTAGGTCTTCCTGACTCTGAGGCCAGCGCTCTTACTCACTGTGCCACCTAGCCGCCCCTATCATAGATGCTTCTTGATATATTAACTACATATAGTAACACTAAACAATTTTTTTTTTGCTTTTTTTGGAGGGGGGGGAAGGCAGGGCAATTGGGATTAAGTGACTTGCCCAAGGTCACACAGCTAGTTTTGTGTTAAGTGTCTGAGGCTGGATTTGAATTCAGGTCCTCCTGCCTTTAGGACCAGTTCTCTATTCACTGTGTCACCTAGCCGCCCCAAGACTAAACAATTTTAAACCAAGAAAGGAACAAAGGATTCAGTTTGTAAACTCGATGAAAACTATGTATTTGTATGCAGGTATGAGGTGAAATACAGTTTAGATTGGATATAGTCCTACCCTCATAGACCTTACATGCAGGCTATTTAAAGTTATGACATTTGTATTATGGTTATTTGTATGTAACTATTGAAGAGAAATGGAAATTAATGACAATTCAAACTCTTCAAAAATCTGGATATCCAAGATGCTTAGTTTTCATATAGTAACTTTTTTTTTGTTGTTGCCACTGACTTCTCTGGGACTTTCATTGATCTGAGATCCCAAATTTTCCAAAGTTACTAGTATTAGCTTTATGGAATTCTGTTTTAACTCCCCTAAAGAATTAGAGAAATATGAATCAGAGGGGCGGCCAGGTGGCTCAGTGAGTAAGAGCAACGGCCCCAGAGTTGGGGCCTGGGATCAAATCTGGGCTCTCATACTTAGCACCACACCCAGAAATAACTGGCCATGTAACCTTGAGCAAGTTACTTAACCCCAAATGCTTAAAAAAAAAGAAATATGAATTAGATCATTGTTCTTGACCTAAGTTGCCTTATTATGGTTGATATTTAGAATATGGAAAGAAGCAGACTATGCATTTTGAATGTTATGATTAATTTATACTATTGCCCAAAGAATTTAAAATATATTAATATACTTGCTTGCTACAATTTTTCTGTACTAGAGTACTAGTAGAAACTGAGTGTGTACGTGTATGCATGTTTATCTCCAGTGTTTTCTTTAGTGCTTATGAAATAAAAATCCAGTTGGAAATAGTCCAGTGCACAATGGTTGTGTTTTGTGTTGCCAATTAAGACCTGGATTTGACTTGGTGTACATGGGGAAATATTTCCAACAGTCAAAAGGAAAAAAGAAAAGGAAAAAATCCAGGGAAAGATACTGCAGGTCATATTTTCTTAGTGGGGATGTTGACACAGTCTATAGAATAGTATATCTATTGCCTTGAGAGAAAGAGAATCAGTCATTTTCACAGCTTATAAATAAAACATTACCATAGTGCAAAACTATAAGAGTAGAGGACTAAAAGAGAAACTGATAAAAAAGATAGAATTCTTTTAAAAAAAAAGTTGATCTGTAAAGAGCATGAAATAGTATTTTAAATTTTCTTTTGAGACAACCAACCAAAAGTTCAGGCTGTAAGAATTATTTTACTTAATAGTAAATTCTTTAGATCATATAATTATAGAAAAACCAAAATATTCCATTTGTCTTTTTTGTTGTTTCCAAATTACTTCACTTCTGAAAGTTTTTGTTTTGTTTTTTAAATCACTTTGAAAATAGGTGTTAAATTTGGCTTGTGAATATTTTCAAGAGTAAGTTTATTTATTCAAGGAACATTTATTTAGTGCATAAAGGACACAGTCCCTACCTTCATAGAATGATATACAAATTATTGTTGTTGTGGAGTCATGTCTAATTCTTTGGGACCCCATTTGGGGTTTTGTGGCAAAGATAATAGTTTGCCATTTCCTTCTCCAGGTCATTTTACAGATGAGGAAACTGAGACAAACAAGATTAAGTAACTTGCTCAGGGTCACACAACTAATAAGTATCTGAGGCTGAGGTTTAACTAAGATCTTCCTGGCTCCAGGGCCGGCACTCCATCCACTATGCCTCTTAATTGCCCCAAATACACATAATTAAATTACATTACAAGTGTTAATAGAGTGTGTAGAGAGGTGCAAAGTGCTGTGTGAGGTCACAGAGGTCATTACAGAGAAGGTAGGAGTGGGGATAGAGATCAAAGAAGGCTGCAGGTAGACGGAGAGATTTAATTTGGGCTTTAAACATGGGTCTGAATCAACCAGTCTGTTATCTTTGACGTGGGCAAGATGGATTGAATAACTGGATTCAAAACAGGTTGAATAACTTGACCCAATGAGTAGTTATTAATGTGTTGATATCATCCTGAAAGGTTTTCTGAATGGTGCCACCAGGGATCTGTCTTGACCTGTCCTTATTCCTGTGTTGTTAAGCATTTTTTTATCGATGATTCTAATTGAGACATCCATAGATACCGTGCTTACCTAATTTGAAATTGATAATTTGTAAATGACAAAGTTTGGAAAGATAGCTAACACATTAAATGACAGTGTTAGAATCTAAGTACATCTATAGGGTAGAAGAATGAGGTAAATCTAATAAGATGAAATTTGGTTGAGATAAAAGGATTAGAATGTGAACATGAATCTTTCTGGTGCCTAGAGTGACTTCTGTCTACAAAGCCACATTTCTTGGACAATAATGGTGTTTAAAAATGGATTGGTGTCAAGAACAAGCTTGGAATCGTGGAAGTTCTATGCCAGTTTCTCAAAGACAATCCATCTTCATCTCTTCCTATTTACTTCTAGGCTCCACTTATTGTCTGTTTGTAGCTCCTGTCCCAGCTATATAGGCTGGTTGAATTACTAAATGGACTGCATATCAGACTGTGTGTTAATGTGAATAAGTTGATTTTCACTGCATATATTTTCTGACCACTCATTTTTGAATATTCATGTATCTCATTGAGGAGGCCTTTGGAATATTCTGTGGCTTGATGAAATTAAGCAATCAAAAGCATTTTTTAAAACCTGCTGTATGCCAGGCACTATGCTTGATGCTGGGAATACAAAGACAAATAAAACAATCCCTATCCTCATGGAGCTCCATAAATTACATGGCTTAAAGATTTATAAAGTGTTTTCCTCCAAGAATCCTATAATATAATACATATATTATAATCCCCATTTTGTATATGAGGAATCCAAGGTATGGAGACATTAAGTGAATTTTCCAATTAAATAAACTTCCCAAGGTAATGGTAAAGCCAGGACTTAGAATCTTCTGACCAAGTCTAGCATTCTTTCTACTCCATGGTCAACCCCACAAGGAGAGAATGTGGCAAGGATCTCTTGACAATGCAGGACATCAGCTTGTGTGAAAAATAACAGTAGTATTTAGTGGACTTCAAGCTCAACATGAGGCAAGATCAGAATGTGGTACTTAAAAACATCTAATAGGATTTAGTAGAGGCACAACGTTTAGAGTAAGGGATTAGTTCCTTATAAAGATAAAGTTCCTCTCTCTTAGTCAGACTATATCTGAAATTTTATGATTCAGTTCTGGAAGACATATTTTAGGATCAATGTGCTGAAGTGGGTTCACAGAAGGGCAGTCATCATGGTGACATGCTATACAAAGACCAGTCAGGATGTTTAGTCTGGAAAAGAGAAATTGCAGATGTAACATGAAAATTATCTTTTAGTATTTGAAGGATTGTCATGTGGGAGGGATTAGATTTATAATGCTTTACCCCAGAACAGAATTAGGAACAGTGGGTGGCAATTAGAGAGAGAGACAGATTTTAAAACTCTGTAAAGGTAAACTTTCTTAAAATTAGAACTGTCCAGAAGTGGAAAGGACTACTGCAGGTGTAATGGACTCTCTGTTTTTATATTTTTTCAAACAGGTCTTTTAGATAACTTGGAGGAAGTTTGTAAAAGGGATACCTATTCATAAAGGTGCTGGACTAGATGACTTCTTAAGATTTTTCCAATCCTATGATTCTAGAAGGGAGGGAATCAGGCACAAGGAACATTAAAATGTGTATGTGTCTGTGTCTATATGTGTGTCAGAATAATAATACAGAGTTCTCAGTTCTTCTCTTTGGGCTGAAGAGGTTGGCAGTATAGCCTTCTGACCTTTTTATCTGAATTTCTCATAATATTCTCTGGACAAACCAGACTTTCTGCTAAGTCATTTGGGTTGAGAGACAGTGTGGTACAGTGGGAAGACCCAAAATGTGAATTCAGAAAGCTGGGCTTCAGATTCTTTTTCTGACCCTCACTTTCTGGGATCTAGGACAAAGGTATTTAATCTCTCTGGGACTCAGTTTCCTTATCTGGAAAATGAGGGGTGTTCTCTGAGGTCCTCCAGTTCTACCATGTTTCCCCAATAATAAGACCTATCCCGAAAATAAGCCCTCCCCTTACTGTGTAATATTCCTCTAAAATAAGCCCTCCCCCGAAAATAAGCCCTATTGAGATTGCTACTGTAGTAAAGGTGATCCCCTGTGCTACACGCTACATTACGGTACCCTCTGTATGCACCGTCCCCTCCCCCCCAGGTGAAACGCACGCCGCGTTCCGAGCTGCATCCAATCAGAGCTGCAGCAGTGAGCGTGTCATCCTGTTCTTTATTGAATTCATTATTGAATAAAGGTACATTTTTTTGTTCACATTTACCTGTTTATTAAAATTGCTGTCAATGTTCATTAAAATAAGCCCTCCCCTAAAAATAAGCCCTCTGGTGTTTTTCTGTCCATAAAAATTAATAAGACAGTGTCTTATTATTGGGGAAACACGGTAAATCTATGATCTTACTGCCTCAGGTATATTCTTAGATATGTGGTAGATAAGAAAAGCCCTTGATACAAGCCTAAGATCAATTCTTGGTACTTTAGGAAAGTAATCTTATTGTTGGACACTAGTGCCAGTTACCACTGCTTTCATTAAGAATAAAATCAAGTTACTCTTTCTTGCTGAAAACTTGGGAAATAGCCTATTGCCTTAGTTTAACAGTTTTATCAAGTTTTAGCTTAAGTTTGACGTTTTCAATTTCCAGTTATGAAAGTCTGAAATATTTTTTTCTAAAAGTTTTGGGAATATAGATTTTGATTCAAAACCATCAGAATGAAAGAAATAGTCTTTCATGTAATGTTCATTATGGTTTATAAGTAAAGATTATCCTCTATCATCTGGTAATTAGTTTCTCTTTTGTTGGTATTATAATTTAATTTTATGTATAGCATTTAAGGGAAGGAAGGGTGATGGAATAAGCATTTATACAACACCCATGTGTTCTAGGAACGGTGCTAAGTGATGTTTACAAATATTATTTCATTTGATAAAAGCCTCATAAGGTAGGTGCTATCATTATCCACATTTTGCAGTTGAGGAAACAGAGGCAAAGTGACTTGCTCAGGGTCATACAGCTAGCTAGTAAGTGTCTGAGGCTAGGTTTGAAGTTTAGGTCTGTCTTCCTAACTCCAGGTCCAGCACTCTATCCACTGTCACCTTTTGCATCTAACTTATGCTGTTTTGAATTGGCAAAATCTTTGAAAATTAATACTCATATAATAGTGTGATGTGGTAAAAAGAGCACTGGATTTGGAGTCGTGAGGTCAGTTCCAATCTCAGTTCCAACTTCATTTGATGTTGGGAATGTCATTTTACTACCCGAGACATGGTTATCTGTATGATGATAATTCTTGCACCATTCATCTTAGAAAACTGTTCTGAGGAAAATGTTTTGTCACAACCTGAAAGCACTGTAATTGTGAAGTTATTTTTGAAGTGAATAGAACCCTGGAGTTGGAGTCGTGAAGATTTGAGTTGAAATGCCATTTAAGACTAGCTGGTGACCCTGCACAAATCACTTAAACTCTTATAAGCCTCATTGTAAAGCATTCATGCAAAATTTTAAAAGCTGTATAAGTGGCAATTATATTATTATTATGTAATATATAATATATTGTAATAAGTACAATAAGTTATTTTTCAGGCTGTTAGAAATTTTGTGGGAGGGATCTTTTCTCTATGTTTCTATAACAAAAATATTTTAATTACTTTAAAATGCAAAAGGAAATTTATTCCATTAATCTAAAATTTTTCACATACCTGTGCTTCTACTAAAATAAATAAATAATTTAATATACCCCCCCCCTTGCTATCCATAGGGAAAAATAGCTCTTCTGATATTCCCTGCCATTTATTTGATTTGGCTTCCTATAATGCTTTCTTACTTGCTACCTTCATTTAAGATGTCCTCTCTTGAAGTTTGATTTTCTGTTTTTAACTATGAGAGTTAACAAATATTTTTGATTTTCAGGAGACTTCAGTTGCAAAAAGCCATTATTGTACTCCTTCCAAAAGATTGGAGGGGAGGAGGGTGTCTTGAGCATTTTAATGCAGATGTTTGCATGATAAGAATCTATATGTATTGCATTGGTGGGTCATATTTAAGCCTGTGAATTCAGGCCAAATTTTTTTTTCATGTTTGTGTTATTGCAATTTTTTTACACCTCTCACTTTTAGTGTTATTCATTTTATTTCTGCTTTGTTTTCTATGCCTCTTGAAAATAGATTAAACAGATCTGTGAGTCTTCTCAGTGCATGTAAACTGAATAAAACAACTCCAAGGTGAGGGCTTATTAGATGTATAGTAGTTTTACCTCCTAGCTTTTTAGATTTTCCTTGTCTTTTAATTCAATAATTTGAAATAGTCTTTATTGAACTACTTTATTACATAACTGTCCTAAGTATTAACCTTTACTGCTTAAGAAATTTAAAAAGCAACTGTCAAAACAAAGATTTCTTTCCTTTGTGCTACAAATATTACAAATTATATTAACTTATTAGTAATATTAATATTCCCTGTTAAATTTCTTAGATATTACATTTGTTTTTCATGATTATAAAATTGCTAAATATCAGTTATATCTATAAGATATAGTTAGAAATTTTAAATAGTGAATATTTGTTACATTCTCAAATTTCCTATGAATTGACAAATGTTTATTACCAAGAAGAATACTGATGAAACTAACTCAGAAAGTCTCCTTTAATTCTTTTTTTTTTTTTTGGCTTGCTTTTTGGAGGTGGGAAGGCAGGGAAATTGGCGTTAAGTGACTTGCCCAAAGTCACATGGCTATTAAGTGTTAAATGTCTGAGGCCAGATTTGAACTCAGGTCCTCCTGACTCCAGGGCTGGGTGCTCTATTCACTGTGTCACCTAGCTGCTCCTCCTTTAATGAGAGAAATGACTTGTTCAATGTCATACTATGACTAAGATTCACCTTAGGGAGTCTTTTGCAGATTATATATTTGTCTTGTTATTTCATTTCCTTTAATCTTTTCTATAATAACAACTCATTTATATAGTGCTTTAAGGTTAAATTACAAAGTACTTTCTTCACAATTAAGCAGGTAATGTAAGTATCATTATCCTCACTTTACAGATGAAGAAACCAAGGCTCACACAGGTGAAGTGACTTGCCGAGGGTCACACAACTAGTAAGTATTAGATCCAGAATTTGAACTCAAGCCTTCCAACTCTAAGACCAGTACTCTTTCCACTACAGTGTTCTTCCTATCCTGCTATTTATGACCCCCTAGAACTAGACATTGCCTCAGGGCAGTTTGCTCAGGAGAAGCCACCATGAATTAGAATCTGAGAAAACCTGGATACATTCTTTGGTGGAGCTCAACAGATTTAAGATCTGGATCTTGCTCAATATTTGCCTTAAATATTTATTGGCAAACCATCATATTTGAGTGTTCAGTGTTGTCGAAGGGGTTTGGGTCTTCAAAAGAAAAATATCCTGACCTTGCAGTCAAAGAGCTTATGATCTTAACAAGGACAGTGTAGTGTGGTGGAAGACATGCTAGGCTTGTAGTGAAGAGACTTGAAGTCCTTTCCCTACTCTGACATATTAGCTGTGAACCATGGATGGACAAATCACTTAAGTTTTCTGAGCCTCAGTTTCCTCATGCCTAAAATAAGGATAATGATCCTTGGGATATCTACCTCATGAAGTTGTGAGGGTAATGCCAAGTAAACCTTAAGATGCCATTTATTCATTGTTAGAAATTAATGCTTGTCTATTTCTATTCAAACATGAAATCAAGCCTTTTTACTATAACAAGTAAACATATCAGTTATCCATTCAATCAATATGTTTTGGGCACATGTGTGATGGTGGAAAGAACACTAGATCCTGGGAGACAGGAGACCCAGGTTCAGTTCCTGGCTCTGCTACTTACTGGTCATGTGGCCTTACTTCAAGACTTAGACTTAGAATAGGGCCAGATGATGTATAAGGACATAGAATCACAGACTCAGAATTCTAAAGGAATTTAGAAATCATATAATCTTGCTCATTCATTCTACATATGAATTAATTGGGATCCAAAGAAATTAAGTGACCTGAGGTCACACACAGTATAACCTGTGGTCTCAAGGCCACATATGGCTTTTTAGGTCCCTTACAGCCTTTTGACTGAGTCCAAGTTTTATCTAACAAATTCTTTTATTAAGGGGATTTGTTCTATAAAGTTTGGATTCGATCAAAGGGCTGCACTTGAGGACCTAGAGGGCCACATGTGGCCTCAAAGTTACAGGTTCCCCACCCCTAGTATAGACAAACAGCAAAGGTAGAATTTCAGTTTAAACCATTTGATTCCAAATTCATTACTTTTTCATTCTTTCTTTGTTCATTCATGCACTATGCTGACAGCTCTGACATTTTGTGATTCTTCTGTAGATAGTTCTCTGCTAAGTACTATGAAAAATTCAAACAATTTTTTGCCCATAAGATGCTCAAATTAAAAGGAGAATTACAACATATACACAAATAACTATAAGGCAGTATTTAATAAATTGTAGGTTGAACTATGTTTAAAATGTCAGTTCAAAGATCACTTTTCACATTCTCTACACATCTCTACCTATTGAAATTGTTCTCTCCCCTCAAGAATGAACTCAGGGATCATTGCCTTCATAAAGCTTTTTCCTCCTCTAAATCCTCCTTAGGTGAAAGTGATCTTCCCTTACTCAAATTTTCTAGAATACTTTGCTTCGACCTCTTCTTTACTTGAATGACTTTCTAGCTTGTTTCATTTTCATTGGATTCATATCCAATCTTTTCGTTATATGTTACCTTTAATCTTTGATTAATACCTTAATACCTATCACAGGGTATTGAATACAGTAAGTATTTAATAAGTATTTTTTACATTTAATTTAATGTGATGAGATGGCATGTCAGTTGTCATTACTCTCAAATATTATGTGGTCATCTATCAGTTCAGTCTGTATTCTTTGTTATTTTTATATTTAATGACCCTAAATAAGAAGGAAGGTGGTTCAGTCGTTGCTTTGAGAAGTATGTTCAATTGAACCGTTCCTACATCTCATACAGGTTTCATTACTACTAAAATCTACTAGGCTAAGCTTGGGACAATTGACCCTTCTGAAACCTGCTTATTGCCTAGTGTAAATAAATGTATTGTACCCCAGCTTTATCACTTGCTTACAAGTTACCTCCTTTCTTTGAGTTATTAAACAGACAATTCCTTTTGCCTTGAATGCCCTCCTTCCTCCTCTTCACAAAAATATCCCTCTGGCTCTCAAAATGCTCATTGTACAAAATATCCCTTATTTGTGAAGCCTTCCCAACCTTCCTAGACTCAACCCCAGCAATTCCAGGAACCTCAATTATTATTGGCGCTATCCTTAGCAGAAATCTCCAAACTCTAGGTTGTGAATGCTGGTACCTTGGAGAAGGTACCTTGGAGATTACTTAATCCAACTGCTTTATTTTAAATACCGTAGGATCAGAGATGTAGAGTTTGAAAGGACTTCATTGAGATCATTGAGTTCAGCCTACTCATTTGAAAATTGATGAAACTGAGACCCAGAAAAGTTATGGGGAAGGTTAAGGAGAAAGTTAAGGAGAAAGAAGACTTTCCCAAGGTCATAGCAGTAGCTGAAGCTGGATTTGAATCTTCTTTCCCCTATATTCAGTTGTCTGTTATACTATGGAGGAAATGAAGCTTTCAGAGTCATGAGTCATGTTTTTAGAGCTATAATTTAAACCTAAGTCTTTTGATTCCAAGTCCAACTGTACTTTCTGCTATACCAACTTTACAGGTATATTATATGTAAGTAATTTATTGCATATTGATATGCAGCATTTACATGATTATGTTTGCATTTTAGTCATTGTATTTATGTTTATCTTATATGCCTTTAGTGTATAAATGGCTTATTGTTAACAGCAAATAATAATTTACATTTATGTAGAATATGAATGTTTATAAAGCATTTTCCTCAACCCTTTGGGGTAGATAGTCACAAAGGGATTATTTCAGGACAGTACATTTCTACTGAAATTTCCCATAGCATTTCATATACATGGTGTCCACTCAGTAAATGTTGATGAGGATTTCATTTATCCATTTGCTTTTTATTGTAATAACAAAATTACTATCATTACACAAAAGATGTTACATATCCATCTTTTCCACAGGAATTCTGAAAAGAACTATGTAATTCCTGAAATTAGAATTTTAGAATGGGATCCTAGAATTTAGAGCTGGAACGTACATTGGAGATCACCCAGACCAAGCATCTTCTTTTATAGTTCAGGAAACAGGTGCCCAGAGAGATGAAGCAGCTTGCCTAAAATTAAATAGGTAGAAAACTAAGGAGATATTAAGATATTTCAAGGTCTTCTTTCCAGAGATTAATGAGAGAAACAAAATTAGAGAATTACATAAGGGTCACTTTAGTATCCAAACATGCCAGAGGTTCATAGCAATTCAATACACATGTGCACTCATTTAATGTTTGGACTGTATCATTAGCTAATTGTAAGTGGCAGAGATGGGTCTTCTGATTTCCAGATTGGTGCTCTCTCCCTACGTGTTTTAAATGTTCAGGTGGAAAACATTCTGTAAACCTAAAAGTTCTATATAAATGTCAATCATTATTATTTGATAGTATTTTATTAATTTTTCTTGCTTTCAGAAATCAAACTAATGTAACCCATTTATTCTGTTGAAGATGCTCCTTTGTGTAGATTTTATTGTAACTTTCCTTGTTCTTTTTAGCACCATCAGAAGAACCAGCTCTAGTGAACGAGTATCTCCAGGGATAAGCTGTGTAGATTCCAAAGGGAACCGTCACCGCACAGGATCCACCAGCAGCTCTTCCAGCGGTAAAAAGAACAGTGAGAGGTAAGGGACTTCTTTACTCCTGATTCCTATGATTAATCAGAGAAATAACATTTGGGGACTGCATCAGAATTCCGTTAGTATCCAGATACTGTGTTCTCTCCCATTGGCAAGGCTGACTCTTGGACTTGGGACAGATTACTTAACTTCTCTGAAATTTTTTTTTTCTGCCTAAAGTGATTAGGCTGTGTGACACTGGCAAATCACTTACCCTCCCATGTCCCACGAAAATCTGTAAGATTGTAAATTATAGAACAAATGTCAATCTAAATTGGTAGAAGGAGTATCCTTTTCAGGAGTTTTCAGTGTAATGAGAGAGCCAATCCAAACAAACAAAAATCAGTAAGTCAACAAGAATCTGTTAATCTACTGTGTGATAGGCACTGTGCTAAGCTCTAAAAATACAAATACAAAAATCAAAAACCTCTTAAAGCTCTTGTATTCTTTTGAGAAATACTCCATTGTCAATATCAAGATCAAATATAAAGTCCTCTGGTGTTCAAAACCCTTCATAATGTGGCCCTCTTCTTCTTTTCCAGTTTTCTTATATCTTACCTTTATATACTTTGTGATCTAGTGGCACCAGTTTCCTTGCTATTCCTCAACCAAGGCACTCCATCTCCCAACTTCCAGGCATTTTCTCTGGCTGTTCCACATATTTGGAATTCTCTCCCTCCTCATCTTTACCTCTGGTCTCCCTGATTTCCTTCAAATCCCAGCTAAAATTCCACCTTCTCCAGGAAACCTTTTTGATTTCCCTTAATTTTCATGTCTCCCCTCTGTCGATTATTTCCAGGTTATCCTATTTATATCTTGTTTGCACACAGTTGGTTCCATCTTTTTTTCTTCATTAGACTGTGAGCTCCTTGAGAGCAGGGTTTGTCTTTTGCCTTTCTTTGTATACCCAGTATATACCACAGTGCGAGGCACAGTCTTTAGTAAATATTTATTGACCGACTACGTATATAAGTTTACATATAATAAATTTAACATGATTATGAAGTAGTTTAGGGAGGTAGAGTATTAATGGTTGAGGACATCAGGGAAGGATTCTTTTGTTTTAAATAAGTTTTATTGATATTTTTTAATTTTTTTTTACATTACTATTCTTTCCCCAATGAGAATCATCCTCTTTTCCTTCCAAAGAGTCATTCTTTATAATAAAACAAACAGGGAAAAAGTAGAATAGGAAAAAAGACTGGAATTATATCAGTAGAAATAGGGAAATTCAGAAGAAGCGTGGCTTTTTGATGGGAGAAGTCTGGAGAAAATGGCGCCAGGGCAGAAATGGTAGAAATGAATCCCTAAGGTCCCTTCCAACTTTAAAACTCATGGTCCTGTAAATCTGTGACTTTATTTATGTCCAGGCAAAGATATCAAAGCAAGATCCAATCAAACAAATTTGAAAATAACTCAAATGTGTAGCTTGCGCAAATGTATTTATGTTTAATGAAAGAAATATCTGGTTTTATTTGTAACACATATCACTGCATATTTGCTTAAGTGTGTAGAACTTTGCCCTTTTTTTCTAAATCATTGTTTCCAAATAGGGTGCAATAATTGTTCATCTACTCTATTTTAATTTATTACTAATTTGGTATAAATTTTAACAGATTACTTTAAGTTTAGGACTAGAAATTCAAATTTATGTGCATTTATTATGAAAAAGACAATTTTGACAATTAAAATAAATGAAAATTGACCAGTTAAATAAAAACCACTGCATGGTGAACTTCTTGGTGAAATTCAGTTAGCTTTGATTTTTTTACATTGTTCCACTGGAACTATTTTTTATAGATATGATAGATAATATTTTATAGATATGTTTATGATAAACACATATAAGGTTTTTTTCCCCTAATAGCAGTATCTATTGAATAAAGCCAGATTGGGGGTATTTCTAATAATTTACATAAATATTAAATTTAGTTGATGCCATTTAATTGGCATAAATATAAATTTAGCATATTTCTTATGTAGATGAGACCAGTTTCATTATGTACATCTGGTATTATGCCTAATTGCTTTCTCATTTTAAATGATAGCCATGTGTACTATTGATGAAAGGATTTTATACACATAGGCTAGACATGTTTTTTTTTTTTCAAACATTCATGTTGAGAGAAGGCTGAGTCATAAAGCTATGACTCTAAACCACAGGTTGTTAGATTTCCAAGTTTGCTAATCTGTTCTGATAGATTCCTGTAAAAGAAGTTTGTGGATGTATTCACTTTTATTCCTAGATGATACTTATAGACCACTTTTGCAGAAATGGTTTTGAATCTTTTTGAAGCATTTTCTGGGTGTTATATATATTTTATTTGTGTCAATATTGTATCAATGCTTCATTAATAAACTAAATAATTGGAGTGGTCTACATACAGCTTGCTTTATTAGTGTGTTTCTTATCAGAGGATTATGATAACAAGATCTAAATACCATGTGAAACCTGTTAGATGTTGATGTAATTGAAATGGGCAAGTAAACATGAATTAATATGAGGTATTGTGTGACTGAAAGTCATTCTTTGAATTCAGAAGGAGACTTTGAAAGGTGGATTTGCAATGTCTAGATCCGGGTGTTTTTTATAAACTTGGCTCTTTTTCTGCACATCTGATTCTTATTAAGGATTTCCACAGGAATCTCTGTATTGTGCAAACTTCAGTTCTGTTTTATCTTTGAAATCCCACAGTTTTTGTAAATGCAGTGAGTAAATATTTCCATTAAGGATATTTATAAGAGGATTTAATTAGATTTTTGAAAAGCATACTAAACTAGGAAATTTCGATTTTAGGATGATCAGCTTGAGAAGACTGAAAACAATTCAAGCAGCCTAAAGTTTGTTTTTAAAAAATAGCTTCTCTTTTCCCACTGGTTCTGGGAATGACTGAAACCAGCCCATCATTTTTGTTGTAGGTTGATCAGGTTACATGTATTTAAATACTTACAGCAAAAAAGAGTTGCCTTCTCTTCATGTTATGGTCATTAATAACATAATTGCTATCTTGATCATCATCATCATCATCATCATACACTGAAGTCTTAAGTTCCTCATCATGGCATGCAGTGATATTGGCTCCTCAAAATCAGTGTTAATAGAGTACATGCTCTGGTGGATTCGTTTCAGCTGGAAAGGTTTTGAATATTTCCTCAAAAATAGGATGCGAGGCTTATCATCCAGGGATAAAATCAGCAAGCTCATCACTAGAAGATTGGCAGGAAATGGCAGGTCACTCCAGTTGGACAAAATTGAAACAACCAAATAAGAACAACAGAATTGGAGTGGAGAGGTACTTGAGGCTGGGAAACGAAACAGGAGATTATTTCAGTAGTCCAAGTGAAAAGATGATTAATACCTATAACTAGGACGGTAGTTGTGTGAATAGAGAGAATGAAATAAGAGTATGAAATTGATGTTGTCAACACAGAACCAATAAGATTTGCTTTCAAGCATTATACTTGCAGTCAGGAAGGCCTGGTTTTTATATGTACACATAAAAATATATACAAAATACATAAAAAGGAAATTCAAGGTAACCTTGTGGTCAAAGGCACTAGGAGATGGGAGTACTAGGAAAGTCTTCCTACAGAAGAAAGTGCTTGAACTAAATCTTGAAGGAAAGCAAGGATTCCAAGAGGCAGAAATGAGGAAGGAGAGCATTATAGTCACAGGCAACTGCCACTGCAAAAGCATGGAGACTGGAGATAGAATTTAGGAATAACAAGTCAGACACTGTAGTTGAATTATAGAGTATTGTTTTGTTTTTTTAATTTTACCCAAGTTCTTGGCCTTCTTTTTATAATATCTTCCAGTAAAATATTAATAGCCATAATAAATCATGTTTTACAAAGTAATTGCTTTTCTCACAACTACCTATGACATTATTTGTAAAGTCACACATATAAAATGTTGGTTCCAGAACTAGTGGCCAAATTTTCTAAATCCAAATCTAGTATATTACCATTGTACCACTATCTCCATATATAGTGGGGGTGGGAGGGAAAATGCCTTTGTATCCTTCTGTCCAACAAAAATAGGCAGATTTATCTATCCAATAGGCAGTCATTAAATGCTTCCTAAATAAAAAATATTTTTATATGATAGGGAAATAATAAAAGTTAAACTGTAATTATGTAATGTAAATATAAAAGTTTATTTTGCCATTTACTTCTCCAGTTTTATTCTGACATAGCTTCAGCCTCCTTTAAAATTAATATTAGTTACATCTTAAATAAATAGAACACAAGTCTATTTCCCCCCTTTTATTACATCATATGTACTTTTATTAGTGGACTAAAACTAAAATCAGTTTAAAATTAAAATTACCTTTATTAGTCTAAAGTCCTCTAATTTTGCATTTGAAGAAAACATTACATGAAAGAATAATGCAAAGAATAACTTCCCCAAATTTCATAAAAATAAAGTCTTGAAAAAATGTAAGTTCTTACCAAATGACAAGATATAACAAACACATATGATAGATATTAAAGTTGTATAATTAACTTGGAAGGAACACCCAAAATATATGAAACTAAATAGTACCACCTAGTGGCCAGTAGTTCTGAATTACATGTCATGCTTTGAAATGGCATCAGACTATTAGAATAAGAAAAGACCATAGAGGGCTATAACCCTTTGACCCAGCAATACCACTTCTAGGGCTGTATCCCAAAGAGATCATGAAAATGGGAAAAGGACCCACATATACAAAAATATTTATAGCAGCTCTTTTTGTGGTGGCCAAGAACTGGAAATTGAGGGGATGCCCATCAATTGGGGAACAGCTGAACAAGTTGTGGTATATGTATGTAATGGAATGCTACTATGCTATAAGATATGATGAACAGGTGGGCTTCAGAAAAACCTGGAAAGACATATATGAACTGATGCTGAGTGAAGTGAGCAGAATCAGGAGAGCATTGTACACAGTAACAGCTACAGTGTGTGATGATTGACTTTGATAGACTTAGCCCTTCCCAGCAATGCAGGGACCTAAAACAATTCCAAAGGACTCATGATGGAAAATGTTATCCACATGTAGAGAAAGAACCATAGAGTCTGAATTCAGAGTGAAGTAGACTATTTTCTTTTTTATTGTTTTGTTTTTTTTTCTTTTTCATGGTTCCTTCCATTCATTCTAATTCTTCTATACAGCATGACTAATATGAAAATATGTTTAATATAGAGCTTAGATTGTATGCCATCTTGGAGAGGGAGGAAGGAGGGGGAGAATATTTAGAACTTATGGAAGTAAATGTTGAAAAATAAAAATTAATAAAAAAAATCATACTCAAATTCAAACAGCAGTACTTGCCCTACATGCACCTAAAATATCATTTGACTTAATTCAAACCCAGTCTGTGATGTGACCTCAAAATGCATTAAAGTACATTTTGGGAGGGAGGTCTGTGATTAAATTGGCTTAGGTCAGAAACCTGTTATGCATCATAGGATCATAGGTAATAAACTTAGAATGGAAAGGAATCTTAGAGGTCAAGATCAACCTCTTCATTTTATAGATGAGGAAATTGAGGCACAGAGTTGTGAAATAATATGTCCAAGTTCAGACAGCTTGGCAGAGAGGGGATCTGAACCAAGGTCCTCTCACTCTAGCAGCCTTTGCACTATTGCCCCACTGACTGGGGGAACACTGAGGAAATTAAATGATTTGCCTAGGGTCACACAGCCAGTAGAGTTCAGAGGCAAGCCTTGTATTCATGTCTTCCTGACTCCAGGACTGGCTTTCTGTTCACCATGCCACACTGCCTCTCAAAAGAATTATCGTAATGGGCCTCAGAGCTCAGTTGGCAATCCCAGGAAATAAAGAAGCCCTTGCCATACTGCCTGACAACAAGGCTGCTTCACATACTGGCCAAGTAATACCAGAAGTTTTGGTCAACCATCAGTAACTAGTGTCCCTTTGGGAGATCTCAGACTCTCTCACCCCCAGTTTGCAGCAAGACTTTGGGACCTCACTGAAAATCTTAGATAAACCAAGAGATTTTTTGCTAAATATGTTAATAAGAATCAAGATCACAAAAATAACTGCTGTAGACTTTCCTTATCTCATGGCTTTACAAATCAAGGTTTTATAACTCCTGTTCAGAACAAAGAAGCCCTAAATAACCTTGGTCTGCTAGATTCAGATGAAGTAGTAGGTGAAGACAGAGAAGTTATCATTAGGGATGATTTCAGGAATGATGTGAACAGGAGAACCTTGAAGATGTGGTCAACTTTTTAATGCCCTGGATCCAGGAAAAAATAAATGGTTCCTAAAGTTTATGGTTTTCCAGTTTAGATACTAAATGCATTTTTCTCTAAACATTAGTGTTTTCCCTATATGTTAAATAAGGTAAATGTGTTACATTAAATGACTTAAATTGTTACAGTAAAAAAAAATTATCATAATGAAATCTGGACTCAAAGAAGACAGGAAACCTCCAGCATTTCTTTTAGCTGATAGTCAGTAAACTAAGCTTGGATAATCAAGGTGAGGCAATATCATCCAAACACTACTACTATTTCTCAGAATATGTTACTTTTCAATAAAAAAGACATATCTAAGATCATCACTGCCACAAATCTTGCTTAAAACTGAATTCCTGAATAATGAATCTAAAATTGGGATGGCCTGCCTTAAGGAATGCTTATATTCACAATAACACTTCCAACTAAATGTCTACTTAAGGATTTCAAATTTGTTTTTAAGGATGTAACAGAATATATTTAATGGTTAATAATGTATTCATTAATATCTTGGGTTATCACCATTTCATTATTGTATATAATCATAATTGCAGTAGTAAATACATAATTTGGTTTTAAAAAAAGAAAAGACCATAAAAATCACAAGATTTAGAACAGAAAGGGTCCTTATGTCAGTTTAGACCTGGACATGAATCATAAATCTGCATATTTATTTACCCCAAAATCTGATCTATGGAAACATGTTTTCTCAGTAAATATATAAAGGTACTCCTTCCACAAGAGAGTTTTTTAAATGACTCTTTGTCTATTTATAATCAATCACTGATTTGGTTAAAATAAAACTTTTGTTATCTTCAATAAGATAGTTTTAATGTCTTAAAAAGTGAGTATGTCAAAATTAAACTATTCTAACTTATTAGGTAATGAGCAGACTTCAGAGCATGTAGTTTTATTCATTAAAATGGTAAATATTCACATTGGAATAATTTGTTTGAGAATCTTTTGTATCCAGTATTATAACTTTTAGAGATTTCAAGATACATGTAAATCACCGCAACTCAGATTTCTAATAATAATTGCCCACATTTATATTAATTTCAATTCTGCATGCATTCATTAAGCCTATACTGGGTGTTGGGCATTGTGCTAGACATTGGGGTATGCAAATATGTGTGTGTTTATACACACACACAACACAAGTAAACAGGCCATACACACGCATATACATATATACAAACCCACACATATGCACACACACACAGATGGTACTTGGGGAAGGGTGGAGAGCACCAGTGACTAGGGGACTCTTGGAAGTGCCACTTGAGGTGAGCTTGTAACAGAACTTTGAGAATTGAAAGTGAGGAAGGATAATGTTCATCCTGTAAGATCCCATCAGCGTTGGTCTTCCATTTCATCACCACACTCTGTCCTTCTGATTGAAGGATGGAGTCATGAATGCTAAAAATTCCATATAAGGAATGAGCTTTATTCAGAACATCATCCCATTTCTCACCCAGGTATACTTCTCTGACTTTTCCATCATGACTCCAGGTAGCCTCCACTGTTCTTCAGTTTCCTTTTGCATGTGGTCTTCCCCAAATGGATATATAGTAAACTCCTTTAGGGGAACTATCTTTCTTTTCCTACTTGTATCTCCAGTGCTTAGCACACTGTCTGGTATGTAGTACATACTTAAAAAAATGTTTATTGATTGATTCTAGGCATGGTAGATAGCCTGTAAAAATGAATGGATGTAGAAGATAACATGTCTAGAGTAGGCTAATTTAAGTGGAATATAGAGTGCAACTAGGTGACTCAGTGGGTAGAGTGTCGTGCCTGGAGTTACAAAGACTCACCTTTCTGAGTTCAAATCTGGCTTCAGACACTTATAAACTGTGGGGCCCTGGGGAAGTCACTTAATCCTGTTTGCTTCAGTTCCCTTTCTGTAAAATAAGCTGAAGAAGGAAATGGCAAACCATTCCAGTATCTTTGCCAAGAAAATAGGGTCATGAAGTATGAGACATGACTGAAAATGACTATAGCGTGCCTATGGGGAGTAATGTGAATCAATCTGTAAAGGTAGGTTGGAATGCCAAATAAAGGAGTTTGTATTTTTATTCTAAACCACTGAAGTTTAACTAATATAAATTTTATTGCATTGTGGTTCATAAAAGATGCATTTAATATTTCTGCTTCTGGTAAAGGTGTCTTTCACAGCTGATCTAGTTATCTCTATGTTTTCCTTTCTGTTCCCATTCAATAATCTCTGGAGGTCTATCATAGCTAACTTTCCTAAATTCTGGTCTGTCACTACTTTTTCATTCATTTTTGTCTAATGTATCTGCATCTAAGAGGGGAAAATTGACATGCCCCACTATCATAGATTTACTGTCTATCTCTCCATTTAAGTGTTCTTTAAGTATTTAGATGATATGGTATATGAAACATAAATGTTTGGTAATGATATAAATTAAAAGATGTTTATGACACCTTTCAACAAAATGTTGTTTCTCTGTTCATCTTTTTTAATTGTGTATTTATCTGAGCTCATGATGTTCCTGCTTTTTTTGGGCAGCTAAAGCATAACAGATTCAACTGAAGCATAGTAGATTTTCCTTTCAACATAATTTTGTTTCAGATGTGATTTTTTTTGGTAAACAACATATTATTGAATTCTGCTTCTAATTCATTCTTCTATTCTCTTCTGTTTTATGGATGAGTTCATGCTATTCAATTCAGTTATGACTGTTAATTGTATTGTACTTGTTCTTCTCTTTGATTCTCACTCCCTCTTCATAAAGAAGAAGAAAGAGATAAGGAAGCTCCTTGGATTTAATATAATCTGTTCTGTTTCCTGATCCCATTTCTCTTTTCTTTACCCAGAGCCCAATAAAAGCTTCTTATCTTTTCTTTTCTTTTCATCTGATCTTTGAAATCTACCCTCTTTAGAGTTTGTTTTGCTTAAGATTAATCTTAATAATAGCTAGCATTTTTATATACATTTTAAGGTTTGCATACTTTATGAACAACAACACTGGGAAGTAGGTGCTATTATTATCCCATTTTATAGATGAGGACACCGAGGCAGAAATTAAGTGATTTGTCCAGGGTCCCACAGCTAGCTAGTAAATGGTGTCTGAACTTGGGTCTTCCTGACTCCAGGTCTAATGCTGTATTCACTATACTGTCTAGTTGCCTTAATCTGCCCTTCACCATATTCCTTTCTTTACTTTCTCCTTTTTCCCACCTGTTTCCCTCGAGTGAAATGTGTTGGTAATACTTAGAGAATCAAGTAAAAAACTGCTTGAGATAAATAAATTTAACAAAGTTGCAGGATATAAAATAAACTCACATAAAATCCTAGACATTCCTATATATTTCTCTTTTTTTGCCTTTTTTTTTTTTTTTTTGGAGAGCAATTAGGGTTAAGTAACTTGCCCAAGGTTACACAGCTAATGTTGTTGTTTTTTTTCCTTGTGTGCTAAGTGTCTGAGGCTGGAACCAAACTCAGGTCCTCCTGACTCCGGGGCCAGCGCTTTACTTACTGCTCCACCTAGCCACCCCCATTCCTATATATTTCTAATGAAGTCCAACAACAAGAAATAGAGAAATTCCATTTAAAGTTACTGTAAACATTATGAAATATTTGAGAGTCTACCTGCCAAAACAAACCCAGGAACTATACAAACACAATTACAAAGCACTTTTCACACAAATAAAGTAGATTTAAATATTTGGAAAAACATCAGTTGCTCATGGCTAGGTCGAGCTAATATAATAAAAATGACAATTTTACCTAAATTAATTTATCTATTTAGTGCCATACTAATCAGTCTACCAAAAATTATTTTATAGAGCTAGAAAAAATAGTTAACAAAATTCATCTGGAAGAAAAAAAGGTCCAGAATATCAAGGAAATTAATGAAAAGAAATGCTAGGGAAGTTGGCCTAGCCATACCAGATTTTAACCAGCAGTCATCAAAACTACATGGTACTGGATGAGGAAATCAGTGGAATAGATTAGGTACATGAGACACAGCAGTCAATGATTATAGTAATCTACTGTTTGATAAACCCAAAGACCCCAGCTTCTGGCATAAGAACTCACTATTTGATAAAAACTGCTAGGAAAACTGGAAAATAGTGTGGCAGAATCTGGGCATGGACCATATCTTACACCATATACCAAAATCAAGTTGAAATGGGTACACAAGCTAGCTATAAAGGCTGAGGCTGTAAGCAATTAGGGAGAACAAGGAATAGTTTACCTGTCAGATTTACGGAGAAGGGAAGAATTCATGACCAAACAAGAATTAGGGAGCATTATGAAATGCAAAATGGATAATTTTGATTACATTAAATTGAAAAAGTTTTGTACAAATAAAGTCAATGTAACCAAGATTAGTAGGGAAGTAGGAAATTGGAAAAAGATTTTTACAACCAGTGTCTCTGATAAAGGCCTCATTCCTTTTTCTTTTTTTCTCTTTTTTGTACTTTTTGGAGGGGGAAGGCAGGGAAGTTGGGGTTAAGTGACTTGCCCAAGGTCACACGGCTAGTAAGAGTTAAGTGAGTCTGATTTGAACTCAGTCCTCCTGACTCCAGGGCCAGTCCTCTATTCATTGCGCCACCTAGCCGCCCCTAACAGCCTCATTTCTAAAATATATAGAGAACTGAGTCAAATTTATAAGAATACAAGTCATTCCCCAATTGATAAATGGTCAAAGGATATGAACAGGCAGTTTTCACAGGAAAAAATTAAAAATATCTATAAGCATATGAAAACAATGCTCTAAATCACTATTGATTAGAGAAATGCAAATCAAAACAACTCTGAGGTATCACATCTCACTGGTCAGATTGGCCAAAGATGACAAAACAGGAAAATGATAAATGCTGGAGAGGATGTGGAAAAATTGGAACACTGATGCATTGTTGGTGGAATTGTGAACTGATCCAACCATTCTGGAGAGCAATCTGGAATTTTGCCCAATGGGCTATAAATAAGTACTTATCCTTTTACCCAGCAGTACCACTTCTAGGACTGTATATCCCAAAGAGATCATACAAATGGGAAAAGAACCTGTATGTACAAAAATATTTATAGCAGCTCTTTTTGTGGCGGCAAAGAATTGGAAATCAAGGGGATGCCCATCAATTGGGGAATGGCTAAACAAATTATGGTATATGAATGTAATGGAATACTATTGTAGTATAAGAAATGAGGAGCAGACAGCCTTCTTAATAACCTGGAGAGACTTATGCAAACTGATGCTGAGTGAAGAGGGCAGAACCAGGAGAACTTTGTACATAGTTACAGACACATTGTATGTGTAACAACTAACTTTTATAGATTAGGCTCCTCTCGGCAATGCAAGGTTATAAGACAACTCCAAAAGACTCATGATGGAAAAGGACATCCACATCCAGAGAAAGAACTACAGAATCTGAATGCAGATTAAAGAAAACTACTTGCTCTCTTTTGTGTTTAGTTTTGTTCCTTCTTTCTCGCTGTTCACTCCATTGGTTATAGTCCTTCTTTACAACTTGACTAATATTTAATGTGAAGGTGTTTGTAGAACCTATATCGGATTGCATGCTGCCATGGCGGGGGAGGGGAGAAGAGAGGGACAGGAAGAAAATTTGGAACTCAAGGGATTGTGGAACTCAATGTTCTAAACTAAAAGTAAATAAATAAAAACTCAAGCAGGCCCAGAAGGGAGAAGCATATAGTGACACCATCAACAGATATCAATGGCTCTGTGGTGCTGGATACACGTCTTGCCCTTACATGTGTGCCCTAGGTATAAATACTACCTGAATATGTACTGATTACCTACAGGTCACACAGTGTATATTCCCCATCCCTATAATGTCCTATGTAAAATCTTACATGTGGGTATAAAAAAAATCAACTGAAGGTATATTCATAGAGAGGGGAAGGGGAGCAGCTAGGTGGCGCAGTGAGTAGAGTGCTGGCCCTGGAGTCAGGAGGACCTGAATTCGGATCCGGCCTCAGACACTTAACACATACAAAAAAAACAAAAACCTAGCTGTGTGACCTTGGGCAAGTTACTTAAACCTAATTGCCCTCCAAAAAAAAAAAAAAAGAGAGAGAGGGGAATGTTCTGATACTATATTTATTACTACAGAATTGTATTACATAGAGTTGTTTTGAACTGTGTGTCCTGACATATTGACTGACCTATAAAAATAAACACATCAGTAGAGGATAAAAAAAAATGTACTTGTAGATCCCAATTAGTATGATTAACGAATCCCCTAAAGCTTTTACATGTAATTGAATTCCCACTATTTGAATTTATAATTACATAAAATATAACAATTTGTTCTAGCCTATTAGGAATATGCAGTACAACTTCTTTAGGAGAATTCATTATTAATGTTAATCAAGGCCTGACTATTTCTGTTCCCAACTCTCTCTTTCTGAGTGTGTGTGTGTGTGTGTGTATTCTTTCCTTATTGCTTTGTATTTATATAGATTTCTGCTTGCATGCACAAATTATATGAGGAAATTTTCCTCATCCTTCTCTTCTCCCACCACTAGTAAATTCTCCCGACTTCCTTTCCATTCTTCCTTTAAGATCATATAAACATAATAGAAATACTCCCAGGTACTCTGTCTAATCAGATTTCCTCTGGGATTCCTGAGTGATTTCCTCTGTGATTCCTCAGGGGGTACATATATCATCTTCCAATATTAGAATATAAACAATTTACCCTTGTTTAGTCTTTTATATATTATAGTCTCTTATAATCACTCATATTTACCTTCTTTTGTTTGTCTCTCTTAATTTCTGTGTTTATATTTCAAAGCTTATATGCAGCTCTGTTCTGTTCATCAGGAATGCTTGGAAATCTATTTTGTTGAAGTCCATCCTCCCTTTCCCATAGTATTATATTTAATTTTGCTAAGTTATTTCTTTCTTATAAACCCATGTCCTTTCTAGAATATTGTATTCCAAGTTCACCATTCTTAATAGTAGTGGTTCCTAAATTATTTGTGATCCTGACTGTGGTTTCTTAATGCTTGAATTCTTTCCTTATGGCTGTTTCCAGTATTTTTTTTTTCTTTTACATGGAAATTTTTGGCTTAGGCTAAAATATTCCTGGGACATTTCATTTTGGGGTTTATTTTAGGAGGCTAATGACTGGTGGATTCTTCCAGTTTATACTTTACTTTCTGGTTCTAAGAGATCTAGGCAGTTTTCTTTTATGATTTCTTGAAATGTGATTTTTCTAAGGCTCTTTCTTTTTTGTCATGGCTTTCAGGCTTTCAGACATGTGGCTTTCCAATGATTCTTAAATTTTTTCTCCTCAATCTCTTTTCCAGGTCAATTGTTTTTCCTATGAGATGCATTTTGACTTTGTTTTAATATTTCTTGTTGTCTCATGGAGTCATTAGCATTTATTTGGTCATTTCTAATTTTCAAGGAGGTTTTTTTTTCTCCTTTGGGTAAGGTTTTGTATCTCTTCTTCCAAGCTATTAATTCTCTTTCCAAATCTTTCTTCTCTCATTTATTTTCCTATTTTTCTCTAGCATTCCTTAACTCTTTAAAAAAAAAAAACTCTTCATCTCTTTTAAGAATTTTCTTTGGACTTATGTGTATGCCCTGTTTTTCTTTGAGGTTTTTCTTGTAGATATTTTATATTCATTCTCTTCTTCAGTTTGTGTCTTGAGATTTCCTGCCACCACAGTAGTTCTTTATAGTGGGATTCTTTTTTTATTTGTCTATTTGTTTGCTCATTCCTCCAATCCACTTCCTGACTTTGGGCTTTATTTTAGGACTGTGTTCTGCACACTTCTGGGGGAATCTCTGAACTAAAATTTTGATATTCTAGGATCTTAGAGATAGCTCAAGCTGGGAATCTGCAAGCTTTCATTGCTCCCAAGTGGTATGATAACAAGGTACCTGCACTCCTGGTCTTAACTCTGCAAGTTTCTGACCTGGGTTTGGGTCTACATCATACTCCTACTAGTTTGTCCATGGTTGAAAGTCCAGTCGACTGCTACTGGACTCAATCACTATCTATTCAGCCAACTGGAAATTTCTGCTAATTCAGAGTGACAGAACTGTAGGCTACCCTTTGTTCTGGGATTCCTTCCCTGTTTTTCCCTCTTCAGGCTTCACACTGGGCTGGATAATGGAACTAAGGCCCTACTCAACTCCTAGGGTCAGAACTATCAGAACTACACAGCCCTTGTTTGCTTCTGAATTTGTTCTTAGATCAGTCTTAGATCAGTACATAGCCTATGGCTCAATCCAGAAGCACCACTCCTAGGCAAAAGTCCCCTTCTCTCAGTCCACCCTGGATCTGTGGTAGTAAACAATAGAACTGACACTTGGAACCTTTTCCCAAATATTGCACAAAGTTGGGTTATCCCTTTATGAGTCTGGGAACTCATCTTGCCTCATGTGCTAAAATGGTACATCCCTGGTCAGATTCTGTCACCAATTTACACAAACCTCTCTATTTCTCTCCCTGTGCCAATTTATTCTGGGGGGGGAAAAAATTACTCACTTGAATTTTTTCCTGGATTTCTGATTAAGACTTATTTGGTGTATTTTAAAGATCTCTGTGGTTAAACTGTGTTGGAGGAACTATCTGTAATTCTTGTTTTTTAATGTATTAGCACAACATTTACTTCGAAATTGGGAGGTGTGTGTGTGTGTGTGTGTGTGTGCGTGCGTGCCATGACAGTAGCCAATTTTAAGAAATCATCATTTACCACTATTTCTCTTTCACTTTTAATTAACTAAATTCAATTAAACGTAACAAACACTTATTAAATCTGTATTATGAGCAGAGTACTATTCTTGGTTCTAATTAATGTATTAAGTTTAGATATGGCATTGTCCTTACTTTCATGGAGCAGGGAGATGTGACACTTACATATGCAATTTTGGGGTGGGTCCAGACCTGTGATTTTATTGGTTAGGGAACTTCTGGTTTAAAAAAAAAGGTCCCTATTTATAGACCAGCCCCTGTTCTATAATTTATAGTGCTTAAAGAGTTGTCCAGGGCACTATGAGATTAATTGATTTTCCTAGGGTCATACAACTGGTATGAATCGGTGACAGGTCTTAAACTCAGGTCTTCTTACCCTGAGATGGGCCCTTAACAATGCCATACTGATGATTAGAGCATAGTAAAGGAACAAAATGTTTTATGTGAGGTTCAAGTAGGCTGGTTAAAAGGTTCTTACTAACTAAATGAATAAAAGTAGGCTTTCTGGAAGAGATGCTATTTTAACAATAATATCATCTTTAAATGATAAGTAGGAATTTAGTAGACAGCAAAGATGCAGGCAGAGGAGACATCATAAATAAAGAAATGGAAAAGTGTGTGTTGGGGGAGGAGTAATAGTGGTATTTATGAAAAATGGTAAGTAGTCTAGTATGTATGAATAGGCCATAGGTTCCATGGAAAGAAATAACATAAGAGAAGATAACATGACTTTGAATGCCTAAAGCATTTTGCATTTTACTTAGATAAAAGATCTATGTAATAAGATATGTGTACAAAGGGATTAAGTCTGATAGCTTCTAAGGGATGACTTGGAAGGGTGAAAGAGGGAGTGAAGGTAACCATACCTGTTAAGACTACTGCAGTAGTTACACAGGTGTTAATGGGCAGGCCTATTTAGTATGGTGGCAGTAAGAATCAAGAGGAGACAAATGTAAGAATTATTATATCAGAAAAAAGACTTACTTCTTCTTACTAAGAAGGACTTTAGGGGCAGCCAGGTGGCTCAGCGAGTAAGAGCACTGGCTCCAATGTTGGGATGACCTGGAGATCGAATCCCAGGCTCAGATACTCAGCACCACACCCAGAAATAACTGGCTGTGTAACCTTGAGCAAGTTACTTAACCCTGATTGCTTAAAAAAAATTTTTTAAAAAAGAAGGACTTTAGAAGTTTAGAAGGAAAATTAATGAGTCGGCAGACGCAGAGGCAGGCCTGGAAGGGGCCTGATCAACTCAGAGGGCAAGTCATCCCACCAACCACAAGGGCCACTACTAGGCCTATCACCAAAGGGCTGGGACTGGAAAGATCAAGGTAAGAAGCAAATACAGGGGCCCCTGTCCTGGACAGCAAATACTCCTGGGGCTACCACTTCATAGTCCAGAAATTTAAAAAAAAAAAGCCCCTATCAGGACCTCCAAAGATCAGGATGACAGAGTGAACCTCACCTGCTCCAAACCCCGCCTCTGACACTGAAAACATAGTAACTCTTGCCCCAGGGCAAAACCCTCTACAGTAAAGGCTTGTGATCCCTAGAGGAAGGGCGTGGCTAGTGCCTTGCCTCAAAATGGGTAGAAAGCAGACTACAAAGACTCTGGAGTCCTACTATCCTTAGAGGGAGGAACCAAACTCAGAGGGAGACAATGTGGACTCCACACCCACAGCTGAAACATCAACAGGGAATGGGTCCCAAGCAAAGAAGGCTCTCCTAGATGAGATCAAAAGGAACTTTGAAAACCAAATGAGAGAGATAGAAGACAAAATGAATAATTCTCTCAAAACCAAAATAGCAGAATTAGAAAAACATTATAATGAAGAAAACATCTCTCTAAAAAGAAAAGTGTATGATATGGAAAAGGAGCTCCGAAAATTAACCAAGGAAAATGATTTGCTAAAAACTATAATCAACCAAATTGAAAGAAATAACTCTATAAGGAACCAAAGAATTAGTCAAAACAACAAGAATGAAAAATTAGAAAAAGAGGTAAAATACCTCAAAGAAAAAATAACTGACCTGGAAAACATATCCAGGAGAGATAAACTCAGAATCATAGGCCTACCAGAAAATCATGATGAAAAAATGAAACTGGACAACATTCTCCAAGAGCTTGTTAAGGAAAGCTGCCCTGAGATACTAGAACCTGAGGGTAAAATAGAAATTGAGAGAATCCACTGGACACCTGCTGAAAGAGATCCCAAACTGAAAAGTCCTCAAAATGTTTTGGCCAAACTCCAGAACTACCAGATAAAAGAGAAAATACTTCAAGCATCCAGAAAGAAACAATTCAAATATCGAGGGTCCACAGTGAGGATCGCACAGGATTTGGCAGCCTCTACACTGAAAGATCGGAGGCAGTGGAATACAATTTTCCAGAAGGCAAAAGAGCTCAGGTTACAACCAAAGATCACATTCCCAGTGAGACTGAGCATATTCTTCCAGGCAAAGAGATGGTCATTCAGTGATATAACAGAGTTCCAGACCTCCTTGATAAAAAAGCCAGAACTCAATGGAAAATTCAACCTCCAATTACAAGATGCAACAGTGACATAGTAAGGCAAACAAGGAAAACACACACACACCCTGCTATTTGATAAGAGCAAACTGGTTATAGACAAGTAGAGGGTATGAGTATAAAATACACAAAATGATGATTAAAAAAATTCTTATCAAGGGCTACAAAGGGACTGCAATGGAAGAAAGGGAATGAATGAAGTGGAAAAGGGTAAATTATGCCACACAAAGAGGCATAAAAACTGTATAGCAGAGGAAAAGAAGGGAGGGAGATGGGAATCATATGAGCTCTTCCCTCATTGGTTCTGGTGCAAGGAGGGAATAACAACCAGTTAAGCATAGAACTCTCTGGAGAAGAAACACAAAAAAGTATCATTTTAGAGGGAAAGAGGGGAGGGAGAGGAGCTTGGCATGACATTTGTTCCTGTTACTCTTGGTGTGAAGAAGAAATAACATACTTCATTAAGTATAAAAATATCCTACAGACAGTAGAAGGGGGAAAGGGCTACAAAAGGGGGGGGGGGGTTAAGAGGGGGGGGAAGAAGTAAGGGGAAAGGGGAGGAAAAGGGAGGGGGGCTGATAAGGGAATACTGAGGGAGGCAGTGGTCAAAAGGAAAACTATTAAGGTGGGGAAGGGAGAAGGGGGGAAAAATATGAACATTAACAAGGGCGGGAATAGGATGGAGGGAAAGAAACAGGTAACAATCATAACTGTAAATGTGAATGGAATGAACTCTGTCATAAAATGGAGACAGATAGCAGAATGGATTAGAAATCATAATCCTACAATATGCTGTTTACAAGAAACACATCTGAAGGAGAGGGATACACACAGGGTAAAGGTAAAAGGCTGGAGTAAAATATATCATGCCTCAGCTAAAGTAAAAAAAGCAGGGGTAGAAATCCTTATCTCAGATAAAGCAAAAGCAAAAATTGACCCAATTAAAAGAGATAAGGAAGGAAACTATATCCTGTTAAAAGGCACCATCGAGAATGAAGCAATATCATTACTTAACATATATGCACCAAGTGGTATAGCATCCAAATTCCTAGAGGAAAAGGTAAAGGAATTAGAGGAAGAAATAGATAGCAAAACTATACTAGTGGGAGACCTTAATCTCCCTCTCTCTGAACTTGATAAATCTAACCTCAAAATAAACAAGAAAGAAGTTATGGAGGTGAACAAGATTTTAAAGAGGATAGATATGATAGATCTCTGGACAAAACTGAATGGGGATAAAAAGGAATGTACTTTCTTCTCAGCGGTTCATGGCACATACTCAAAAATTGTTCATGTTCTAGGGCATAAAAACCTCACAATTCTTTGCAGTAAGGCAGAAATATTAAATACATCCTTCTCAGACCATGATACAATAAAAATTATATGCAATAAAGGGCCCTGGAAAGACAGACTAAAAACTAATTGGAAATTAAACAATTTAATCCTAAAGAATGAGTGGGTCAAACAAGAAATTATAGAAACAATCAGTGATTTCATTCAAGAGAATGATAATAATGAGACAACATACCAAAATTTGTGGGATGCATTAAAGGCAGTTCTTAGGGGAAGTTTTATATCCCTGAGTGCATACATGATTAAATTAGAGAAAAGGGAGGTCAACGAATTGGGCATGCAATTGAAAAAACTAGAAAAAGAACGAATTCAAAATGCCCAATTAAATACTAAATTAGAAATATTGAAAACCAAAGGAGAGATTAATAAAATTGAAATTAAGAAAACTATTGAATTAATAAATAAAACTAAGAGCTGGTTTTATGAAAAAAAAACAACAAAATTGACAGACCCTTAGTCAATATGATAAAAAAAAAGAAAGAAAACCAAATTATGAGCATCAAAAATGAAAAGGGTGAATCTACCTCCAATGAAGAGGAAATCAAAACAATAATTAGGAATTATTTTTCCCAATTGTATGCACATAAATTTGACAATCTTAGTGAAATGGATGAATATTTACAAAAATACAAGTTGCCCAGATTAACTGAAGAGGAAGTAAATTACTTAACCTCATCTCAGAAAAAGAAATTGAACAAGCCATCAGTCAACTCCCTAGGAAAAAATATCCAGGGCCAGATGGATTTACTAGTGAATTCTATCAAACATTTAAAGAACAATTGATTCCAATACTCTACAAACTATTTGGGAAAATTAGTGAAGAAGGAGTCCTACCAAATTCTTTCTATGACACAAATATGGTACTGATACCTAAATCAGGAAGAGATAAAACAGAGAAAGAAAATTATAGACCAATCTCCCTCATGAATATAGATGCAAAAATTTTAAATAAAATATTAGCAAAAAGACTACAGCAACTTATCTCAAGAATAATACACTTTGACTAGGTAGGATTTATTCCAGGAATGCAAGGATGGTTTAATATTAGGAAAACCATCAGTATAATTGATCATATCAACAACAAAACTAGCAGAAACCACATGATCATCTCAATAGATGCAGAAAAGGCTTTTGACAAAATACAACATCCATTCCTAGTATAGGAATAAATGGAGCCTTCCTTAAAATTATAGGTAGCATCTATTTAAAGCAATCAGTAAGTATTCTATGTAATGGGGAGAAGCTAGAAGCATTTCCCATAAGATCAGGAGTGAAACAAGGGTGTCCACTATGACCCCTCTTATTGAATCTGGTACTAGAAATGTTAGCAGTAGCAATTAGAGAAGAAAAAGAAATCAAAGGAATCAAATTAGGCAAAGAAGAGACCAAGCTATCACTCTTTGCAGATGATATGATGATATACTTAGAGAATCCTAGAGAATCAAGTAAAAAGCTACTTGAGACAATAAATAAATTTGGCAAAGTTGCAGGATATAAAATAAACCCACATAAATCCTCGGCATTCCTATATATTTCCAATGAAATTCAACAGCAAGAGATAGAAAGAGAAATCCTATTTGAAGTTACTGTAGACGTTTTAAAATATTTGGGAATCTACCTGCCAAAACAAACCCAGGACCTATATGACCACAACTATAAAACACTTTTCACATAAATAAAGTCAGATCTAACTAATTCGAAAAATATCAGTTGCTCGTGGCTGGGTCTAGCTAATATAATAAAAATGACAATTTTACCTAAATTAAATTATATATTTAGTGCCATACCAATTAATTTACAAAAAAACTACTTTATAGAGCTAGAAAAAAAGTAACAAAATTCATTTGGAAGAATAAACGGTCCAGAATATCAAGGGAATTAATGAAAAGTAATGCTAGGGAAGGTAGACTAGCTATACCAGATTTCAATCTGTATTATAAAGCAGCAGTCATCAAAACTACTTGGTACTGGCTGAGGAATAGAGGAGTGGATCAATGGAATAGATTAGGCACACGAGATTCAGAAGTCAACGACTATAGTAATCTATTGTTTGATAAACCCCCAGACCCTGGTTTTTGGGATAAGAACTCACTATTTGACAAAAACTGCTGGGAAAACAGGAATATAGTATGGCAGAAACCAGGCATAGACCATTATCTAACATCATATACCAAAATCAAGTCTAAATGGGTGCATGATCTAGGTATAAAGATTGATACTGTAAGCAGTCTCGTAAAACAAGAAATAGTTTACCTGTCAGACTTGTGGAGAGGGAAAGACTTTGTGACCAAACAAGAATTAGAGAACATTATAAAATGTAAAATGGATAATTTTGAATACATGAAATTGAAAAGCTTCTGTACAAACAAAGCCAATGTAACCAGGATTAAGAGGGAGGTGGGAAATTGGGAAAGAATCTTTACAACGTATGTCTCTGACAAAGGACTCATTTCTAAAATATGCAGAGAATTGAGTCAAATTTATAAGAATACAAGTCATGGGGCGGCCAGCAATGCAGTGATATAAGTCAATCCCAAAAGACTCATGATGGAGAAAAATATGTGCATCCAGAGAAAGAACTAGAAAGAACTGAGTTTATATCCAGGTGGAAGTGAGTAAGAGCACCAGCTCCAGTGTCGGGATGACCTGGAGATCGAATCCCGGGCTCAGACACTTAGCACCCACCCAGAAACACCTGGCCATGTAATCTTGAGCAAGTTACTTAACCCCAATTGCTTAGGGGCGGCCAGGTGGCTCAGCGAGTAAGAGCACCGGCTCCAGTGTTGGGATGACCTGGGGAATCAAATCTGGGCTCAGATACTCAGCAGAATACTCAGAAATAACTGGCCGTATAACCTTGAGCACGTTACTTAACCCTGATTGCTAAAAAAAAAAAATACAAGTCATTCCCTGATTGATAAATGGTCAAAGGATATGAACAGGCAATTTTCAGAGAAAGAAATTAACGATATCTATAAGCACATGAAGAAATGCTATGAATCACTATTGATTAGAGAAATGCAAATCAAAACAACTCTCAGGTACTACATCTCACCAGTCAGATTGGCTAAGATGACAAAACAGGAAAATGACAAATGCTGGAGAGGATGTGGGCAAATTGGAACACTAATGCATTGCTGGTGGAGTTGTGAACTGATCCAGCCTTTCTGGAGAGCAATCTAGAATTATGCCTAAAGGCCTATAAATACTTTCATATCCTTTGACCCAGCAATACGACTCCTAGGGCTATATCCCAAAGAGATCATAGAAGTGGAAGGAAGACCCATATGTACAAAAATGTTTATAGTAGCTCTTTTTGTGGTGGCAAAGAATTGGAAATTAAGGGGGTGCCCATCAATTGGGGAATGGCTGAACAAGTTGTGGTATATGCATGTTATGGAATACTATTGTGCTATAAGAAACGAGGAGCAGACAGTCTTCATATTTACCTGGAGGGGCTTATACGAACTGATGCTGAGTGAGAAGAGTAGAACCAGGAGAAATTTGTGCACTTACAGACACAACGTATGTGTGATGACCGACTTTGATAGACTGGACTCTTCTCAGCAATGCAGTGATATAAGTCAATCCCAAAAGACTCATGATGGAGAGAAATATGTGCATCCAGAGAAAGAACTAGAAAGAACTGAGTTTATATCCAGGTGGAAGCAAAATACCTGATCTTTTTCCTTCTCTTGTTTGGTTTTATGTCCTCTTTACCCTTTTTTATTCCATCTGATACAATCCATCTTTATAACCTGACTAATGTATAATGTGAAAGTAATTACAGATCCTGTATTTGACTATATGCCGCCATGGGGGAGAGGGGAAGGAGGGGGACGAAATGTGAAACTCAAGGAATTGTGGAATTGAATCTTGTAAACTAAGAGGAAACAAACAAATTAATTTTTAAAAAAAGAAGGAAAAGTAATGAATCAATTTTGAATAAGGTGAATCTGAGGTTCTTGTAGAACATTTAGGTAAAATTATCCTATAATCAGTCAATTACTCAGAATTTTTAAAGTATGCCATATGCCAGGCACTATGTTAAGTTCTAGAGATACAAAAAGGCAAAAAATAGGAAGACAACATGCAAACAAGTATATGCAAGACAAACGATATACAGGATAAAGAGGAAATAATTTGCAGAGGGAGGGCACCAGAATTAAGAGGGGTTGGGGAAGATTTCCAGTAAAAGATGGGATTTTAGTTGGGACTTAAAGGAAACCAGGGAGATCTATAGGCCAAGCTGGAGTGATTAACATTCCAGTCATGGGAGACATCCAGAGAAAATTCTCAGAGCCAAGAGATTGAGTGTCTTGAATGTGGAACAGCCAGGATGCCAGTGTTACTACTAAGTAGTACATGTAAAGTGGAAGAAGGCTAGAAAGGTAAGAGAAGATAGGGTTATAAAGGGCTTTGAATGCCAAATGGTACTTTTTTATCTACAGCTGAAGGCAATAGGAAGGAGTACAGGAGTGAGCTGATTGGACTTGTGTTTTAGAAAAATCACTTTGGTGTCTGAATAGAGGATGGATCAGAATGGGGAGAGACTTGAGGCAGGCAGATCCACTGGCAGGCTGTTGGAATAGTCCAGGCATGGGATGATGAGGACCTGTACTAGAATGGTGGCAGTATCAGAGGAGAGAAGGGGGCATATTTGAGAGATGTTACAAAGGTGAAATCAAAAGACCTTGGCAACAGATCGGATATGGGACATGAGAGAGATTAAGGAGTTGTGGTTGCACACCAGAGTTACTCTCTATAGTAATAGGGAAGGGTAGTTGAGGATAAGGTGAGGCAGGGTTTATGGGGAAGTAATGAATCCCATTTTGAACATGTTGAGTTTAGGATGTCTACTGGACATCTAGTTTCAGATGCCTGAAAGGCAACTAGAGATGTCAGATTGGGGTTCATAAGACATATTGGGACAAGACAGTCAGATTTGAGAATGGTCAGCATAGAGATGATAATTAAATCCAGTTAAACTCAAGTGTAGACAGAGATGTGAGTCTTAAGCTCAGAAGGCAACTCAGAACTAGATACATAAAGAGTTTCATCTGTATAAAGGTTATAGGTTGAAGCCATTGGTAATTTTTTCCTTTTCTAAAAAAAAAAAATGTTTTGTTGATATAAATTTTTTTACATTATAATTAATTACTCCAACTCTGAGAAACCTCTTGTAACAAAGTTAAACAATTAAACAAAGCTAAAAAACATGGTGACCTTATTCGAAAGTGCATGCTACATTCCACATTTATAGCACCTCCAACTTCTCTATTTAAAACTTTACTAAAAAATTAACAAATACCATGTTTCCCCGATAATAAGACACTGTCTTATTATTTTTTTTGGACAGAAAAACACCAGAGGGCTTATTTTCAGGGGAGTGTTTATTTTAATGAACATTGACAGCAATTTTAATAAATGGGTAAATGTGAACAAAAAAATGTACCTGTATTCAATAAGCAAATCACTGGGGAAGAACTCTGATTGGATGCAGCTTGGAGCGTGGCGTGTGTTTCACAGGGGGGGAATGGTGCACCTTCACTACAGTAGCAATCTCAATAGGGCTTATTTTCAGGGGAGGGCTTATTTTAGAGGAATCTTACACAGTAAGGGGAGGGCTTATTTTCGGGATAGGTCTTATTATCGGGGAAATACGGTATGTTTTCTCTCCTTCCCACTCCACTCTCCCAATTGACTAAAAAAGAAAAAAAACAAATTTCTTGTAACAAATATGCATAGTCAAGTAAAGCAAAATACAAATTATGTCTCATTCTGCACCATTAAACTGTTACCTCTGTCAGGAGATGTATAGTCTGGTTCATCCTTTAAAAATCATGAATAATTGTATTGTGTCCAAATAAGGTCCTCTTTCATCTTAACTCAAAGAACTTCCAAGTCCCATGGCTATTTCTCTGTGGGCTGACTGCTTCTGACTCTTGCCTGGATTCACATGTAGGCAGCTCTCTGTTCTTGCTCCATGTTTTAGCTCATGGGGACTGCTCCATTCCAGGCTTCCCCTGCTCCTGCCCAACAGCAGGCTCCAAAGGCTCTTGCCCACAGCATATGCCTCTGGGAAAACAAAGCTTAACAGGACAACAATACTTACACATACCACATCTCAATTTACCTCCAAAGTCCAGAGGCTCTATAATAACAGCTCAGTTCACTTTAATAGCTCTCAAAAGGGGCTCAAGCTAAGCCTCCCTCCAATTGGCAAGTGTCTGCCCCACAGTTCTTATTTGCTTTCAAAGTTCAGAGGTCTCCTCTCAGCTCTCAGAGGTCTCCTCTCAGCTGCTGTCAGAGGTCTCCTCTCAGCTTTTAGAGGTCTCTTCATTTTCTTCCTCTCAATGACTCACCCTCTCAACACTGGCTACCTTAATGTTTGCTTTCTCAACACTGGCTCTCTTTATATACAGTTCTACTCAGCATCTGATTGGCTAGAGCCCACATGTACATATCTGATTGGTTAGAGCCCACTTGTATATGTCTGATTGGCTCAGCACAGAGGCACCTAATACTGAGGCTGGAAAACTGAATATTATTACACACAGAAAATCAGCAAAAAACTTTGCTTGCCATTACACAAATATACTGTATGTTATTTGTGTATACTTGTTATTGTATAACTTGATTTCCTGGTTCTACTTATTTTATTCTTCATAAGTTTATAAAAATGTTTAAAGTTCATTTTTATAATATTGATATTGTACTATAAATTATTTTTACTTTGCATCAGTTCGTGTGTTTCCATAAAATAATCTTTTAAAATAATCTTTTTTCTTATTTCTTACAGTGCCATATTTTTTATCACATTCACATACCACAACTTATTCAGTTTATTCATTAGTAATCATGAGAGCAATGTAAATTTATGCAACCTTAAAGTGAAATGAATTATTGCAGCTGATGGTAGTAGATGCTTATTATGCATGTGGAATGTATTATATCCCAGAGATTTCTTTCAATATTTATATTTATTTTCTGTTTTATTTCTGTAGCAAACCCAAGGAACCAATTTTCAGTGCAGGTAGGTCTGGTTTTATTTTATTTTATGTACCCTTGCTTCTTCAAATCTAGAGATATTAATAAGAACAAAAGGTTTCAGAGGTATAGAATTTGAGCATTTCACCCTTTTGTCACTGAATTCCCTGATAAGAAAGTCTATAACATTTGTATGGTGGAGATTATGTAAAACAAATATATGAGGTCGGCTTAGTGCCCGATTATCAAGTAATTCAGATAATAATTGGTACTCTTTTTTTGGTCATTAACAGAGAGACCAAGATTTTAAAGGTTCTAGAGACTCTTAACCCTGTAATTGGCCCCTTTCCAAACTGGATTTAAGGTACTTTAATTTGGCAGTATGGGGGAAGATTGAATTGCCACTGCCCATGCTATAACAGGATTTTCTATGTTGACAGATAAAGGGCTTCTGTTTCCTTTGTTACTAACTAGGCTTCTTTCATAAACATTTGCATTTCTTTAAAAGGGGAAGCTTCTGATGCATCAAATTATAACCCTGTCTAAAAGTAACTTTTTTTGCCTTTTGATTTCCTATACTGCACACTAATAGTTAATGTATACCTGTATACATCCATTTTTCTCTTAACACACTCCATAATAAGGGAAGTGCTACGTCAGTCTATTAACCTTACTTTAAACTGCATTAAAATGCGGACACCCTCCTTAAGTATCCACGTTGAAGAAACTAATTTAATTTTACTTTTTCTCAAAATAAATTTATAATCAAAATACAGATTTTTTGAAGAAATTTTGTCAGCATACATTTTATCATCCTCCACTGACATTTTTCTCTAATGCCTCATCCCAGTGTGGAGGTGACCCTGGCTCCTCATAGGTAATTCCAGGGGAATGCCAGCTCTGCCAAGGTTCTACCAAGCTCTTAAGTGTCTGTGTGTGTGGCCGGCCCGGCAATGGACTGTGTGTCTGTGGTCTGAGGATCAGACTAACTAAAAGTTCAGAGAGGCTTACCATCAGACCACTGACCATCAAATGATTATTTTTTTCCTTTGGCCATAGTCATTTATTAAATTGTCTCCTAAAGCATGGAGGGGCTGTGATCTGTATTGGGTGATTGAGTACCCAAGTTGATGAAATCATGAATCATTAAAATATATCATGGGTACCTCAAAGAGCTTGGTATTGAATGCACTTATAACCATCCCTTGAATGGTCAATATTTAGGGTAGCCTCTAACTGAAAATAGGTGAACAAGTGATAGAGCAGGGATCAGGGCAGTCTTGTTATACTTGAACATCTCTTTATCAAGCACTTCTGTCTCTGTCTCTGAAATCACAAAGGGAAACGCCGTGTGACACACTGCAAAGGTAGGCTTCACCTCTGAAACCTCATAGCTCTCTGAGCAAAACTATTACCCAGGCTACAGAAACTTCCTTTTCATACAGGCAAACACAAAGTCTTCCTGTATGAATTTTTTTATTGTTGTTGCAATACAATCCACTTCAATTTACCTTGTTAAAAGCATTCATAAGTGTCTCCTTGGATATGTTCCAATTAGAGGCTATAATTTGGATCTTGGTTTATCTTGGCAGATACTAGGGACTTATCTTTTTAAAAAAATCTTAAGAGAGCTATATGGCAATTCCTGGATGCTCCATTGTGTTTGAAATTATATCCTGCACTTCTGCTGAAATATCCCTACTAAAAAGCCTGTAGATTTGGTGATTGCTTGCTATTGTTCTAATGTACTTCTGAAAAAGCATTGCTTTTCCCTTGCTCCCTTTTTTTTTTAGTAGAGGTAGATTCTCTGAATTTTCCATATATAAAACCATCTATGAATAAATTCAATACTTTAAGGAGTAATATAGGACTTTTCTCTAAGTAAGCTTAAATTAATTATTAATTACAATATAAGATATTTGTACATCTCATAAATATTTATTCTATGCTTATACAATTTGTTAATGTTGTGGGAATGACCTACTTTTTCCTCTTTCACCAAACTTCATTTTATTAGAGTATTTTTAAAATATATTGATATAGACCTCATTTATTAATTCATTTCATCCAGCAAACATTTATCCTTAATGAAGAATTAATTGCATTGGCCTTCATTCCTAAGTCCATTGGCCTAGAGTCTGCAATTATTTTTGCTTCTGTCACTCAAAAATTTGGTGCTTCTAGATCCTATTATAATATTAGTCATTGGTTTATTGAATCTAGCTTTTTTGTTGTGTTTTTTTTTTCAATTTGACTAAGTCAAAATTTCAATCGACCAAAGCAGTTCTTTTTCATAACCATCTTGATAATTTTTCACTTTTGGTCACTAATATCACTAATATAACTTCCAAAGCTTGTCTCTAATATTAAGTCTGAATGTCAATATTATTGATATAAGCATAATTACTGGCACAGTACCCATCAGTATACCATATTTTTAGCATATGATGCCCCAGAATATTTAGATTCGTGAATACAATTTAAAACTATAATTTCATACTGAATTTAATGAGTAACTTGAGTGACAGATGTTCGATCTCAAAGGATAGTTTCAAAAGATCTTTTCTATTTTTCTTACATATAATCTATAATAATCACCTGTGAAAATAGTGTCAGTAAATAAGTATTCGTTGAATGCCTACTCTGTGAGCAGCACTGTTTTCTGAGGAAACTATAAGACTGTGTTTGCCCTCATTTAGAATAGAACTTAGTTCAGGTGTTTGATTAATACATAATAATGACAAAAACAATATTGACAGTAGTACTAAAACACACTTATATAGTGCTTTGTGGTTTGTATAGTATACATATTATTCCCCTTATTTTATAGGTGAGGAAACCTAAGATTAAAGAGTTTAAGAAAGTTAACCGAGGTCATACATCTGAGCAAATGTTGGAGCCAGGATATACATGCAAGTCTTTGGACTCCAAGATCAGTATTCTTAATAGACACCATTTTGTCTTTCACTTATCAAAGAATGTATGTTCAGTTATAACTGTGGTTAAGTTGAAAGAGATTTTAAGTATTAGAGTTTATATTCAGAAAAAAGGAAAACCAGTGAGCACTAGAGATTCACGCCTAAGGAAGCAGCTAGACTAGATGACCTCTGAGGTTGCTTATGAATTCTAATATTCCATGATAAACAGGAAAAGCTTCCCGAGGAAATAGCACTTAAGTGTAGTTTTAAAGGATTTTGATAAACAAGGAAATCCAAGGATGAGCAAGTGCACAATGGCAGGATTGAGCAGAATACATTTGCCAGATTATACAAAAACAAACTTCCTCACAATAAAGCATCTCTGTTAGGAAATAATGATAATGACTTGGCTAAAAAAATGACAGTTAACAGGAGAAAGGAAGGGATGAATGTGAGAAATATGACAATACTAGAATCATATGTACTGAGTGACTGACAGGAGATATATGAGGATGAAGAACATGGAAGAATATTCAACAACCAAATTAAATATATAGTATAAAGTTTTTTGTTTTGTTTTATTTTTTATCAAAGAGACTTGAAGCACATGTACAAGATATATTAAGATTAGGCTATACATTTATTTAAAGTTTAAACTCAAAAATATTTAAAACTGACAAATGAATGTAATTTTCTCAATGTTATGCTTTATTGTAGTCTATTTTTTATAAGAATCTCGCCCTTCTATTTCCACTGTGATCATGATTGCCCTGTATATAATTCCTCAGATATATTGACACAGATACTGTTTAAATTGAATGAAAGCTAGATGACTTCTTTTATATAATGATAGAACCATAGAAATCAACAAAAGCATAAAAATCTGAGGCTAAACAAACTTCTTCAGAAACAAACTAGACAGTTAACCTGGGCCTTATCAGTTCCCCAGAGTTCTTAACAGAACTATGTATCATTTCTCAAGCGATCAAGTTTTTTAAAGCAATTAAGTCACCATTTTCAATTGTTATTCATTTTTTGTAGTTATTCTCTGGTACAGTATCTCTATACAAAATCCATTTTCTTTTAGAAATGTTTATGCCTGTTATAGAAAATGGAATTTCTTGAGTATCTTTGTCTTTAACATTTGTCTACTTAATAGATTTAACATCTTGTCTGTGGGTCTTCTGGCCCAATTTTAACTTTCACTTGAGCACTTCTCTTTTCTTTTTGCATGTTTACTAGCATGATATCTCTGCTGATGATTGTGTTCTTATATGATGTTAAAGGTATATCAGAATTTATCTTTGCATTGAGATATAACAAATCAATTTAAGTATTAAAAAGTAGTTTGTGTATCAGCATATGAAAGATTGCATTGCAATCAGTTTTTTAAATTAACTGAATTTCTTGAATTAATTATAATTTTTGCTTTGATGGCATTTTTCTCTGTACTGATAACAGAAAATTGAACTACTACAACGTCTTTGGAAATATCATTTGAGTCTATTGTATTTTTAACATTTATAATATTCTGTTAGAAAATTCTAAATTATAGGATTTATTTATATGGTAGAACGTCAAAACAAAAAACTTGAAGCAAATTTTTATTTCAGAGTATTTCACTATTTTAACTTTTTTCCTGTGGAATCATTCAGTGAACATCCAATACATTTAAAGTTTTCATCTTTGAGGTATAGATGTTTGATAGAGGGTATAAAGTTTGTTTTTCAATTTTATTTGTGACCTGAATATTACACTGACATATCTGTACTTTTTATAGAGGAGGGATACGTAAAAATGTTTCTTCGTGGACGCCCTGTTACCATGTACATGCCCAAAGATCAAGTGGAATCATATAATTTGGAAGCAAAAGTAGAACTACCAACCAAGAGACTTAAACTGGAATGGGTGTATCCTTTATTTGTCTTATCTTTTTGGAAGTTGTTAGTTGGTTGATGTTCATTTTAAGTTTTATTTAAATTTTTTAAAAAGTTTATAAAATTAAAGCTCAATTCCATTAAAAAAAGTAAAAACTTAATTTTATTATTTTCATTCATTTCAATTCAAGTTAATAAAATAGGCACTTAACATAGTGTTTTGAAAATATACTCCTTAGAGATCTATAGTGGATAAAACCCTGGATCTGGAATCAGAACCCATCTTATCAGAATCCATCTTGAATCTTGGCTTTCTGCCATTTACCACTTTTATGACCTCTGGAGTTCTTTTTCCTTATCTGTGAAATGAATTTGGACTCGATCATCTCTGAGATTCCTTTCAGCTTCACCATTCTATAAAAAGCTACTGATTTATAGAAACACTGTTTTGTTTACTAAAATGAAATATTGTTGTGTTTTTTACTCTCTAGTACATTATAATGATTAAAGATTTGTCTTTTATATTCTATAAAAGTAACATTAAAATGACATCTATTAAGAATAAAGATGATATATAGTGAATAAGACAGGATTCAGAATCAGAAGATCATAGTTTACGTACTAATTCTAACATTTACTGTCTCTGTGGCTTCAGGCAATATACTCAAACACACTTGAATCTTAGGTCCTTTATCTGTAAAATGGAGGAAATAATATTTTCATTACTTACCCCACAAGTTCATTGTGTAGAAGCTTTGAAAAGCTTATGGTACTATATAAACATATTGTTTTTTTGCTTGTATTTTCAATTATATTTTGATTATATTCTTTGGAAGAATTTCCATGTGTATTAAATTAAAAACAGCCTGTCAGTGCTGTTTGTTCAGTCTCACTTCAGTTGTGCCCAACTCTTTATGATCCGATTTGTAGTTTTCATGTCAAATATATTAGATGGTTTGCCATTTCCCTCTCCAGTTCACTTTACAAATGAGGAGCTGAGACAGTGTTAAGTGACTTGCCAAGGGTCCCATAGCTAGTAAGTGTCTGAAACCAGATCTGAACTCATGAAGATGAGTCTTCCTGATTCCAAGTCCAGTGGTCTATCCACTATACCACCTACCTTTTGTATCAGTGATACTAACCTTAAGTTCAACTTTCCAATAAAGAAAACCAGTTAAAGTCTTAAAAATATAGGGAAAATCTTAGTGAATGTGACCATAAATTGGTGTAATTTAGACCTATAAGTAAAAGAAAGATCCTTCTTTTTGAAAATATGTATACCCTAGTAAGTAAGCTTAATCAGTCATTTATGTTCTTTGCTATTTTTTTGAGGGACATAGGCAGGGCAATTGGGATTAAGTGACTTGCCCAAGGTCACATGACTACTAAGTGTTAAGTGTCTGAGGCCAGATTTGAACTCAAGTACTCCTGACTCTAGGGCTGCTGGTCTATTCACTGTGCCACCTAGCTGCCCATCATTTATGTCCTTTGAAGAAGGAATTGTATGTGATTTGGGAGATCCAGATGTTCACAAAAAGAATGAATGTTTTGCTCAGGAAGGGTAGGAAGAACATGTTATACAAAACTCTAAGAAAATAGTAATGCCCCAAATGGTGAGTAGAAAATGCTTCTTTGAAGTACTATTAAATGTCCAAAGTTTATAGAAGTAAAAGTGAAATTAACAAATAAGGTGCAACTTGTATTAGTGAGGCCTAACTCAGTTCAAGGTTAGCGTGCAAGGCATAAACTGATTTTACTAATAACAAAGGATTAAAAAAGATAATTCCTAAGGTTTTAAAAAAGAGAGTATTAAAAAAAATAGAGAGAGTATTTAAATGGCTACTCCATGACATCCCTAAATTCACCATAGGACAGCCCTTCCTAAGTCAAGAAGGCATTTCTTGTTATTAAATCATTCAGTCATGTTCAATTTTTCATGACTCTGTGGACCATAGCTTGCCAGGCACTTCTGTCCTCCATAATCTCTTGAAGTCTATTCCATTTCATATTTGTTATTGTCATGACACTAACTAGCCATTTCATCCTCCACCTTTTTCCTTTTGCCTTCAATCTTTTCCCAACATTAAGGTCTCTTCTAATGAAATCTATCTTCTCATTATGTGAGAGCAAAATAGTTAAGCTTCAGCTTCAATATTTGACTAGTGACTAGCTTGAATTAATTTCTTTAAATATTGACTGATTTGATCTCCTTGCTGTCGAAGGGACTCTCAAAAGTTATCTTCAGCACCACAGTTCAAATTGTGGCTTTTTTTGAGGGCAGTGGAAATTCCACTAACACCTCTGATGCCATCTTCCCACAGTGTATATATAGATAGGCCTTTTATGGGCTTCATATAGCACCAAAACCAAACCAATAATGATCCCAAGAACAGCCTTCTTAAAGATAAATAAACCTCTCCTATATAAAATAAATGCTAGACTTATCAAAATTTGCAATAGGATGTCACTGGGAAAAACGAAGATGCCCAAGATAAAAGTTGTTATTTGGGGAATTTGGGGAGATGTCAATGATAATTCAACCTTTTATAAAATCTCAGAGTTGAGTAGGACTTCAGAGATCATTTAATCCAGCCTTCACCAATATGAAAACAACCTCCACATTTCTAAGAGTTGAACGTTAAGCTCTCACTTAAAGACCTCTAGTGAAAGGATATTCAATACCTTACAAGGTAGGCTATTTCACTTTTTTAAAAAATATATTCTTAAACACCAAGACAATGAACATTTCCATATGTACAGCAAAACATGAAAAAATATGTATAGAATTGTGATTTTCTGCTTAAGTATATTATATATTAAACATTACTTTTATAGTTATCCTGCTTGTCTGTGCTTCCTTTTGAACTTTTATTTTGTCTTCTGTGCATTTTAAAGTGTTTAAAATGTTTCAATAGCCTTTATTTGTGACTGTACTGCTAATCTTCTCCCTCCCTCATAATTCCTCTCATTTGAAAATGGGGAAACCACCCTTATAACAAATTAATATTGACAAGAAAAAATCCACGACTGTCCAAAACTGCATGTCTCTTTTGGCACCTTTCGTCCATGGCCTCTTGGTTAGGAGATGGTTAACCTGCTTCATTTTTGTCCTCTGGCAATGTGGTTGGTAGTTGCTTTAATTAGAGCACTCAGGTCTTTTGAAGTTGTTTATCTTTACAATGTTGTTATTGTATTATTTGTTCTTCTAGTTCTGCTCACTTTACTCTGCATCAGTATATACTTCACAGAATTTTCTAAAGCTGTCTCATTCATAATATAGTGCAGTACAAAATTAATCTGTTAGATTCATATGCCACCTTTTGTTCAGCCATTCCCCAACTGATAGATACACCCTTAGTTTCCACTTCTTTTCTTCTTTGCTTTTAAACCTTCCCCTCAGGATCAGGAAGTTTGTTGTGTTTGCTGTTGTCCTGGTCCTTGCCCCAAGTACTGTCATCTTAACCTCTCTCTCTCCTTATTACCATCTGTTTCCCTATGGAGCTTGATGCATTTCTTTTTTTTTTTTAAGCAATCAGGGTTAAGTAACTTGCTCAAGGTTACACGGCCAGGTGTTTCTGGGTGGGTAATAAGTGTCTGAGGTAATAAGAGTCTAAGGAACTAAGTTCAATCCACATGTCATCCCAACACTGGAGCCGGTGCTCTTACTCGCTGTGCTACCTGGCCGCCCCTTGATGCATTTCTAAATCAAATCCTGTCTGTGTTGTCAGTCCCCCTGGTTTATCTCAGATAGAAGTGAGGTTCATCTAATACCCACTTCTTACTCCTTCCTCCATTTTGTATAGTTTTCTTCTCATCTACCCCAATTATGAAAAATACCAAGTACTAACCCCCATATTCCTCCTTTCTTCACTGCTATATTCCTTTTTGCCCTTCTTTATCTTTTCTCTCTTAATGCCTATTGAATAGAACCAAACCAAGCCTAGATTCTCTCTTTTCTTCACTTAACTATCTAAGTACCCTTTAAAACATTAAAGTTCTAAGAGGGCACATGTTTCTTCTCCCCCATTAGAATGTTAGCTCAGCATCATCCAGTTGCTCAAATAAATTTACCTTTATATTTCTCTTGACTTGTATTTGTAGTTCAGAATTCCTACTCAGCTTTAGTCTTCCCATCAGTAATACTTAAAAATCCTCTATTCCATTAAAGACTTATTTTTCCCTTAGGATTATACTCAGCTTTTCAAAGTAAGTTATTCTGGGTTGTAAGACCGTACATACCTTTTATCATTTGTAATAATGGGTTCCAATTACACACTTCCCATTTAGAGTAGGAACTGAAAGATCTTGTGTGATCTTGACTGGTTCCTTGGTCCTTGAGCTTCTTCATTTTGGTTGCTTGCAAAAAAAAATTTTTTTCACGTTGAAAGTTAGTGATGTTGTGAAGGATTATAACCAATGGGCTAAACGATGAGAAAGAAGGGATAAAACAGAACAAAACACAAAATAAAGAGAGCAAATAGTTTGCTTCAATCTGTAGACTCTGTAGTTCTTTCTCTGGATGTGGATATCTCTTTCCATTATGAGTCTTTTGTAGTTGTCTTCTAACCTTGTATTGCTGAGAGGAGACCAGTCTATCAATGTTAGTCATCACACATATGATGTGTCTGTAATTGTATACAAAATTCTCCTGGTTCTGCTCTCCTCACTCAGCATCAGTTTATATAAGTCTCTCCAAGTTACTATGAAGTCCATCTGCTCCTCATTTCTTATAGCACAGTAGTATTCCATTACATTCATATACCACAACTTGTTTAGCCATTCCCCATATTGATGGGCATCCCCTTCACTTCCAGTTCTTTGCCACCACAAATAGAACTGCTATAAATATTATAACTATGGATCTTTCCCCCACTTCTGTAATTTCTTTGGGATACAGCCCTAGAAGTGGTATTGCTGGGTCAAAAGGTATGTACTTTTTTATAGCCCTTTGGGCATAGTACCAGATTGCTCTCCAGAATAGTTGGATTAGTTCACAACTCCACCAATAATACATTAGTGTTCCAATTTTTCACATCCTCTCCAGCATTTATCATCTTCCTGTTTTGTCATCTTAGCCAATCTGACCAGTGAGATGTGGTACCTCAGAGTTGTTTTGATTTGCATTTCTCTAATCAATAGGGATATAGCGCATTTTTCATATGCTTATAAATATCTTTAATTTCTTCCTTTGAGAACTGTCCATATCCTTTGACCATTTATCAGTTGGGGAATGACTTGTATTCTTATAGATTTGACTCAATTCTCAGTATATTTTAGAAATGAGGCATTTATTAGAAACACTGGTTATAAAAATTCTTTCACAATTTCCTACTTCCCTCCTAATCTTTTTTTTTTAATTTTACTTTCTTTATTTTTATTTGTTTCTCTGTTTTCTTTTTCTTTTTTTTCAAATGCTTTATTAACTTCTGATTTACATCATTCATTTCTGCCAGATTTGAGTTACAAATTTTTTCCCCTACCCACTGCCCCAAAATTGCAGTCCCACAGGATATCCCCTCCTCCAATCTGCTCTCTCCCATATTTTCTCCCATACCCCTTTGAATTTTCCAGTGGATCTCTATGCCCCAGTGCCTGCATATCTTATTTCCCAATTACATGTAAAATAGTATTAATAATAGTATGTATATATATATATATATGAATATTTGATTTTAAAACTTTGAATTCCAGATTCATTCCCCTCCTCCCTTGTCACCCACCCTTACTGGGAAGATAAGCAGTTCAGTATAGGTTGTACATGTGTAGCTAATGCAAAACAATAACATAGTAGATATATTGTAAAAGACTGACTATAGGGGCGGCCAGGTAGCACAGCGAGTAAGAACACCGGCTCCAGTGTTGAGAAGACCTGGAGATCGAATCCCGGGCTCAGATACTTAGCACCCACCCAGAAACACCTGGCCGTGTAACCTTGAGCAAGTTACTTAACCCCAATTGCTTAGGGGCGGCCAGGTGGCTCAGCAAGTAAGAGCACCGGCTCCAGTGTTGGGACGACCTGGAGATCGAATCCCGGGCTCAGACACTCAGCACCACACCCAGAAATAACTGGCCGTGTAACTTTGAGCAAGTTACTTAACTCTGATTGCTTAAAAAAAAAAAAAAAACACTGACTATATTTCCCTCCCTCCTATCCCACCTCCCACTTGTTCTGTTCTCTACTTTGATCCCATCCCTTTTCAAAAGTGGGTGCTTCCAACTTCCCTCCCCCCAGCCTGTCCTCCCTTCCATCATCCCCCCTCTCATCCCCTTCCCCCCTACTCTCCTGGAGGGTGAGATACCCTATTTAGTGTGTATTTCATTCCCTCCTCAAACCAAATAAAAGTGAATAAGGTTGACCCATTCCCTTTTGCCTTCCTATTCTTCCCCTCCATTGTAACCATTTTCCCTTGCCTCTTCTATATGAGATAGTTTACCCCATTCTGTCTCTCCCCATCTCCTCTCATTATATTCCTCTCTCACCTCTTAATTTTACCTTTTAAGTATCATCCCTTCCTGTTAAATTGGTCCTGTACCCTCTATCTATGTATATCTGTAAACATAAATACACACATTCACATATGTGTTCATATGTCCATATACCCTCATATATAGACATATGTATATTTCTATTCCCTTCAACTACTGAGAAAAGTTTCATAAGTTACAATTATTGTTTTTCCATGTAGGAATGTTAATAGTTCAACTTTGATAAGTTCCTTATGATTTCTTTTCCCTGTTTACCTTCTCATGCTTCTCTTGCTTCTTGTATCTGAATGTCAGATTTTCTATTCAACCCTGGTTTATTCAGCAAGAATGCTTGAAAGTCCTCTATTCCACTGAATGACCATATTTTGCCCTGAAACATGATACTCAGTTTTGCTGGGTAGGTGACTCTTGGTTTTAATCCCAGCTCCTTTGACCTCCAGAATATCATATTCCAAGCCCTTCTGTCCCTCAGTATAGAAGCTGCCAGATCCTGGGTTATCCTGATTGTGTTTCCACAACATTCAAATTGTTTCTTCCTGGCTGCTTGTAATATCCTCTCCTTAATCTGGGAATTCTGGAACCTGGCTATAATATTCCTAGGAGTTTTCTTTTTGGGATCTTTTTCAGGATGTGATCGGTGGATTCTTTCAACCTCTGCTTTGCCCTCTGGTTCTAAAACATCAGGGCAGTTTTCTTTGAGAACTTCCTGGAGGATGATTTCTAGGTTCTTACTTTGATCATGGCTTTCAGGTAGTCCAGTAATTTTTAAATTATCTCTCCTGGATCTATTTTCCAGGTCAGTGATTTTTCCCAAAAGATATTTCACTTGCCTTCTATTCTTTCATTTATTTGGATCTGTTTAACAGTATCTTGATTTCTCATAAGGTCATTAGCTTCCATTTGGTCCAATCTAATTCTGAAGCCATGATTCTTCTCATTGAGCTTTTGAGATTCTTTTTCTGGCAAATTCAGCTTTTTAAGGCATTCTTCTCCTCATTACCTTTTTGAGCCTCTTTTGCCATTTGAGTTAGTCTGTTTTTTAAGGTTTCATTTTCCTCAGTGAGGCTGTTGACTCTCATTTCATAATTTTCTTGCATTGTTCTCATTTCTCTTCCCAATTTTTCCTCCACTTCTCTTATCTGCTTCTTAAGGTCCTCTATGGCCTGTAACCAGCTCCTATTTTCCTTTGAAGCTTTTGGTGCAGGAGTTCTGACTTCACTGTCTTCCTCCTGTTCCGTGCTTTGCTCCTTTTTGTCCCCAAAATAGGAGTCTAATGTTAGGATCTTCTGTCTGCTTTGTGTCCTTTGCCTGGTCATGTCGCCCCTCAGTCACTTGACCAATAATAAAGCCACAATAGGACTCTGACACCAGACAGGGGAGCTTTTGTCCCAAACACTGGGGTTTTCTCACCTCCTGGAGGTATTAGATGGGTGCCCTCTCTGAGGTCTCCACACGCTCTGGCAAGCTGGACACACACCCCAGGGCCTCCACCCTAGACTGCAATCCAGATCCAAGCAGGTTAAAGCAAAAGCAATTACCCCTCAGATTGGTCTCTTGGTCACCCTACACTCTGCAGGCCAGGAGCTGAAGTTGCCACATAGGGCTGGCTGTGCCAGCATCTCAGCGGCTTCTCACCCCAGGGGCAAAAGCCACGCACTCCCAATTACTTGGTCCCAAAGTCCAGACTGCACTGATCTCTCACTTTGTCCTTTGCATCTATGTGTTGATAAATCTGTAAAGGGCCACAGCTGCTGCTGATCTGGAGTTCCTCTAGCCAGGGACTGGTCAGGTCCTCCCTGGGGCTAAAGCCCCGGTGTGGGGCTAGGTTCAGCTCCCAGAGCACTGTGCTGGTCTGCTGGGCTGGGGAGGTTAGCTTCTCTGTGTCATTTTGTGGGTTCTGTAGCTCCAAAGTTTGTTTAGAGTCCCCTTTTTACATGGATTGGGGAAGGTGGAAGCCAGAGTAGCTGGGAGGTCCTGCTTCTACTCTGCCATCTTCAGTCCACCACCACCCCCCGCACTTCCCTCCTAATCTTGGTTACATTGACTTTTTTGTACAAAAACTTTTCAATTTAATGTAATCAAAATTATCCATTTTGCATTTATAATGCTCTCTGACTCTTGTTTGGTCATAAAATCGTCTCTTCTCCATTAATCTGACAGGTAAACTCTTTCCTTGTTCTCCCAGATTATTTACAGTATTAGCATTTATACCTAGATCATGTATCCATTTAGACTTGATTTTGGTATGTGGTGTAAGATTTTGATCTATACCCAGTTTCTTCTATACTATTTTCTAGTTTTCCCAGCAGTTTTTATCAAATAGTAAGTTCTTATTCCAGAAGCTGGGGTCTTTGGGTTTATCAAATAGTAGATTACTATAGTCATTGACTGCTGTGTCTCATGTACTTAATCTATTCCACTGATCCACTACTCTATTCCTCAGCCAGTACCAAGTAGTTTTGATGATGCTTGCAATGATTTTTTCTTTGATGTGGAAATTCTGCATTTTAGCTTTGACATTTCTGGAAGGTTTCTTTTGAGGTTTCATCCAGAAGGTGATTGGTGGATTCTTTTTTCTTTACTTAGCCTTCTCATTCTAGTAGATATGGGCAGTTTTAATTTATGATTTCGTGAAATACACTGTCCTTACTTTTTTATTATAATTTTTTGGAACTCCAGTGACTTTGAAATTACTTCTCCTCGACCTTTTTACCAGGTCAGTTGATTTTGATATCAGTTTATATTTGCTTCTGTTTTTTCATTCTTTTGTCTTTGTTCTATTATTCTTTGCTGACTCACAAATTTTTATTAGTCTGTTCTAGTTTTCAAGGAGTCTATTATTTGAGTACAGTTTACTACTTTTCCCTCCAAGCTATTTCCTCTTTACTCTAGAGCACTTATTTAATTTTTTATTCATCATTTTGTTTCTTCCATTTATTTATATTGTCATTGTGGAAAATTGGAAAATCTTGGTTTTTTTTTCCTTTTAGTCCCTTCTTGCAATAAGAATAGTTTCAGTGATTATGGAATTATTCTCTCCTAGGTTGGATTTTTGGATGTATCTGGATTTTTTATTGGGCAATGACTTTGATTTTTCTCATTTCTCTAGCCTTGGTTCCTGAAGTGGGACTTTCCACTGGGCAGGCTTTCCTCCCCCACTCCCATTCCATTTGTGGGTGGGATATTTAGTGCTGCTTTTTCTCAGACTTGGTTACCTATCTGCCTATGCTGACTTCTATCTTCTCAGGTTAGCCCTTACTGGATTTTTGAGATTCAGTGTACTGAATCTTCAGGGCCTCCTATGGTATCTTCTATGGTGGAAGATAATCTCCTTTTATGAACCTCTTTACCTCAAGACCCAGGCCTCCCCATTCTGTATACAGCTGCACCCAACTGATCTTTGCAACTTCGATTTTTCTCAGCAGAGCCCTTCATTTTTTTTTTTTTTGCTTTTTGGAGGGCAATTGGGATTAAGTGACTTGCCCAGGGTCACACGGCTAGTTTTTGTGTTAAGTGTCTGAGGCAGGATCCGAACCCAGGTCCTCCTGACTCCAGGGTCAGTGCTGTATTCACTGCACCACCTAGCCGCTCCAGAGCCCTTCATTTTTAATGCCTCAAGACAAAAGGCCTTTCCAGACTACTAAATTTCTGATCCATCTCTGGTCATATTACCCAGGTAATATGAAGAAAGACTCATTTGCCTGAACTAATATTGACACAGCTTGTAATCCAAAAATGTCCAGCTGACTTTTATGCAATTCTGGAGTGCAAATAGTCATATACTAGAGCTTTTCATTGGATTTATTGATCACTATTTTGTCTGGTGCATTTTTATTTGTTTTTGTTTTAATTTTTTTTTTTTGCTGGAGTAGTTATGTGGGAGCTCTACTGTCTTTCTCCATTCAGGCAGCCCTCTTATGTGGGTCCTATTCCACTTTTAGACAGCTCTAATTATTTTTCTTATAGTAAGCTGAAGTCTATCTCCCTGTTTCTTCCATTCACTGGCACTAGTTTGAGGGACACACAACATAAGCCTAATTTATCTTAATGTGACAGGCCTTAACTATGTGAAAGTAATGGTCATGCCCCATCTCAGAGTTTCTCTTCTATAAGCTAAATGTTCCTGGTTCCATCAACCTGCTCTAATTTGCATTGGTTACTTCTTAGCATCCTTTGGACATGATCCAGCTTCCTAAAATGTGGTATCTATAGCTCATTCAGCCCTGTCCCTTGACACAGTTCCCTTGGTTTCCAGTTCTTTGTTACTGCGAATGAGTTGCTATAAATATTTTTGTACATATAGGTTCTTTCTCTCTCTTTGATTTCTTTGTGGGTATAGGCCCACTGATGGTATTGATGAATCAGTGAATAGAGATAGTTCAATAGCTATGTGTATAACAAGACACTAGCTGTGTAACCTTGGGCAAGTTACTTAATCCCAATTGCCCTCCAAAAGGCAAAAAAAAAAGAAGAAGAAAAAGAAATAAATTAGAATATAATAAGCAATGGAATCAAAACAGAAAGTAACAAATACTTTGTTTTCAAAGAATACCTTCACCAGTGCCAAAAAAAAAAAGTCATGCAGCTATATCTTATAAAATCCTGTTTCATGCCAGGCAAAGCAAAGTGGGGAAATGGCATAGCTAAACCATCATCTGTCAAGAACAGAGACCTTACATTTGACTAACTAGTATTTTCTGATCCTAGAACTTTGTGCTTCTTCCTCCATGTTGTTTTCTTGACATTACTCGGTAACCCTACATTGTTGAGTTTCTTATACTGTTGTCCACAAGCCCTACTGGTATGTTTCCTTTTGACAGTTGGCCAGATTTCCATTAGTTTTTAGCAAATATATTTTACTAAGATGGAAGCAGTTGGTAATAAACATCCTTGGAAAGGTCTGGAGTGAACTTTCCCAAAAATCTTAAGGGGAAGAGTAGATTTAGAGTATCATGTTACTAAGGTACATGTAAAGAGATTATATATGGTTAAAGAGTAAACTCCCAACTCTTTATTACTGGAAGACCTTTCTTGAGTCCATATATAATATTCATCTCTTGTATAAGGTGTTCACCCTCCTTGAAGTTGCTTTATGCCCTAGATGGCTATCTTTCTGTTACTCTTGTCTGTATTTGTCCTTGATGTGTCTCCTGGACGCATTATCTTCTATTGGTTCAGTCTCTCTGATAATATGGTCAGTAAATGCAGGGAATGGTAAAGAGTATATTGACTGCTTTGCAGCTAGAGTAGTCTACTGCTGAAATTCCTCTAGTCCCTTTAAAGTCTGCAGAGGATTGGTTAACCAATCATGACCTTCCTCTCTTGATCTAATAAAAGAGGCTTATGTCTCACAAAAGTATTACAGGGTATAAAAAATCTTAATTACAGATTGCAAAAACTGAATCATACCCCTACATTGATTAATTGAAGTAGAGGATGTATAACTTTCTTCCTTATATTCATCAAGGTTCTTTCATAGAAATGAGATCATAGCTTCATATTGTATAGTAGTATTTGAGGCTATATACTTATAACCTTTTAATAAAATTTTATGAACAAATTTTTTGTTAATTATATTGGGGAACCAGTTTTGTGTAAATCTTAGATTAAAGAGCCATTCCAATTAGATGTAAATTAGTGCTTAATTCAATCCCATTAAATATTGAAGCAGTACTTACTTGTAGATTTCATAGTATAGGTTTGTTTCCGTAAGTAATATGTAACTGGGAAGCTCCTTAGTTGGTGCTGCTTAATAAACTTTTAATATTTATTTCCCAGAGTCATGAGGCTTAAATAATTATTGTAATATAAGTACTTTGTAAACTTAAATGGCTTTGCTAATGTAAAACACTTATGAATCTCAGTTATTAATAAATAGTTGTTGAATGAACTGGATGTCTTTTAATAGTAGAAAAGATAACATCTTCACTACTGTCTCTCTTGGTTGCTTTTTGTTGTTGTTAAATAAAATATTCAGTTCAATTTATAGACATTTTAAAGTCCTCACTGTGTAGAGTCCAGTATACAAGTGACAAGTGAAGAAGACAGGAGTCTCTTAAGCTCCCTTTGGGTGCTAATAACCAGCTATTTGATTTAAAGGAATGGTGAAGAAATACAGCTATTCAAGACTAGAGGTTCAGAATTGGGGCAAGGTAAAGGGGAGGGAGGAAGGGAGGGATAGTAGTTCAAGATGATTGGAAGAGTACTACCCTTGGATTCAGATATCCTGACTTCCAGTTTGCAAAGGAAAATGGGAGAAAATATGGTTAGATGCACTATTGCCTCTAAAAGTTTAAATATTCTGTAAAGAAAAGGAGTAGAAGATTTAGAATGAAGTAGAACTATGAAAGCAGGACGAGTCTAGAGGTAAAAAAGAAAAGAAAAGCAGTAGGAAGCAAAACAAACTTTGAAACAGAATTATTTCAAATGTGCAGACAGAATAAGTTTCAGAAAGGAATCATTATTAATTTAAGACCTGATAAAATGATATGATAGAAAGGAAAACAGAGTTAAAATATACTGGTTAATGAAATTCCTCTATCTATGGGTAAAAGAAACATTCAGGTGAAATTCAGACTATACATAAAAAATATTAAATACCTGATGCCTTTCTCAAAATATATCTGCTACTATCCTGGTAAATTAGAAACAGTTCACCTCCAAGTGTTTATAAAAGTATTTGCTTCAATAAGCTTTTTAAAAGTAAAATAATTATGTTAATCATTATATTTTCTTATGTAGTTATAAAATTAATCTTTTAAACTAATATATGCTTTCAAAAAATGTTTCTAGATTGTGGGGGAAATGGGTTAAGGTGTAAAAACAGTAAATTTTTTTGTAGAAAAAAAGTATTAACTGATAGTTTCCTGCTTAGCAATTTGTATAATTTATGACACATTCATTCTATGTCAGAATAGAATTTCATAGCTTGCTAACAGTTAAAATTATTTTAATTAATAATGAACAACTCTAAAAGAAATGTTATTTTACCTTGACATACTAATAAGCTATGGGTATAGGGGACGAGATTGTCGTAACAACCTATACCTACTTCCAACAGGTGAAACTGTATATTTCATTGCATCAGTAGTAGTTTTATACAATGTTGAAGAACAACTTCAGAGACATTATACTGGTCATAATGATGATGTGAAGTGGTGAGTGTTCGAATTTTTCAACTATCAATCTATGCTTTAAGACTTTAAATTGTTTCAGTGACAAAAGTATTAAAATAAAGGTTGTTAATACTGGGATTAATATGACAGGCAGCGTTGTGTACTGGAAAAAAACACTGGGCTTGGAGTCAAAGACAGGTTAGAGTCAAGCCTCTACTCTTTACTGGGAGGGTAAGTCACTTTACCACTATTAGCTTCCGTTCATATGTAAAATATGGAACATGTAAAAGCATAATAATGCTTATGCTACCCACTTCATAGGGTTTTTGTAAAGAAAGAGCTTTCTGAACTAGGAGTCTCTATCAGAAATATGAGCAGTTATATTATTGTTGAGAAATAGCAAAAAGGCAGGAAAGGAAAGGATCAAGTGAAACATTATTTTTAAAAAGGACTTTTTACAAGTCTTAAAGTAAAAATTAAATGCTGCTATTATTTACATTATTAAATAATTATTATAATTATTAAACTAAACATGGTAAAATCATTTTCCATAAAATTGGAAAATCTCTTCTACAAAATTGAATCTTTCCTATTAACTACCAGTGCTCCTGTGCCACTCTGCTTAACTTATGATCATAGGTCAAGTAAACAGGCATTTATTAATGCCTACTATGTGTCAAGTACTACACTAAGCCCTTGTGTTATGTGCTACTGTCAGCAGAGGAAGCTACTGCTTGATAATTGTTTAATAGCCATCTAAAGGCTGAAAGTATAGCCTAATTTCCTTTATTTTGTAGTAAAGATAAAGCACTTGCATTGTTTTGATATATGAATAAACGACTATGTGACTAAGACCTATATTTCCTTTAAATTCCTAAATTTTACATCAGTCTTCTGACAGTTTAAGCATTTGGCCATTCTTAGTATTAAAGAGACAGTGTTGACTTTTTAAATTATCCAGTAATCTGATCCTCAGAGAGTGATAGTATGCCAGAACTGGAAGGGAACTTTGACTTATAGAACAAAGAAAATGAAACCCTAAAAGTATAGGACCACAGAACATAAGATCTAGAAGGGATCTTGGAATCATAGACTATAGCCCATAAAAGTAGAAAGGGGCTTTTGAGATCAACTAATCCAGCTTTTCCACTAACTAGTTATGTGATTTCAAGTAAGTACACTCACCTTCATGGGCCTTAGTTTTCCCTTATATAAAATGTTAGTGGAAGCTAGTTAATGGAAGAACTACGATTAGAATTTAAGCCTTCTGAATCATGGTCTGGTGTTCTTTCTACTACTCTTCCATTGAATGCTGACCGTGTGCCATTACAACCTTCATCTTTATTTGTATTTACATGTCCTAACTGTGACTTCCAAGCGGATTGTGATATCCTAAGGAAATGGATTTTTTCTTTCTTTTTATTGGTCATTCTTCAGTATATCTAAGCTCCACATAACAATTATCAATAAATGTATTTGACTGACTAATCATATTAGTAGATCTCATATTTAAAATGGTGCCTTCATAATCATAATTTTTAAGAGTATTTGGATACTTCATGAATTATTTTGAGCCTTTGGAATTAAAAAATTAATAATATTTTTCAAATTAATGTTCTGAAAATCATTCATGTGTGAGAGAAGCAAAAGTTCTTCTAACATTGGTTTAAAAAATTAATTATGGATAATGGCCAAGTAGACAGGAAAGTTATTTGAAAATAGTGAAATTGTAAAATGTTCATGGGCTCATAGGTTTAGAACTGGAAGGAACTTAAAAGCTATCTAGTTTAATACCCCTCATTTTTACAGATGAGAAAAACAAGACCCAAAGAAGTGATTTGCCTAAGGTCACATAGTTTCTACATGGCAAACCCATAATTTGAACCCAGGTCTTATGACTCCAAATCAAGAATTCTTTCCACTGCCCAACCAATCATTATTATTTCATAATAATTGTGGTTAATACAATTTAACTAAATGGCACTGTAATAACATTATGAAATCTCAGTGTAACATCATTCATCCAATCACTTATAATAAGATGTAATTGTGAGGTACAAATAAGATAGCAAAACTGTTTTGGGTAACAATATCTTTAAGTAACAATTGCCTATAATTTATACTGTGTCTGAAAACATTTAAAATTATTTATAATCTAAATTGATTAAATACTATGTACAGATGAATTATATTTGGAATAATATAACTAAAACTTCTTTTTAAAGTATATATCTTTAACAAATATTCTTTTTCTAGCCTAGCAGTTCATCCTGATAGGATCACCATAGCAACAGGCCAAGTTGCAGGTACATCTAAGGATGGAAAAGTGAGTTGATATATTTTTCATGTAATCAAAATAAATCAGTGTCAGGCAAGAATTATCTATTGGTACTATTGAAATAACCTGTTTAATTGTTATTTTATTCAATGACTATTTAATCTCTTAGTAGAACCCAACTTTAATTTCTAATAAAAAATTTCCAGACATTTAAGATTAAGATGATCTTATCCACCAAGTCCTTATCTTATGCTTCATTGTGGCATAGAGGTGATCCTGGGTTCCCAGAGTCTGTGTGAGTGAAGAACAAGCTCTGATAGATTCTAACATACTGGCATGCTTTTGCGCATGGTCCTAGCATTGACCAGCCTGGCTACATTCAGAGAGGCTGATCACCAGTAGTTTGGCCACTTGGTATTGATTTCCTTGTCCATGACCACCAGTGAAGCAAGGAAAATATAAAATTGCCCTTAGTTTTGTACATAGTCCTTCTATCTTTATGATGGTGACAGTGTGGCAGGAAAGGGGACAATGACTGCTAAGTCACAGAGTTTTAATTGTCTATAAATATAAACAGGTATTGCTACTCTACTCATACTTTTATTAATTATAACAATCCTTAAATTCTCATTTCAATGAAGGTAATCAGTAAACATTTATTAAATGCCTGCTATGTGACAAGTACCACTTTGGGTGGGGAAGAGGAGTCAGAAAGTGAATGATAAGGGAATATTAGGGAAAAGGGGTTGAAAATATCAAATATTTTGAAAGGAAGAAAATTCCACTAAAAACCTAAAACAGAAGCAGATAAATCAACAGAAAAAAATCTTAAAACTAGAAGGAAGGGTTAGCCAAACCTCAAAGGAAGTGTAAGCCTTTCTTTAAAAATATTAAAAGAAAAAGAAAAGTGAACCAGTGCCTAATGAACATTTAATAATAAGAAATTCTAGAATGGTTCAAAAGAGACATGAAATCTTTAAGAAAAGAAATTAAGAAGGAATAAATGTCAGAATTTATAGCTTTCATAGCAGGCATAATAAACAGATTAGAAAAAACTTGAATCCATAGAAACTGGTTTCTCCAAAGAGTGAAAGAGAAAACAACACATTTGGATTACAAAAATACTGAAGTGGAGAAGAGCAAAAGGCATTAATATTAAAAGAATACATGATTTCTATATAAGCAAACAGCATTGATCTCAAAGATAGACTGTGCAAAAACAACTTAAGGATTATAAGTCTCCCAGAAAAACCTTGGCAGATTGAAAAGTCTAAATACTGTAATTCCAGAAAATAATATAAGAAAATTGCCCAGAACTCCTGAATATGGGAAAGAAAACTCCATTCAAAAGAATTCACAAATCACTTACAGGAAGAAAAAAAACAGTAATAGTCATATAATTTCAACTCCAAGACACATCGTGGTTACATTTAATAATTCCAGCTACAAACAACAAATTCTTCAAGTAACCAGAATACCTTCAAATATAAATTAAAGGAAATTTAAATAACCTAAGATTATTCTTCACCTCCTAGAAACCCAAGGAAGGAATAGCATATTCTTAAAAGCAAAGGAGCTAAAGATGCAAATCTAAATAAAAATTTCTAGAAAAATACTGAGTCTAATCTTCAACATAAAAAGATGGACAGTCAAGAAAGGAGAAGTATTTGAGTAAGTCCTCCCCCAAAAAATAAATATGAGCTGAATATTCAAGTTGTAAACACACCCAGATGACAGAAACCCAAGAAAAGTAAATAAATACATTACGAAGGAAAAGTATAAGTAATAAAATACCTATAGACAGCTCCATAGACTATTTTTAAAAAAAAAGAAAGCCTGATCTTTAAAAAAAGGAAAGATGATTAGGTTTCTTAAAGTATACAAGAAGATAAAGATACAAGTAGAATGTAATAAATAGAAGTAAAAGTAGAGAAGCAGAATTGAAGTACTATGTACTAATCCCACAATCCCCTATAGGTCAATCAGTTGATCAATAAACATTTTATGAAGCCCCTACTATGTGCTAGGCACTTAGCTAAGTGCCAGGAATATAAATGCAAAAAAAAGTCAGTCCTTGTCCTCAAGGATTCTACAGTCTAATGAGAGAAGACATAGAAACATATAAAGGGAAGCTGAAAAATGTGGAAAGAGGAGTACTGAGGGCATGATGTAGGCCCAGTCCAAGGAATGAGAAATGAAGTGATGGCTGGCCTGGTAGCCCTCTTGAAATAGAAGCCTTGGCGGGGAGGGGGGAGTTCTTTGCTGTACCTTCCAGCCCTCCAGTCAGAGGAACAGAAGGTACTGAGATGTCTACCAAAACTGATACAGACTTATAGGATGACAAATATTTCATGATGAGGTTTTCTTGGGACATAGAGTGTAGTCCAAGGAGTGCAAACTTGTAGGAAATGAAATCAGTATATTTTGTGGGACAAAATGGCAGAATGGGAAGTGCAAAATGGGGAAAGAAGACATGGATGAAAGAGTGTGATGCACTCTTACCAAGTCTATGAGTGAACAGTGAAGGACTAACAACCCCTATATACTCATAAGAAAGGATTATAGGAGAAAGAGGGGAGTGGCAGAAGGGATGGATTGAAGCTGGCAGAAATATAAGAAGGATTTCTCAACCAAATAGGGGAGGAATTCCCAATAAAAAGCAAGTATCCTCATGGGGGAAGAGTTATATGACTGCAATGGGAAATGAAGACCTTATAATGAATTTAATGTGTAAGTTGTTGACACACAGGGACATCACCTTCTTTCAGAGTGTGTTGTACCTCCATGTATAACATATTGCCATAGGATAAAGGAAATTGTAACTCCTAAAATAATTGGCACACAGAAGGGTGAGAGATCATGAATCCAGAAATGAGAGAGCATGGTCAATGGGAAAGATACTGATTATGGGAAGGTCACAGTAGCACTTGAACTATGTGATTTGGTAGATGATTAATTTCTACCATGGAGCACTGCCTCTGTTCACATTATTCCTTCATGAACCAGTACTTCTAAGAATGAGGCACAACATAAAAAAGGACAATAAGGTAAGACCTATAAAGGAAGTAACAGAAATTGGTTAAAAGAAGGAGCTCAAATCATATACTTGTGACTTTTAACTACACAAGAAATATTTTAAAAGTTAAAGAAAAATAAATATGTAAATCATGAATCAGGGGATAAAAATCCAGAAAAGATAGAAAAGGAAGAGAATTAATGACCACGAAACAGAGAAATTAGAAGTTAGAGGAAAGGATAGGAGAAGGGACTAACCACTTAGAGAAGGAAAAGAAGGCATAAAATAGATAACCAAATAAAAGAAAGAAAAATAAGTAACTGAAGCTGAATCCAAAAATGAAAGAAAAAGTTGTCAGATGAAGTGGAGGGGCAGAATGTCTTATAGGAACAAGATTGCATTAAAGTAATTAAGCAAAATGAATCATAGGGTACTGACTTAAAAGATATAAGAGAACAAAAAAAGTTTTCTTAAGAGAGTAGTACTAAAGACACAAATGGAGGAAAACATATATCTTTCTCTCATAATATAAAATATTAATGGATTAGATAATCGAGTAAAATGAAATAAAGTGAGAGAGTGGATAAGAAAACAAAACCCCACAATTTGTTACTGACAAAAAAAATACATCTAAATAGCAAAGACATACATAGGATAAAAATGAGAGGCTAGGACAATATTTACTATTCATCAAATGAATTTTAGAAAAGCACAAGTTTCTCTCAAAATATTAGAGAAAAATTAAAATTTACTATATCAACAGGGATAAATAAGAAAATTGTACCTAATTAACCCAATTGCAAATTTGCAAACTCCAAGAAGATAGAGATAATAGGAGACATTAATATTTCTTTCTCAGAGCTAAACAAATCTAAACTTTCTTTTAGATTTAAAAAATGGATAAGATAGAATTGAACAAACTATTGAAGAATATAAAGCTGAAAGATGTTTGTTATCTTCCAGATGGGAACACTAAAGAATACACATTTAGATTGGCACTTTATGATACTTTTGTAAAAAATGGGGCACAAAGAAATTGCAAATAGATGTGAAAAAGAAGAAATACTAAACATACCCTTAACAGACTACAATATAATAAGTGATCAATTTAGGAAGCATGAACAAATGATACACACTTAACTAGAGGCTGAATATTAAAATCCTAAATAGTGAGTAGGTTTAAGAACAAATCATAAAGACAAATATATGAAAGATAATTATAATTTTGAGACAACATAACATTTCTCATATTCAACTCAGTGGAATAAATATATGTCCCAAAAAACATATATTGACAAAGTAGAAAAATAAAAGGATTAGTGACCTGGATAAATATATATATATTTTAAGTGAGGAAGCTAAAAAATAAATCTCAGGTAAGCATAGAAGAGGAAATCTTGAAAATTAGAAGAAAAATAGATAATTTGTACTCCAAAAAGACTCTCAAGAACTGATAAAACTAAAAACTGTTGTTTTATTTTAATTTAATAAAGCTGATAAACCTTTAGAAGATCTTACTAAAAAGAAGGTAAAAAATTAAACTAGTTTTCCAATGAATAAACAAACATTTATTAATTGCTTATGTGCCAGGCATTGTGCTAAGCACTCAGGTTACAAAGAAAAAGGTTATTCTTGCCTTCAAGAAACTTACATGCAGGAAGCAGGCAGCATATATATAAATCATAAAATTAAAATTAAAATAAAAATAAATACAGAGTAGATGGTAATAGTAGCTGAGGGAAAGAATCAGAAATAGAACTCACCAACAAACCCAGTGCTTTATTACATCCCAAAACACAAATTATCTGAGAATGAACTTCCTATTTGACAAGAACTGTGAAGAAAACTGGAAAGCAGTCACAGAAATTAGGCATCAGACCAGCATCTTATCCCATTTTCCACAAAAATTCAAAATGCTTGTATGACCTAATTATTAAAGATCATACTATTAAAAAATTAGGAGAGAAGTGTATCATATATTTTTCAGATATGTGAAGGGAATGAATCCTCATTCAAACAAGAGATATAAACAATTAACAAAAATAAAATGAATAATTTTGTTTACTGGAACAACTTAATACAAAGATAAAAAGAATCTCTGTTGATTGAGGGAGGAAAACCCAAAACTTTGCATAATTCTCTCAGATAAGGGCCTGATATCTGAGATATGAGGCAGCTAGGTGGCTCAGAATAGAGTACTGGACCTGGAGTCAAAAAGCCCTGAACTCAAATCCAACCTTAGACTATCACTTGCTGTGTGACCTTGGGCAAGTCATTTAATCTCCATTTGCTTTAATCCACTGGAGAAAGAATGGCAAACCACTCCATTATCTCTGCCAAGAAAATTCCATACGGGGTCATGGAGAGTCAGGAATTACTGAAAATGACTGAACAACAGCAGCAATCCAAGATATACAGGCAACTAACAAATATGCAAACACAAAAGCTACTTCTTAATAGGTAAGTGGTCAAAAGGATATGAACAAATCATTTACAAAAGAAGAACTGAAAACTGGAAGCAATCATATAAAAAAATGCACCAAATTGCTAACAATAAGAAGAGTGCAATCCAACACAACTTTGGAGTTTTGCCTAACACTTAGCTCTTTTCGCAAAGCTGCTAAAAGATTAGAATACATTTGTTAGTTCTGGACAGATAGGTACACAGTAACATTGTTGGCGAAGTTATTAATTATTTAAGTCATTCTGGAAAGTAATTCATAATTGCTCAGAAAAAGTAAGTAAAAAGTTCATAACTTTTGATACAAAAACATTTATAACAACTTTTTGTAGTAGTAAAAGAATTGGAAATAAAGTAGATCCCTATCAATTGAGGAATGGCTAAAAGAAAACCCACTATGGTACATAAATGTAATGGAACATTAATGTGCTGTAAAAAATGGTGAACATGATGAATATAGGGAAGAATGGAGTAAAGAATCAGGAAATAATAAACACAATAACTACAACAATGTAAATGGAAAGTACAACAACAAAACAGTTAAACTAAATATTTCAAAATTATAATACAGATTTTTTTATATGTTGATCGGCATTATAATTTTGAAACATTCAGTTTAAAAGTTTTATTGTTGACATACTTTCCATTTTCTTTCTTTCTCTTCTTTTTTATAAGGGATGGCTCTCTGGGAGGAGTTAAGAAGAATTCAATGGGAAATGTAGGTGATGTGAAAGCAAAAAATAGATCAATGAAGCTTATTTAAAAATAGAATCTTTAAAAATGGCAAATTACTAAATAAATGTCACCACCACAGACTTATTTCATAAAGAAGTTTACCCAGTTTAAATAAATTACTTCAACAAGACTACAAAAAGCCTATAAACTACTTCAATTAGCAAATACTTGATCATATGACCAAGCAGAGAGAGACGTGGTAGCTAAGGGCAACCTAGTTTAGAATATGTTTTTTTTTGTAAAATCTTAGAGAACAATGGCAGAATATTGTAAATAATATTATCTCATAAAGGAAGAAGCACAGGAAAGAATATTTTGTTTTAAATTTGACAAAAAAACTGAGCTAAACACAGTTATCCTGGGAACATTTAAGGATGAAACTGGAAAGAGCACAACAAGCATGAAAAGTGGAAAAGATCAATGATTATTTTTATAACAAACTCTTTTCTCTATCAATGACAGTGAAGCCACCACATTTCAGTTAACATTATAGTCCCAGATGTGCTATATAAGGAAATGGAAATGAACTGAAGAACCCAGAGATGAGACGGACAGCTGTATTAGGTCAATTATACATAGAGGAGTTTGATGCTGGATGTGACACAGTTTTGGGGGTTTTGAAGGATCTGTTCTCAAGGTATATAAAGAAAAGGAAATATAAACAGCTTGGTGGGGGGAATCCTAGACATTCTTGCCAGAAAAGAAGCAACAAAAGCAATAATAATAATCAGTCTATGTATTTATTCCTCCTTCTCTACAAAAATTTTTGTGAAAATAATCTCTGCTCATGTCAGAGGCATCTTTGACAAAAAGCTGAGAAAGGATCATTCAGGCTTTGGGAAGTGATGATCTACAGTAGATCACAGCATTTGTCACTGAGTTTATTGAAAAGAGTAGAAAATACAAAACATGATAGCTCTTCACATACTAGAGAACAGCTATCATGCCCTCCCCCTCAGTCTTCTCTTCTATAGGCTAAATAACTCTAGTTCCTTTATCACATCCTCATATGGCGTGACCTCAAGGCCCTTCACCATCCTAGCTGTCCTCATCTAGGCTCTCCCTATCTTGTTATTATCTTTCCTAATATATAGTGCCTGGAACTGAACACAGCACTTAAGAGGTAATCTGATCAAATCGAAATATGATGGTATTATCATATCAGTTATTCAGGACACTATAATTCTCTGAATGCAGCCCAAATTTATATCAGCTTTTGGGGATATCATGTCACACTGATGACCCAAATGGAACTAATCATCTTCCAAAACTCCTAGATCTTTTTCATATGAACTGATATCTAAACCCTACCTACCAATGTTTTACTTAAGAAGGTAATTTTTAGGACACGAGTGTAAGACTTTTCTTTTATCACTTTTAAATTTTATCTTACTAATTTCAGCCTATTGTTGCAGTCTAAGATTTTTTTAGATCCCAATCCATGATCATCCATTATGGTAACATCCCCCTTGGCTTTGCATCATCACTTCTGCCAGCTCTTTCAGTAACTTAATATTAAGTTTATCTGAGCCTAATGACTTGAAATCATCCAGGATAAGCAGGTGTTCTCTTTCATCTTCTTATTGCCACTATCTCTTCCCTTGTCTTAGTTTTTTTTTCTGTTCCAAAAAGGTTTTAGTTTTCCTTTTAGGCCTTTATATTTGAGGAGTGTTTTGTGGTTTAAAAAAAATATATTTACTGGGGCAACTATGTGGTGCAGTGGATAGAGCACCAGCCCTGGAGTCAGAAGGAACTGAGTTCAAATTCTGCCTCAGACACTTGACACTTACTAGCTATGAGACCCTCAAGTCACCTAATCCCAATTGCTTCACCAATATTACATATATATGATATATATGTAATTTATTTTTAACATTTTTAAAAATTTTGAGTTCCAAATTCTTTCCCTCTCTCTCATCATCCCACACTTACTGAGAAGGCAAGCAATATGATATCAATTATACATGTGAAATCATGCGAAACATTTTTCCATATTAGCCATACTGCACCCCAAAAAAAATGCAAGAAAAATAAAGAAAGTGGGGAAACTGTACTTTCAGTTTGTACTCAGAGTTCATCAGTTTTTTCTTTGGCGGTGGATAGTATTTTTCCTCATGAATCCTTTGGAATTATCTTGGATCATTGTATTGATCAGAATAGCTAAGAATCCTCAGCAGTCTGTTTTGCTGCTCACCACTGCCTCTCCTAATCTTCGCTCACTTTTATTGTTCTCCTGCCCTTTCTCTTATCTGCTTCCCCTCCCATTAACCTATTGGGTACTATAGATTTCTGTACACAACTAAATGTGTGTGTGGTGGGGAAGGGGAGGGGTATGTGGAGGTGGGTTCTTTCCTTTTTCAACCAATTCCAGTGAGGCTGAGATTCGAGCCTTACCTGCCGCCACCAACCACCCATTTCCCCTCCACTGTCAAAGCTCTTCCTTGTGTGACTTTTTTATGTGAGATTATGTTCCTCATTCTACCTCTCCCTTTCCCCTTCTCCCAGTGCATCTCTTTTTCTCACTCCTTCACTTTCTTTTAGATCATCCCAACTTATTTGCCACATCTGTGCCCTTTCTCTATGTAGATTACTTCTAACTGCCTTAATAATAATAAAGTTCTTTGGAATTACTTATATTATCTTCCCCCATAGGAATGTAAACAGTCTCATTTTATTGAGTCTCATGATTAGTCTTTTGTGTTTGCCTTTTTATGCTTCTCTTGAGGTCTTGTGTTTGAATGTCAAATTTTCTATTCAGTTCTGATATTTTTATCAAGAGTGTTTGTTTGGAAATTCTCTATTTCATTAAATATACATTTTTCCCCTTGAAGGATTATACTCAGTTTTGCTGGGCAGGTTCTTTATGGTTATAATCCTAACTCTGCTTAGCCCTCTAGAATGTCATACTCCAAGCCATATGCTCCTGTAACATGAAAGATTCTAAATCTTGTGCGATCCAGACTGTGACTCCACAATATTTGAATGTTTTCTTTCTGGCTGCTTGCAATATTTTCTTCTTGATCTGGGAGCACTGGGATCTGGCTATAATATTCCTGGGAGTTTTCATTTTGGAATCTCAGGAAGTGATTGGTGGGTTCTTTGAATTTCTGTTTTACCCTCTGGATCTAAAATATTGGGTCAGTTTTCCTTGATAATTTCTTGAAATATGATATCTAGGCCCTTCTTTTTTTGATCACGACCTTCAAGTAGTCCAATAATTCTTTAATTATCTCTTCTTGATCTATTTTCAGGTAAGTTGTTTTTCTAATGTGATATTTCGTGTTTTCTTCTATTTTTTCAATCTTTTGACTTTATTTTTAATTGTTTCTGACGTTTCTCGTGGAGTCATTAGCTTCCAGTTGCCTAATTCTAATTTTTAAGAAATCATTTACTTCAGTGAGCCTTTGTACTTCTTTTCCCCATTTGACCAATTCTTTTCTTTATTTAATTTTTTCACCTTCTCCTGTAGTGTTCTGCTTTTTGAGGAGTTCTTTTCTTCATTAATTTTTGTGCCTCTTTTGCCATTATGCCAATTTTGAGGGTTTTTTTAAGATGTTATTTTCTTAAAGGATTTTTGTGCCTCTTTTGCCAGGCTGTCTCTTTTCATAATTTTCTTGCATCACTCTCCTTTCCTTTCCCAATTTTTCCTCTATCATGTTTATCAGTGTCTTTAACTCTTCCAGAAATTCTTTTTTGGGTTTGGGCCTAATTAGCATTTTCCTTTGAGGTTTTGCTTGTAGCTGTTTGCACGTTGTTGTCTTCTTCTTTGTGTCTTGGTCTTCCCTGCCACTGTAGTAGCTTATGGTCAAATTCCTTTTTTGGTGTTTTCTTAGTTTTCCAGTCTATTTCTTGACTTTGAACTTTACGTTAAAATTGGAGTCTGCTAACCTGGACTTGGGAAACACTGTTCCAAACTTCAGACTTTATTATACTACTATTTTCAGAGCCAGTGCTGGGGGTCTTAGAATCTTTTGGTGCTTCTAAGGTGGTGTGATCCAGGGAGAGGTGTGGTCACTGCTTTTCTGGTATCTACTCTGATCTTTATAAATGAAGGACCCCTGCTCCACTGCAGCCACAAGCATTAATGCACCTCTTGGCCCTGGAACTGTGACCAGGTCCCCTGCTCCCCTGTGATCAACCACAAGCAATCCTCTTCTCCCTTTAACTTCTACCCAGAACTTCATATGGGTAATAGAATTATTAGTCAGTGCTAGCAGCTAACACAAATCCCTTTCTAACCAGTTGGCTAACACCCTTACTGTCTCTGGACTGAGAGCCCCAGAAACTACTGCTGCTATTGCCACCTCCTATCTACCTTTGGTGCTGCTGCTGCATGTACTGTAGACTAACTCCCACCCCAGTATCACAGACCTTTCCTGCCAACCTCTTAACCTAGAAAAATGTATTACCCTGGCCTTTTGTTGGCTCTGCTGCTCCAGATTTCAATTTGAAGTGTTAGTTTAAAGTTGAGAATGTTGGGAGAATTTGGCTGCATTGCTGCCTCTAATCCACTATCTTGACTCCATCCTCTTCTCAGTCATTTTTGTTCCTTCCAATACAAAGATCTTGTCAGGAAAAAAAAAAGCAAAATAAGAGTTGAACAGCCTTTACTTTTTTCTTCATCACCCATTATCATCTTCCCATTTCCATTTTAGCAAAACCACCCTACCTCTTCTTTCATCCTCTTCTTTTTTTTTTAAAGCAATTGGGGTTAAGTAACTTGCTCAAGGTTACACGACCAGTTATTTCTGGGTGTGGTGCTGAGTATCTGAGCCCAGATTTGATCCAGGTCATCCCGACACTGGAGCTGGTGCTTTTACTCGCTGAGCCACCAGGCCGCCCCTTCATCCTCTTCTTTTGCTATTTATGGCAACAAGTCATGGAACATCAGTTTCTAATATATCTTGCAGGACGTCCAAAGGTCGATGGAAAGGTATATGGTGGGCATGAATAATCTGTAATACGTTACCATTGAAGATTTATTTATGTAAGAAAGGCAGCGTTAAAGATGTCATCAAAGAAATGTATGACTGGAACAGAAAATGAGTCAGTTGTATGGCAAGGATGAGGGATAATCAGTGGAGAGCCCACATGCTGCATTAGTAACCATATAGTAGCAAGACATCTACAGTAGGGGGCCTCTGGATGTTGGGAGCCTTGTAGAGAATTTACAGGACAACATGGACAGGGTAGCATAGGATGAGATAGTATTAAGGGGTTATAATTTGCATAGTTAGGGGCAGTGTTCAGATCAGTGATACCATATATTCATTAAAGTATCAAAATTATTGTGATTTTTTTCTCTTCCCTCCAATGTAGCTTAAAATATCTGTATTAAAACCAATAGGCTTTAATTTAAAAATGAATCTGAACAGAATTAAAGCTGTTTTGAGTGGTATTTATTTTTAGCTGGATGCTGTATTTGCAATATTAATTTCAGATAAAATTCTTAATATAAGGTTTCTATTTTTGTGGCTTACATATTACCTTGAGTCATATTAAACTCAATTTTGAAAGGTTTATAAAAACAGCATTTTCTTCCAGTAAGAATTTGAAAAAATAATTTAATTAAATGAAAAACAAAAAAAAATTTTGCTTCTATTGTTCCTTGGTGGCTTGCATTTCATATACCATGTACAGTGGAAATCAAATTCCTATGATGTCATAAGATCATGGAATCGTAGTTAGACCTGGAAGATCTAACTTAGAGGTCTCTAATTTAATTTATATGAGTCCACCTTCTACCAACAAAAATAAACCCCTCCATGTCTTAGTAAATGGTTTCATTAATATCCGTGGCCAGACTTCTAAAGGTGAGACCCTTCATTTTAATTGGTTGATCCTCAAGTGATTGATACAGACTTTCATCCAAACCATAATCAGAGATCTTTCAGTTTTCCCTAGAAAACTTTTTTTTTAAGGTAGAACCTAGCATTTTATTTAGATCTTCATTAAACTGTTGGAATTGAGAACCAGACATATGTAATAAACCTCCAAAAAATAGATCCTGAAAGGCACTTTCTGCTTAGGGCAGCAGGCATGGACTAGGCATGTAAACAAGCTGGCTTCTCTGTACCATACCAGCCAAATCAGCTTCCTCCATGGCCAGCTGCTCCAGCTCTGCCTTCCCTTCTGTCAATACCAGCCAGACCCCTTGTAAGTGTAACCCAAGGTTCTTCTGTAGGATACCTTGGCCTACCTGGGAATGCTGGAAACATGTCAAAGGAATCATGGTGTCAAGGATTTTTTTTTAAAGCTGCCCTCTGAGGTGATAGCTTCTCTGTACTCACGCCACACCCCAGAATACAATAAATAAGCAATTAGAAAATGTTCAAGTATGAAGGGATGTCCATCTCCTCCCCGCCAAAAGCATTGTTCTCTGAAGGAAGCTGGTTTCTCTGTATCTACACCAGCTGCTCAGAAAGCTCATTGGACCTAGTTTTGAAAATAAAACAAAGTTAAAAACCCTGGGAGGAATTCTTGTTTTCTCTGGCATAGTCTTCCTAAAAGCAGATTTACCTCTGTATCACAAGGATGCTAATATGGATAACCTGAAAAATAGCCAATTGGCTTAGTTCTAATCATAAACAGAATTTTGAATTTAATAATAATAATTTGCTTTGGGAATTTATAAGCACACAGGAATATTATGCATTTCATAAACATGATTGGGGATTGTGGTGATGAACCTTCACCATATTACTAACAATATGATGCTTAAGAGAATATAATACACATAAGATTTAATTTTCCTTGTCATTATTAATTTTAAGATTTTGTAATGCATATATGCAAATCACCTAAATTCTAATTCTGAATTCTAATAGCCAACAAAAATAGGCAGAGCAAATTTAAAACTTAGAGTTCACCTAAAATTAACTAGCATCATAGGATCATCAAATTTTAGAGTTAGAATTCATAAATTATACCACATAGCATTTTACTTGATAAAAAAATAAATAGACCATATTTGGTGAATGCCTTGAAAAAAATAACAAGTGTTCAATTTGTCTTGTGTTCAAAATGCAGATTTATAATATTTTAATTAATCAACAGGCCAATTTATCATGGTTGACATTACTGCTCAAATGGTCTTTTAAATTCCTTCAACTTCCAAGAAAAAAACATAGACAAATCTGTCATAAATTGGCATCTCTACATTTTTGTTTTAACAGCATCTACCCCCACATGTACGCATCTGGGATTCTGTCACATTGAATACACTCCATGTCATTGGAATGGGATTTTTTGATCGGGCAGTCACCTGTATTGCTTTCTCTAAATCTGTAAGTATACAGGTACTTGAAATTGATCAGGTGTTTAACAATATGGCATATACTTAAATCTATGTATTCTTAAATATATTTGTATGTATTCTATGCTATAGTATGTGTTATTCAATACTAATTTGTTCCATACTATAGTATAGTTCCATAATATTCTATACTATTCTACATACTATAGTATGGATATATTTTATACTTTGCAGGTATGAATGTATTCTATACTATAGATCTTAGGATATGCCATACAGTTAAACATTCATGTGTAAATGTAAATATAGGCTTCATGCTTTTTAAGGAGGGCTGCTAATGTGTACTGGAAACCATCTTCCTTTGGGCACTGGCAATTCTTTAGCCATTTAAAACTGAAAAGGGCGGGGAGGGGGAGTGTTCAGCTAGGTGGCACAGTGAATAGAGCACCAGCCCTGAAGTCAGGAGGACCTGAGTTCAAACTCAGCCTCAGACACTTAACACTTACTAGCCATGTGACCTTGGTCAAGTTGCTTAACCCCAACTGCCCTCCAAAAAGGAAAAAAAGAGAGAGAGAGATTATGAAGTGTGCCTCCCCCGCCAAAAAAAAAGCAGAAATTTTGGGGGGAGCTAGGTGGCACAGTGAATAGAGAACTGGTTGTGCAGTCAGGAGGACCTGAGTTCAAATCCAGCCTCAGACACTTAACACTTGCTAGTTGTATGACCTTGGGCAAGTCACTTAACCCCAATTGCCCTGCCCTCCCCTCTCCAAAAAAGAAAAAGTAAAACTGAAAAGGTGCCTCGTAAATGGCTCTTCTCCTTTTCCCTCCTTTACTTTTATCATCCTAATTTTTTTTTTCCCTACTAGCACCCTTCTATCTAAGAAAGAAAGTACCAAAGACACTGGATAATGTGAATGCCATATTGGGCCAAATATAGGCAACATTCTTTCTCCAAGACTAGCTTGTTATAAAAGTCAAATTGTGGCCTGTATGAATATTATTTTTCAATACACTTTTCCGTGGTATAGCAACTTCATTTTACAGGTATGACCCCATATTCTCAAAATTAGTCATGATTTTAAGATTAGGAACATTTTTATTAAAAGGAAAGCATTCAACCTTTTTCATGTTTATTTAAACTTTCCTGTGATTACCTTTATTTTTCAGAATGGAGGAAGTAATCTTTGTGCAGTAGATGACTCCAATGACCATGTGCTTTCTGTGTGGGATTGGCAGAAAGAAGAAAAACTGGCAGATGTCAAGGTTTTTATCCCAAATCATTCGTTTGTGTGTACTAGGACATTATTTCTTATACATGGTGCCAACTTTGTCAGATCCCTTTTCCTTTAGAATTAAGCCCCTTCTTAACATTTCTATTTATGATAATAAGCTGTTTATTCTTCCAGACATTCAGATGAAATGTCATGGAGTCATTTTTGCTGCCTTTTTCTCCTTCCAAAAGCAGTTACTAAGTATTGTAAATTTTTCCTTCACAATATTCCTGAGAATCTCCCCTTCTTTCCTTTCCATTTATAACTATCTAGGAAGGTCATTGATAGGATAGAATACATGAAAGGGTCTTCAATATCTGGAAATACCTACTGGTTTGTCCTTCACCTGACTACAGCTTGCAGGATATATACGTAGCCTCTGTACTTTGCTCAAAAGTTATAACTGTCCTCTCTATTGATCTGAATATTACTTTTCCATCAATATACATCTCAATAAAGTTATTTCTAATGAAACTATTCCATAATAATTTTTACAAACTAAAATTTATAAATTATTTTTTATAATAATTGTGCAGTCTTTTATTTGATTATGTGTTCATTATATTGTTGTCTGGGTACTTAATATCTGTATATTTTATTTTTTCAATTTAATTATAAACTATTTGAAAGCAGGGATTAGGGCTTAATTACCCTTTCCTACCTTTTTTACTCCCATTGCCAGAGTACTGGGCAAACAAAAAGTATCCAATGATGATAATAGTTTTTCATTCTATGAATACTGATTTAGACAATTTTGTAATTTACTGCATTTGTTTGAGAGAACAATGGGATTTTTAAAATTAAATTCTGGTTATTAAATTTGCTTTTGGATAAGGCTTTTCCTTTCTTATTCCTCTTAAAGCTTTAAAAAGTTTGGGAAATGTGTAAATATTTTTAAAATAAGAATATTAAAGCAAAACTAAATCGCATTTTAAAAATATTTGCATGTTCATACAAAAGCGCAAATTTTGCTAAAATGTTTTGGATAAGCAGCATTTTTTTCCATTATCAATATAGGGAAGGGACAAAGAGAACATTCAAAATACTTGGATATCTAAATAATTTTTAAAAAAATTTGTTTCTAGCACTTATTAAATACAAAACTTGCTTTTGGATTATTTTTGATACTGAAAGAAAAGTTTGTTGCTTTTGATAGTGTAACCTAAGCTTTTTAGTTATAGCAAATATTTTATTTAGAAAACCTTTTTTTTAGTGTAGAGAAAGGAGGTAATCATTTACATTCCTTGCAGATCAGCACATAATGTAGACAAACAGGTCCTAAATTTAGAATGAGATCTGGTTCCAAATCCTGACTTGGCCACTTGCTAGTTGATCATTCATATGATCATAGGCAAATCATTTAATCTCTATGCTCCAGTTTCCTTTCCTGTGAAATTGAGATATTTGTGCTAACTACCTCACAGTTTTGTTGTGACAAGTGTTTATAAACATTAATGTAATATGTAAATGTGAACTATAGTTTACTCCGGGGGGGGGGGGAGAATATGTTCTAGACATGTGATTTCATCCCCCAGGGAAAGTACTCTAGAACATTCTGATACTCATGCAGATCAGCAGCTCATCTACAACTTAAATTGAATGTGATTCTTAAGTGCCTAATAAACCCAATGAAAACATTTAAATAAACTTACAAAAAGTAGAAAATTAGAGATGGAATATTTTTCCTTCCTAGAATATATTCTAAGTGACCCATTTTAACTGAAAAATATATTGTTATGGTTTTGTAGAATACCAAATCTAGAATAGAATTAGAAGGGATCTCAGAGCTTATCTATTTCAGCACGCACATTTTGTAAATGAGAAAACTGAGGAGCAGAGAAGTAAAAAGATCTTACCCAAATTTGATATAGGTAGTCAGGGAGAGTTTGAACCAAGGTTCTCTGGCTCCAAATCCAGTGTAGTTTTCCACTGTACCACATTGGCATCAATACATATTCTGATAACTTATGACATACATATTATATGATCAATTCAATTAAATAAGACAACAGAAAAAAAAGGATAATACCATTAATTGGTTGGCTTTGCATTCAAATTCTCTATTTCATATTTAGTATTTAATATGATTTGATGCATTCAATTTTTACATTTTTCTTAAAGTGTTCTAATGAAGCTGTATTTGCTGCTGATTTCCACCCCACGGATACCAATATTATCGTTACATGTGGAAAATCACATCTTTACTTTTGGACATTAGAAGGAAACTCCCTTATTAAAAAACAAGGATTATTTGAGGTAAGGCTAAATGACATTTTTTATTTTAATAAAATGAAATGTAGTGATTCAATGTTAAAGAAGTAATTAAGATCAGACTTACTATGTTTAACTTCTATTATAGCACGTAGCGTTCTGTTGGAATTTTATCTTTCCTGTCTAATATTTCTAAACAGGCATTTCAAACTCAGCACCCCCAAAATAGAACTCATTCTCTTTTTCTCAAACCCACATTTCTTCTGAAATACCTATTGCTGTCAGTGGCATCTCTGTCCTTATAGTCATCTAGGTTTGCTTTTACATGTCTGATCAGTTGTCAGATCTTGTCCTTCTGTTTCCACAATGCCTCTCATTCACATCCCGTCATCACCAGTCACTTCTCTATGACCCTAGTACAGGCCTTCATCTGCTCTCACCTGGAATATTCAGTGGTCTTTGGTTTCTCTGCCTCAAGCCTCACTCCACATTATCCACATAGCTACCAAATTGATTTTACTAAAACATAGTTCTGTCCATGTCACCTTTCCTCCCCAACTCAATAAACTCCAGTGGTTTCCTATTCCCTCTAACATCAAATATAAACTGTTCCTTTTGCTGTTTAAAGCTCTTTACAACCTAGACCTTTCCTACCTTTCTGAAATTTTTACATATTACTGTACAGTTTCTTCAATCTGGCTCTGCTGGATTGTTATGTATTGGGCCTCCTTGTTATTTATTCCCTACACAGGAAGTTCCATCACCCTTTCCCTTCCTTTGTAGTAACCGTCCCTTATGTCTGGGATGCACTCTTTTTTTACCCCTACCTCTCAGAATCCCTGCTTTCTTAAAAGGCTTAGCTTAGACAGCATTTTCTACACAAAGACTTTCCTAGTCCTGCCTCCCAGTGGCAAAAGCACTCCCTCCCCAACTAACTTTTTGTTCATTGTGTGTATATAGGTGTAGACACAAGTGTGTTTGTACGTGTGTATATGTATATATGTATATATCTGTACATACATACACATTCATGTGTATGTGTACTTATATGTACATGTGTACATTTACTATATACACATAGATACCACTACACTTTCCCCCATTCTCTCCAGTGTAGGCTCCTGGAAGGCAGAGACTTTTTCACTTTTATCCCTTTATTCCTAGTGCTTAATATAATGCCTAACAAATAGTAGATACTTAGGTTGATTGATTGATTGTGTCTGTACTAAGCTAATAAGTCAGTTCTGATCTCCAAGAATCAATTATTTGACCTTTTCTAAATAGTGTATTTGAGATTTTCATTAGTCCTACCACACTTTGGATTTAAAGAGAGGGAAGTTCTAACTTGCTTTTCTATGTACAGGTAATATGATTACTAGTGAAGAAAAGGAAGTGATTTTGAACCCCAGTGTGGGGCAGCGAGGACCAGAGGCCTAGGAGAATGATATATTGTAGGTGATTACACTAGTATATTAAATAAGAAGCCCTGTAAAATTTCATGAACTAATACATTTTCTTATGTTATCTTTTTAGTGCTTTGAAATATAATCTTTCATATCTCTACCTGTTGAAATACTTTTCCTTTAAGGCCCAGTGTATACATCTCTTCCTCCATGAAGCCTTCCCTGATCTGCCCCTATACCTGCTAAAAGTCATTTCCCCTTTTCAGATTTTTTTAGAGCATATTATCTTGATATCTCCTTTGCCCCTTCACTTTACCGTTTATCATACTTCTCTGTGTACATATGCTTTAAGAACAAGACTGTGTTACTATCCCTGGTAGAGTGTCATGTGTATATTAGGCACTGAAAAACATTTGCTTAATGTAACTGAGAAAAATAAAACAAAAATTATTAGTAAAAATTAAGTATAAACCAAGTGTTAAATGATGACACTTTCAAAAAGAAATTTGAATATAAGTCAAATACATCTTAAAGATTTTCTTAGCTCTGTTTGGAAGTCTGAATATAAATATACTTTCTTATTTTAAGGAGTTGCTTCTGGTGGTATTTGCTAAATCAACTCCTTGTTTGTTATTGATTTAATAATAAATACTTTAGAATTAGGGTTTTCTACCTCTGACTCATTCCCAGATATATTCCAGTGATGTATAAATTTAAATTTGAAGTGATAAACTCATGGGTGGCTTTTCCTAAACAGATTAAAATGTAATTGGGAAATGTTTAATCAAATAAATAAAAATATAATACAATATATGTAATGTTAATTTGTAGTTTTCAAAATAAATATGCAGCTATTTTTATTTTATTTTTGTCACTACTGGTTTAGATGACTGGCAAATGTTGGGATATCATGGAGGGTTACTAAGAAAAAATATTCTAGAAACTTGTTTCTTTGGGGTTTTATTGAGTTGGTTCTGGAGAGGAGAGGCAGGGGTAGTAAGGTGGGGTAGAGGACAGAAAAGAATAGAGTGAAAAAGACTGAGGCAAAGCTCAGCGGAATGTCTCAGATCTAATCACCCATTACCAAAGATCCATTAATGAAGGAGGAAAAAGTAAAGAACAAGCATAGTAAGGAAAGTGATGTGGGGACCCGTGTACAAAAACATCAGGGGGAAAATGTCTTTCTTTCTATGCTAGTCTTGTTCTCTTCTTCCATTCTTTTAAGGAGTTAAAAAATGTGTAGTGGTGTTTGCTTTTAGACTGTGCCCCGCAATTCCCTTCAATTTCTCTCCTTCACAGAAAAGTCAATACCTTCATTAGGTTACTTATAATATATTAACTACTGTAGTGTGAAGAATATCAGGTTATAACCTATATTATAGGCAAATTATAAGTATACAGCAGAGAGTCCAATATTATCCATGTTAAGTAGTGTCTTAAATAAGACAATAAAGTTAAATAAGAGTTTATGTTTCTATGTTCCAGCTTCTCAAATTCAGTTAGAAAACCAGCTCAGATCCTTCACTGGGAATTTGTTTCTTCTTTCTCATTTTACCTAACTTCTGTCATCAACTTGGGATGTTCCCTTTCAACTTGTAGAATATTAAGAAATAAAGATTCTTTCTGACTATGATTTCCAGGAATAAAGATGTCTCTTCCCATTCATATGTTTCCTGAGTGTTCAGACTAACTTAACTTCCTCCAAAACTATTCTTTAAAGTCCTGTTCTGATTGTCCCAATTCTCTCCAGAGGTCATCTATCCTATTTAGATTTCTTCATTTCACTACTTCGTCTTTCTTAAATTATTTTGTTCTTTTTAAATATTCTCTTCCTACCTAATTCAATACTTACTTGTTTGTTCCCTTATTTTCCTAAAATTGTTTGTTTGATTGTTTCTTGTGTCAGTTTAGCTCTTACATTTCAAACTGACACTTGCAAGTACAGGCAGAAGTGATGCTATAATGATACCTATGCAGGAGAACAGTACAATACAAATAAAAATCGCTTTTAAAAAGTACTTTAGGGGCGGCCAGGTGGCTCAGCGAGTAAGAGCACCAGCTCCAGTGTCGGGATGACCTGGATCAAATCCGGGCTCAGATACTCAGCACCACACCCAGAAATAACTGGCCATGTAACCTTGAGCAAGTTACTTAACCCCGATTGCTTAAAAAAAAAAGTACTTTAGTAGTTATTTAAGAGTTTGTAATTGCACTGGTATAAATTATCCCCCTATCCCACCCAGAGTAAAATCCTTTTATAATATAGTTTCTGGTCTTTTAGGTCATTTTAGCCAAAAAACCTCTATCACCTTATAGTCAACCTGGTAATATACATATAATTTGTTAATGTGAGTTTCACAAAAATTACCTAACAGTGATTTCATTTTGAGATTAATAACATACTAAAAGACAATCTCTTAATTTAAAATATATGCTTATATCACTCTATAGAAACAAGAGAAGCCAAAGTTTGTCCTTTGTGTGACTTTCTCTGAAAATGGTGATACCATTACTGGAGATTCAAGTGGCAACATCTTAGTTTGGGGAAAAGGTAAGAGAAATTATCTTTTTTGAGAGAAGGAATATTGTCTTGATACTTTAAAAAGTAGTAATGTTATTAATACAGTGAATTTTAGGAAGTATTCTTACAAAGTTCAGGTTGATATTAGTGAAGATTTGTGTGAAATTTAATATATTTGTAGTCAAATGCCAAATTAAATTGGGGAATTAAAAAGCACTGGGAGGCAGTATAACATAATGGATAGAGAGTTAACCTTGAAGCCAAACAAACCTGAGTTCAAATTTTGCAGGTAAAACAGACTGGCTCATTACTCTACTAAAGGTTAGCAGACTAGTTACGTAACTAGTGCCAACACAGCCCTGGCCACAGCAAACCAGAAGTAGACTTTGGGAGTGATTGAACCAGCAGTGGCAGTGGCAGTGGCAGAGGCAGAGGCTACTTCTGGAGCTCTCAACCCACAGACAGTAAGAGGGTCAACCAACTCATCAGAAGGAGATGACAGGGATCTTTTTGCTAGCACTGAGGCAGGACTCTGTTGCTTTGCCCATATTCAGATCAGAGTCGTAGTCTGGGGTGACAGTCCCAGGGTGAGGAGGAGCAGTAGCATAGCAGAACTTGTAGCCACAATGGAGGGGAGACACAGTTCCAGAATAGAAAAGGGTGCTTCGGACCAGAAGAGTAGTTAGCACCTCTCCTTACATCATACCACATAGAAAGAACTGAAAACTTTCAGGACCCTAGAAGTACCTCTGAAAACAGCTATACAAAACTCCTGTAGCTTGGGACAGTTCACCCTCCATACTGGAAGCAGAGCACTATTATAACAAAGAGTTAAAATTCGAGTAATATGTTGGTGGAATGATCAAACAATGGAAAAAAAAAACTCTGACTATGGAAAGTTGTTATGGTGACAAGGAAGATCAAAATACACTCAGAAGAAAATAAAGTCAAAGTTCCTTCATCAAAAGACTCCAAGAAAAACATAAATTGGTCTCAGGCCATAGAAGAACTCAAAAAGGATTTTGAAAATTAAGTAAGAGGGGAAAAGGAAAAATTGGGAATAGAAATGAGAGTGATGTAAGAAAATAATTAAAAATGAATCAACAGCTTGCTAAAGGAGACACACACACACAAATAATTTTTTAAAAAACCTTAAAAATAGACTAGAAATCAGCAAAAAAAAATTCCTTAAAAATTGGCCAAATGTAAAAGGAGGTCTAAAAGCTCACTGAAAATAATTCCTTAATAATTAGAATGGAAGCTAATGACTTTCTGAGAACTCAAGAAACAATAAAACAAAACCAAAACACTGAAAAAATAGAAGACAGTGTGAAATGTCTCATTGGAAAAACTACTGACCTAGAAAATAGATCCAGGAGAGATAATTTTAAAAATTTTGGACTACCTGAAATCATAATCAAAAAAGAGCCTAGACATCATTTTTCAAGGAGTTATCAAGGAAAACTGCCCTAATATCTTAGCTCAGAGGGTAAAATAGAAATTGAAAGAATCCCATTGATCACCTCCTGAAAGAGATCCCAAAATGAAAACTGTCATGAATATTATAGTCAAATTCCAGAGTTCCCAGGAGAAATTATTACAAGTAGCCAGAAAGAAACAATTCAAGTATTGTGGAGCCACAGTCAGGATAATACAAGATTTAGCACCTTCTACGTTAAAGGATCAGAGGACTTGGAATATGATATTCTGGGGGGGGGCGGGGGGAGCAAAGGAGGTAAGATAAAAACCAAGAATCACTTACCCAGCAAAACTGAGTATAATCCTTCAGGGGAAAAAATGTATATATTAAGTGAAGTAGACAACTTTCCAGCATTTTTTTTTTTTGCTTTTTGGAGGGCAATTGGGGTTAAATGACTTGCCCAAAGTCACACGTCTGGCAAGTGTGTCAGGTGTCTGAGGTCGCATTTGAACTCATCCTCCAGACTCCAGGGCAGGTGCTCCATTCACTGCGCCACCTAGCCGTCCCCAACTTTCCAGCATTCTTGATGAAAAAACCAGAGCTGAATAGAAAATTTGACTCAAGAGAAGCATAAAAAGGTAAACAGGAAAGGGAAATCAGAAGGGATTTAATAAGTTTACTGTTTCTGTTTATTCCTACATGGGAAAATGATATTTGTAACTCATAAGACCTTTCTCATTATTAAAGTAGTTAGGAGTATATATAGACAGAGGACACAGGTGTGAGTTGAATATGAAGGTATGATATCTAAAAAAAAATAAAATTAAGGAGCGATAGAGGAATGTAGTGGGAGAAAGAGAGAGGGAGAGGTAGAATGGAGTAAATTTTCTCATATAAAAGAGTCAAGAAAAGCCTTTACAGTGGAGGAGGAGAAGGGGAAAGTGAGAGGGAGTGAGTAAACCTTACTTTCGGTTCAAAGAGGGAATAAATGCAGTTGGGGATAGAATTCCATCTTACCCAACAGGAAAGTAGGAGGGGAAGGGGATAGAAGAAGGGAGGAAATGATAGAAGGGAGGGCAAATTAGGGGAGGGGGCAATCAGAAGCAAAGCACTTTTGAGGAGAGACAGGGTGAAAAGAGAGAATAGAATAAATAGAAGGGGGAATGGGGTGGAGGGAAATACAGTTAACAATAGTAATTGTGAAAAAAAATTTGAAGCAAGTTTCTATGATAAAAGCCTCATTTTTCAAACATATAGAAAACAGTCAGATTTATAAATTTAAAGGCCATTCCCCAAATAATAAATGATCAAAAGATATGATCGGTTTTCAGATGCTTCAATGAAAGCTATCTATAGCCATATGAAAAAATACCCTAACTCCCTATTGATTGGAGAAATGCAAATTAAAGCAATTCTGAAGGACCACCTCACACCTATTGGATTGACTTTGGCCATAGTTTCAAATTGCTCAACAGAATTGTTGAATCAATTCGTAACTCCACCAACAGTACATTAATGTCTCATTTTCCCCACTTCCCCTCCAACATTTGTCATTTACCTTTTCTGTCCTGTTAGCCAATGCAATAGGCAATACTCTTTGACCTAGAAATACCACTAGTAGGTCTATATCCCAAAAGAGGTAAAAAAAAAAAAAGGCAAAGGACATATATATAATATGCAAAAATATTTATAGCAGTGAATGACTAAGTTATTCTCACAATACAACAATCCAAGTCAACTCTGAAGGACTTATGATAAAAAATGCTATCCATCCCCAGATAAAGAGCTGATCATATCTGAATACACATTGAAGCATACTTTTTTTTACTTTCTTAGGGTTTTTTTGAGTTTTTTGTCTATGTTTTCTTTCACAGTGTGACTATTATGGAAGTGGAATTTTAGGAAGTATTACTACACATGTATAACCTATATCAAATTTGCTTGCCTTCTCAATGGGGGAGGGGGCTTAGAGAAGGAGGAAGGGAGAGAATTTAGAACTCAAAGTTTTAAAAACAAATGTTAAAAATTGTTTTTACATGTAACTGGGGGAAAATAAAATTTTAAAAATTAGTAATTTTTTTTAAAAGAATAGTTTCTACACAGGGAGTTCCCTATACCAGAGACAATTAGTGTTGCAGTAGATTCAGATAGGAAGACTTGAGTTAAAATTTGACCTCGGATAATCACTAGTGTGTCACACTTAGTGCAAGCTACCTAACCTTTGTTTGTTTCAGTTTCCTCAACTATAAAATGGGGATAATAACAGCACTTGTTTTTCAGGCTTATTTTGAGGATCAAAGAAAATAATACTTGTAAATGTGCTCAGCATGGTGCCTAAGAAATAGTAGGTGCTATGTAAATGTTTATTCCGTTCCATTTCCCACCACTTCTTCCCCACCAAAGATATCACAGATCTGGACCAAATAGAAATCTTAAAATATTTACTCAAAAATTCCAGTGAAACTATAAAGAAATAAATTTTTTAAATCTACAGTTACATAGTTATTCAATTCAGTGAACATTTAATGAACACCTACTGTGTGAAGTGTACAGTTATCAAATTTATATTGCAGGAATTCTTAGAATTACATATTCAAACCATAATAAAGATGATATGAGATAAATTCTTTGATATATCCTTACTTTGATACCTGTGTTCAGATCATAACCCATCAGTGCCTACCTATCCTTTGCAGCCCTACTCTATCCTCCTGTAAATTTTTTTTGGTTGTTTTTTTAAGTGACTTGCCCAAGGTCACACAGCTAGTTTTTTGTATTGTGTCCGAGGTCAAACTTGAACCCAGGTCCTCCTGACTCCAGGGCCAGTGCTCTATTCACTGTGCCACCTAGCCACCCCTCCTCCTGTAAATTCTACCCTGGAGAACCACCCAACATTCTAGACGGCCTTCCTCTTGATCTCTTAACATTGTATAGATACCAATGAAATACATGAGCTATATATAATTTATCCCTCCTCACTTCCTGACAAATTCATCTCTTTTTCTTGTCATACATCTCTCTATTGATCTCCTTTATGCCACTTCTGCAAAATATTATATTAAAATATTATAGCCTGCTTGAACCCAACATGTGCTACTCATTTAGTGGATCCTCAACTTTAATTATGGAGTGACTGCTATTCCATGATTTGTAGACATGTAAAATCAGAGTATTATTGCTAATTTTAAAAAATACAGGCTTTTGTTTAAGGAAAAAGTTTGGAATAATTAAAAGTACTTTGTGTTTTCCTCCAATCAATCCAGTTCACACTTTTGTATTTATCATATGCCATGTCTTTCTGTGATGTGTATACTGATGGTCCATCTAAATGCATATCACAATCTGGGTAATGGGCTTTCTTCATTGGTTTTTCCTATGTGACCACTTAGTCCAAACTCATGAAATATAATGAATCTCATTTAGGAGACTGTAATGTTCTAGGACTTGATGCAATTACCATGGTGTCATCGAGAAACAGGAGCATCTGGAAAACTTCACCATCTAGAGGGAGTTCTTCTACTTGGACTCTGCACAAGACACCCTCTGTGATCTGACAAACAGTTTTAATAAGCATATGTCTCCCTGTTTGATACTTTGATTCATATTAATAATCAGAGGGATCCTTGAACAAAGTTCTCTGCTTTTGCATCTTTCAAAGAATCTTTTGTGATTTTTGATTTATCAACAGAAAATCTGTTAGAAGAGAAACATTTTTGCCATATGAAATCGAATGTTTTTTATAATCATCAAACAATAATCACAGTGGAATCTTGTATTCTCTAGATTCTTCATTCAGTTGTATGATATAGATTTTGGGGGACTGGGACATTAGAATCTATGTATGCTTACTCCATTGTCATCAAGGAGAAAAATGTTACAAAAATCTTTTCTATTTTTATGTTTGTTACATTCCTTCCAGTTTCATCCTTAAAAGCCCCAATATGATTGCAATATGATTGTGGTAAGTTGGGTCTCTTACACAGCTTTTGGTACACTAATTTTTTCCTTCTACTTCTTGCTGTTTTATGAAGTAAAACTACTCAAAAAATCTTCAACTCTTCTGTAAGATTTTATTTAGTTTTTCTTACTTAAAAAAAATCTTATTGGCACAGTGAATAGAGCACCGGCCCTGGAGTCAGGAGGACCTGAGTTCAAATTTGGCCTCAAACACTTAACACAAAAACTACCCATGTGACCTTGGGCAAGTGACTTAACCCCAATTGCCCTCCAAAAAGCAAAAAAAAAAAAAAGTCTTATTAATGCCTGTTGTTTTTGCTTCACAGTCACTTTTGACTAGATCTTCCTTGCCTCCAGCACATATTTTCCTCTCAGTGAGGCCTCTCTGGTAACAAACAAAAACGGTTAAAAACCATCCTGTGCAATGGCCTTTCCTGTTGTTATAGACTACACACTATCCTCAGGCCTATATATCACAAATATTTTCTTCCAGAAAAAAGTTGGGAGGTGCTAGATATAGCAGGTATTACATAATACCATGAAAAAATTAAATGGCTTGTGTTTTTAAGATATAGTTCAGGCTTCATCACTTGCCTGGACTGTTGTAATAGCCCAATAAATGATCCCCCTGCTTCCAGGTTCTTGCCTCTCTAATCCTTCTCAACACAGATGCCAAATTATTCCTCCTAAAGCATAGATGTGAGCACATTAGTTCATTGTTCAAAAATCTTCAATGGCCCTCCACTGTTTCTAGCATCAAATACATTTTCTCCACCATGGCATTTAAAGCACTCTATTGCATGACTTCAGTCAACTTTTCTAAACTAATTTCATATTACTTCCTGTTACAAACTCTACATTCCAGCCAGACTGACTTACTAGCTTTTATTGAACTTGGCATTCCATTTATTGTCTCTGTGTCTCTGTAAAGGCTGTCCTGAATCCCTTGAATGCTCTGTCTCCTCACCCTTTTCAGAATCCCTAGTCTTCTTCAAAGGTCAGCTCAAGTATCACCTCCTACTCAAAATAATGTAGTTTTATTATCCTTATTGTTAATGCCCTCTCCCTTCTCATTACTTCGTGTTTATTTATCTATACATGTTGTATCCCCACAGGAAAGGGTAGGCTTTCAGAGGATAGAGACTTTTTCATTTTTTGTCTTTGTATCTTTAACACTAAAAACATTGTATTGCACACAGTAGGTATTCGATTAATATTTGTTTAATTCAATTAAATTATTAGGTACCTAGGTTGTAAGGCAATGGTAATGCTAAGAATAGAAGAAGATGGCGAGGGGAAAAAAAAGCAAACTTGATCTGTTTGACATTTTAACCTAGGCCGTTCCCTTCCTCTCTTCACTTCCCAGAGAGTACTCTGAAAATTAGCTCCTTCCTTCAGAAGATGATACCTAAGAAAGCAAAAAAAACCCATGAACTCCATCTTTATCCCCTTTTTATCATTTCTCATGGAGTAAAATGTAGAGGAGTTATTGATTCATGGGAACTGAGTTACCACATGACTTACAGGCCATCTACTTTAACCCTCAGCTACAGGTAGATTTCATTTGTTTTCTTGAAGTTCCCTGGGTCTCCCATCTCCTCCCACCCTGGCTCCCACCACCAGCAGAAACAGCAGCCGCTGTTGGCTCTGCCGCCCCCCTGCCAAACACCCACCATACCCAACATCATGCTGTTCAGCGGCAGCTCACACCAGGACCTTTTCCAGAAAGTGGCGGACAGGCTAGGGCTGGAACTGGGCAAGGTGGTCACCAAGAAATTGAGTAACCAGGAGACCAGTGTAGAAATTGGTGAAAGTGTGAGAGGAGAAGATGTTTACATCATCCAGAGTGGCTGTGGGGAAATTGATAACTTGATGGAACTTCTCATTATAATCAATGCTTGCAAGATTGCATCATCATCCAGGGTAACTGCAGTGATCCGTGTTTTCCATATGCGCGACAAGATAAAAAAGACAAGAGTCATGCTCCAATTTCTGCAAAATTTGTGGCTAATATGCTTTCAGTGGCCAGGGCTGATCACATCATCATGATGGATCTCCATGCTTCTCAGATACAGGGGTTTTTTGATATTCCATTGGATAACTTGTATGTAGAACCTGCAGTCTTGTAATGGATTCAAGAAAATATTTCAGAATGGAGGAATTATATCATTGTGTGCCCAGATGTTGGTGGAGCTAAAAGAGTGACATCAATTGCTGACACACTCAATGTGGAGTTTGCTTTGATTCACAAAGAAGGCAAATGAGGTAGACAGGATGGTTTTGGTCGGCAATGTGAAGGATCGTGTGGCCATCCTTGTGGATGACATGGCAGATACATGTGGCACGATATGCCATGCTGCAGATAAATTACTTTCTGCTGGAGCCACCAAAGTTTATGATATTTTGACTCATGGGATATTCTCTGGACCAGCTATTTCCAGGATTAATAATGCTGCATTTGAGGCTGTGGTGGTCACAAATACAATTCCACAGGAGGACAAAATGAAGCACTGCTCTAAAATCCAGGCTATTGACATTTCAATGATATTGACTGAAGCAATACGGAGAACACACAATGGTGAATCTGTGTCTTATTTGTTCAGTCATGTTCCACTATAACTCCAGATTATGGTTTTTCTGCAGGCTGAGTACAAGTCTATTTTTGTTTTAGTTATTGGGACTCAACAGTATGATAATTAATGTTTATTAAAACTTCATTTGTGTGTGTGTAGCAGCAAGCACCCCAGCGTCCCTAGGTTGGCTGCCCATACAGGTTCTTGGATCTGCTTTGTTAAAGGAAAGCAACTCAAAATGGGTTAACAAGCTTACTTTAATCAGTCAAATATGTATCATTTACCTAGTTTAGGGAGAAAAGGTCAGCACCCTGAACTTCAGAATATACAGACAGAATAATCAAGACAGAAACAGATCAAGTAGACAGATTTCCAAACTGTCCAACCATTACATCCATACCCAGTCAACATCTGGGTTTTTCAAAGCCGAGGCTCAACAACGGCTTCCCTGAATCCAGATCAAATCACAGAACACTTCTCAAAGTGAGCCCCAAAACAAGGCCTCACATCAGAGCTTATATAGCCTTCTCCAGGCTCAGAGAATGTAACAACCTTTTGGACCCACTGGCCAATCAAAAAGTATCTACTGAAAAACAAGCCTCCTACCCCAGGCTCCAGGTGCACTTTAACCTAGGGGCAGGGAAGATCTTTAAATTTACATTCCCATTACAGTGTGAATTGAGATTCCTTTTTCCCTCTCCAACCTTTCCAGCCTTCTTAACCTTTCCTTCCCGTTACCCTCCCCCCTTTTTTTTTCTTTTTTAGTGAATTGGCTTGTATGGGAAATGTCTGCATTTTGCTTTGGTCTGGCAGATAACTTTTTCCTGTACTCTTACATTACATTGGAGGTGCAATTGTAAGAGTGTAATTACATTTCAGAAGTTTTTGAATTTTATGTATCTGGGTTCATCAAAGGTAACCCTGTTTTAAAGCATTTCATGTATTTTATTTAATAAAAATGCCTATGCACACTTGGGTAAAACCCCTGCTATATAGAATTAGACCTTTATTTCAGAATAAACATTATTTTAAAGAATTGTAGGATACCTTGAATGCTGACTTTTTTGTTAGTTGGAGTTCAAATTGATTTCTTGAACTTTACCTAGTTTAAACAAAGTTTTTATCAGCTTAATGATAAAAGGTATATAATGATAAATGTAAGTTACAGTGAATTCCTGTGCTGTAATAGTGTGTACAACAGTTTGATACTCCAGAATAAAGATTAAATAATTATTGTAAATGGTCAAATGTATCACATTAAATTGACCAATTTGCTGATAGAAATTTGTAGACAAATCAGTTAAGGACAATGTAGTATAAATTAATGTAGTTTTATGTATCACATTTAAGTTGACTGTCATATTGCTGTAAATTTCTGCTCATTGTTTCTGAAAAAATATTTCCATGTCAGAAAATTCCATAATTATTTCTGGCATTAGAATTATTTAGAAATTTCTATATATAATCTGTGTCAGACTCTAATCTCTAAATTAAATGGTCTGACAAATTCTGACTGTTATAGTGCATTACAAATTGAAAAGGGAAATTGCACAGAAAATCCCAACTCTTTAAAAATGCACACTCCATTCTGTCTTATAGTACTGTTTTATATAGCATTTAGATGCAACTTTTGCTTCTTTTTTTTTTTGCAGCCAAGAAAAATTGGTATTTCAATGATTGGATTCCAAATCACTGAACTTTCAAATCATTAAATATAGAGTAATGTATGGTCACACTTGACTAAGGCAATATTTAGGACTTAAATCCACTAAACCTATTCAGTCTTTTAATTTTTCTCTTTGACATGAGTAAAGTTTGGAATCATTAGGACTATTAAATGTATGTTTATATAATGCCACTTGCCCTTATTTGTGGTTCTGTCTGCTTGTGTTATTTGTAGTCTAAAATAGCAGTTGATTCATTAAATCATCCCTGAGTTAAAACATTTACCTAGAAGGCAGTAATAAAGGAAATCTGGAAAAAAGTGTTTGTTGAAGCTCCCTGGGAATGGAGATGCCGAAGGTTCTCTTGACTACCTGCTTGATGATCCCTTACAATGAAGATAATTTTTCTTATGTCAATTGATTCTTTGTACAGTAAGCCTTTTTTCCTCTTACGCAGTTCCAAAAAACACTGAGTACTTTATCATGTACGGTATTAGATGCCTGGGAAGTAGATACCTCTATGGAGTAGAAAGAGTGCTAGACTGTACTCAGGAGTTTTGGTTTCACGTATCGGTTTTGACATTTGTTAACAGTGCAATCACAAGCAAATCGCTAAACCTTTCTGAATGTCACTCACCTCCTAAATAAAATGGGAATAATAATAGTTGTATTACCTTCCTCAAACAAGTATTATGGGGAAAGCACTTTCTAAACCATGAAGTACTATATAAATGTAAGTTACAGTGAATTCCTATGCTGTAATAGTGTATACAACAGTTTGATACTCCAGAATAAAGATTAAATAATTTTTGTAAATGGTCAAATGTATCACATTAAATAACATCCTAATTACCTTTTTCTTTGTCTGTGTAGGTACAAATCGAATAAGCTATGCAGTCCAAGGGGCCCATGAGGGAGGCATTTTTGCACTTTGTATGCTAAGAGATGGCACACTGGTGTCAGGAGGAGGAAAAGACAGAAAACTTATCTCTTGGAATGGAAACTATCAAAAACTTCATAAAACAGAGGTTAGACTATAGAGATTTTAACGTAAGGTTCATTTTGAACACAGAAGTGCCTTTTTAACATAGACTCACTTTATAATCCTTGAGCCCTTAATGCAGTTGTTTCAGAAGGAAAAATTGTATGCCCTCATAACCATGGGGAAGTTAAATTGGGATAACATATATGATTTTTTTTGAAATCATAGTTTGGAGATTTAGTGTAACTAATAAATCTTTAAAATTTGAAGTTGTTATAAATTTATTATTTCTAAAATAGCTATAATAAAATGAACTATCAATTTAAATGTGGTAATTATTCCTATTTTGTCAAATCTGTGCAAAAAATTTCGACTATTTTCACTTTGTAGATATTATTACCTCCTCTGACCAAACTCCTTTCTTAACAATAACTTAATTCTGTGATTTATTTTATCATCTTAAGGCTGTTTAATACAATTTTATGCTCCAACAAGAATTTTAACAAGTAATTTTATCTTCTTTCTGCATATTAATCAAATGACTTCCCTCATACTCAGAAAAGATGTGAACCAGGTACACAGCAGTATCAAAGGAAAAATAGATCCTGTTTACCCCAAAGAGGTTCTGAGGGGGAGGATATAATGGGGAAATTAGAGAAGTAAGGTTTCACCACAAGGATTCATTGTACATTAGAATCTATTAGAGCAAATTCTGTGTAAGTTTTCAGATTCTTTGGTTGTACTGAAATTTTGTTATGTTTCAGCTTTTCTTTTTGGAAATTTCCCAGGAAGAACTCTGAATGGGTCATTGCCTTGTAAGACAGTGGACAACAGTGGGAGCAAAAACAAATCTACAAAAGCTTGATGATAATAATGACATAATAATAACAATAGCTAGTATATATATATTTGATTTTTGGAGGGCAGTTGGGGTTAAGTGACTTGCCCAAAGTCACAGGCTAGTAAGTGTGTCAAGTGTCTGAGCCAGATTTGAACTCAGGTCCTCCTGACTCCAGGGCCGGTGCTCTATTCACTGCGACACCTAGCAACCCCAGTAGTTAGTATTTACAGAGTGCTTTAAGCTTTCCTAAGGACTCTCTTTATACATATAAAACCTCATTTGATTCTCACAATAACTCTGTAAGATAGTTGCTATTATTATGACCAGGTATGAGAATGCTAGTTATTATTATTATTATTATTATTATTATCACCATCATCATCATCTTTGTGGGGAAGTTGCCATTCCATCTTAGAATCTGTAATAGAGGAGAGGAAAGGTGAGCATAGTCTATCATGTACCTTAGATTTTAGAACAGCAGAGATCAGAGGGTTCAGAAAAAGAACAGGTTGGATCCTATAGACTAAAACTCAATAGAAGAAGGTAGTAATGGTCTAGAAGGTAGAAGGTCTAGAAACCTATTAACAGTGAAATTCTGAAGACTTAAAGAGAAACAGTTCTGATGAAGAAAAAGCTAGTTATCTAAAGAGACCAATGTGGTTATAAAGAGAATAACTTTCTACACATTCACTTCTTATTTTGTATTTTTCCTTCCAAGGCAAAAATAATCTTTGGAATAGAAAAGACGAAACAAAAAATAGCTAATAGGGAATTGATAATCCAGGGAAATAACATGAGAGCATTTAGCTGTTTTAAATGAGTTCAAGTCATTGGACTCAAATAGATTGCATTGTGAGGTAAAACTGACAGATGTGATTGCTGAACATTGAAACTCTCAGTGATCTTTAGACTCTTGTGGAGAACCAGAGAAGTATGGCAGCACTGAAGAAAAAAAATCTCATAATTTTTTAATTATGTAAAGAATAGAGTCTAGAAACTATTAGCCAATGAGCTTGACTTTGATTCCTGACAGAATTCTAGAACATATTAAAGAAAACATATAGAAAAATAAAGTGATCTTGAAGTGACTATATTATTTTTTGATGTTGTTACTGACTGACTGGTAGATCATTGGGGATGTTTTAGATATAGTTTACTTAGTATTTTAGCAAATTGTTTTTACAAAGTTCCTCATGCTTTTCTTGTGCACAGAATGGAGAGAACAGGGATTGATGATAGTGTTGTTGTTCAGTCATTTTCAGTCATGTCTGACTCTTTGTGGGCCCATTTGGGGTTTTCTTGGCAAAGTCACTGGAGTTCACCATTTCCTTCTCTAGTTCATTTTACAGATAAGGGAAACTGAGGCAAAAAGTTAAGTGACTTGCTCAGGGTCACGTAGCTAGGAAATAACTGAGGCCATATTAGAACTCAGGAAGATGAGTCTTTCTGACTCCTGGCCCATCACTCTATCCATTGTACCACATAGAAAACTTCATTCCTTGACTGGGAAACAAACCCGGACTACAACAGTAAGAGTGCTGAATTCTATGATAGTAGAATTTTCTATTTGGAATGGCTGAATAAATGGACCTTGGGAGTAGTAATGGCACTGTAGCCTGGCACTCTATTCCCTGTGCCACCTAATCCATCCAGTTTTTCAGTGTCAGCCTGAAAGGAGGTTCTTATTAATGTCCCAGAGAGATTTGCTGTTGACTATTTTTATCATTGACTTAAAGTCATAATGTGTTTATCATATTTTCAGAATGCACAAAACTTGGAGTGATAGCTAACACATTGGATGACTAGAATCTTGATGAGCTGGAAGACAAAAGGATAATAATAAGATTACATTTCTAAGAATAAGGTTTCTTTCTTGTGTTCAGAAAAATCAATCATAGATTCAAGATGGAAGAGGTTTAATTAGATCAGGGCTTCTTAAATTTTTTCCACTTAAGACTCCTTTTCATGTTTTGGCAGCATTTGTTGTGTCATGTGGCCTGAGAGAATGCACAGTGCAAAGTGCACATGCTTTGTGTTCAGAACCAAGGGTGCAACTAAATTGTGAGATGCAACACCAGCAAATGCTGTTAAAAACACATTGGATTCATTACACATTTGATTTTTAATTAATTTTTGGTCATCATGTGTTCAAAGACCTTTTACTGTTGCCAAATTTTTTGTGACTCCATACAGGGTCACAACCCACAGTTTAAGAAGTGCTAGAGATAGTCTTTTAGGGAAAAAAAACTTAATTGTTTTGTTTTGGTTTTTGGTTTGTTGTTTTTTGTTTGTTTGTTTTTTGAGGGGGAAAGGCAAGGCAATTGGGGTTGTGACTTGCCCAAGGTCACACAGCTAGTAAGTGTGTCAAGTGTCTGAGGCCAGATTTGAACTCATGAAGATGACCCTTCCTTCAGGTCTGGCAATCTGTTCCCTGTGCCACCTAATCCATCTGGTGTAGGTATTCTCTGGTACCAAAAGAAATAGCTTCCTATTCTGGGTCTAGGAAGTGTATAGTATAATTCACTTGAGGATAATTCTAATCTCTTACTTACTCCTACGTGCCCAAGAATCCAGTTGAATTTGGGTGTTTGGGGTGATTTTCATCATACTTCAATTAATGACATATCCCAAGAACTATTACTGTCTGACTACCAAAACATTTCATAGGCTGTGCAAAACAATTCTTCTGTAATGACCTAAAACTTTAGAATCCAGCAACTAATGCTCTAACTACTAGTTTTATAAAACCCCTTAATTCACAATTCAAATGTATGATCTTTGCTTTTCTTTCAAATCTAGAGCTGCTATAATTTTATTAAGGCTTTTTTTCCCTCCTCTTATTGAAACTGTCATCATTTGCTAACTTCTTTATATACTCAAAATCAAAAACGTGATAAAATTTCTAATAGTTCTTTCCAGCTGCTAGAGAATCACCAGGTATTTTCCCTGGAACTATATTAATGCCTTTAAATAAAATTTCAATTAAACACACTTATAAGTGTGCTCATATGGGCACATAATATGGTTAGCACAAAATCATAAAAGCTTATAATTATGAAAACACACACAAAACATTTGGTTTTCATCAGTGTGGGAAACTTTTGGTATGGGAACTCCCTCTACCAATGTAGGTCACAACCCATTTATGTTTTCCTAGAGAAGTCCTAGGCTGTAAACCTGAAACTTTTAAGAGGGTAAGTGGTTTTCCCAGGTCACCCAGCAAGTACACATCAGGTAAGACTTAAACCCAGAATTCTATCCACTATGCCATACTACCTCTTACAAAAAACTTTCAGTTTATAGTTCCCTGAATTTTTAGATGTAAACTTTTCTAAATTTATATAAATCTTGCAGTATCTATAAAACAGAACTTATGCATCCTTAAGGAGGCTACAATATATGGTACTTGAAAACCACAATTCACCTTTTATAATATTTTTCTGTATCCCAATTTTTATATCCCAAATATTTTGTAATATTTTTCTGTATCCCAAATCCCAATTGCCTGCTTTTAAGGATAGATAACAGGTTGCCAGGATTCTCTCATGTAGAAGGACCTTTTAGTTGACTGTTAAGATTTTGCAGCCCAGTATGAAAAGTTTTTGTGATTCCTGGGACAATCATGCCATACCGACAAACTCAAGTTCTCTTTTCTGCCTTACCTGACTCTTGAATTTCTGGTTATCTCCTTAAGTCATCATAACCCACATAAATATTAACATATGAATATACCATTTCTCATTCATATTTTCCTGCCTGTGCTTGTGCTCTCACACATCAAAGATGTGACCTAAAAAAAAAAAAAAGCATGAACTACCACCACCACTGCCTACAGAATAGCTCTTTTCCATTTAATTAGAGCATTTGGACTTAGAGAAACAAATATCTTCTACTCCTACCTAAATGCCTTTTTACTCTGACCCTATGTAAACATCCCTCTTAGCATACAGGACCAATGAAAAGATTAATTTCCTTCTGTTCAAATTCTTCTCCTTATTGCTAAACTATCTCCTCTTTCAAACAGGTAGTCTTCACCTCTGTAAGGCAGCAGCTAGGTGGCACAGTGAATAGACACTGGGCCTGGAGTCAGGAAGACCTGAGTTCAAATATGACTGCAGACACTTCCTAGCTGTGTTACCGTGAGCAAGTCACTTAACTTCTCTTTGCCTCAGTTTCCTCAGCTGTAGAAAAGGGATAATAAAAGTACCCACCTCACTTGGTTAGTGTAAGAATTATAACATGAAATTTGTAAAGCACTTAGAACAGAGCTTAGTACTTAGCTTCCTGAAAGAGTCCACACTGTTTACCGTATTCAAATTTGGTGCTCATGGGCTCCATTCATCGCATCAGATGTGACCCTGTAGATGTTATCTGTCAGTGGGTAGTGATGTTGGCATAGGTATCCTGCCAAATATGATTCTGTTTGTGATGCCAAACTATTACTACTATAATCCCTATTCACTATTTTGCTTTCTCTGCCACATCTCATAGAAATCCAGTCACAGTCACACAGTAGCAAACATGAAGAATTTCCTTCCACTGCATATCTACAGCAAGTAGCTATGGCAATTAACTCATTGTGCTAACACAACACAACTCTGCTCTTTCCCTAGTCAAAAAACAAGATGTTCATTAAGCCATACTCACTAATTTATTGTTGTCAGGCTTCCCATTACTCCTGTGGAATGTCATATCATACTTCTGAATCTCAGAAGCTCACCTTTGTTGTGGTCTGCTCTCAAGATATAACCATAATGTGATCAGGAAAGTCCCTACCCTTATTTTCAAGCAGAAGTAAGCTTCACACACTTGCTCCTCTTTCTCAGGGCCTCATCTCAGCCTTACACTCTTTTTTCACTTTGGAAGTGATCGATTCAGAACCAACATCTGTTTCTTAGAGTATGACTTATAAGGTAGTTTTAACAATGGTCTGTAATCACATAAAAAAAATAAATGTTCCTTGTGCATTTTCCTGGAGTACAGTGATAGCTCAGACTCATTAATTCTTCATTAGTATGAATTATCAAGAATTCTCCCAAACATGATATTTTTAAAAAATATCATTATCTAGACCAAGACTTCTTAAACTTTTTCCACTTGCTACTCCTTCAGGTCATGACCCACAGTTTAAGAAGCACTGAGCCAAACTGATCTAAACAATCTCTTGGAAAAAACAAAGCTTCAATCAGAAGCAGATAGGTTTTTTTAATTTATTTTTATTTTTTGCTTTTTTGGAGGGGGGAGGGAGGGCAGGGAAATTGGATTTAAGTGACTTGCCCAAGGTCACATGGTTAGTAAGTGTTAAGTGTCTAAGGCTCGATTTGAACTCAGGTCCTCCTTACTCCAGGACCAGTGCTCTATTCACTGTACCACCTAGCTGTCCTGATAGTTTTATATTTTTATAGGACTAGAATGCTTAAAGTTCTCAAATTATAAGGTCTATCTTTCTTTTTAGGGAGATCCCATTTGTTTAGTTATAGTAAACATGCTTTCAAATGACTTCACTGAAAATTCAGAGTATATAAAATGTTGAACACTTCATTAAACTATCTACTTGGGTCCTCTTCCAGTGACTCATCATGGAAGACCCTGAGTTCTCCAAGGCTATGCCAGTGGAATGCAAACTCTGGCAGGTCCTACCAAGCTGGAAAGGCTTTAAAACTGTGACAGCTGAGGGACTGTGCCTGTTGTCTGAGATCCAGCCCCACCAAGTTATGAGTGACTAATCCTTTAAACTCTCAAAACCTGTGAGCTATGTTGTTGGAAAGTTGCAATCTGTGATAGTGAAGAGATTGCCCACACTGACAAAATCACAAATAGTTGAAGAATTAAATTTTATTTATTATTTTTAAATTTATTTTATGTTATTTATTTTATTTCATTCATCTAATCTGATGAACCTGACAAATAATTTATCATTTTCATTTATACTGTTTAGAGTTATTACAACAATATTTTGCTAACACAAAGCAATGTAGTATTGCAGTCTAGAAAGATAAAGTGTATATCTCCATTATTGATACCTTTTGAAGGTAACTTTGGGTTCTCAACAGCGGAGTACAAGCTGTAATAGGTTCTATCAAGTTATAAAGTCTTCAAATACTTATTCTTGATCCAAAGATCAGGCTGTGTGAGTTCAGACATGGTTAGCCATTAGGTATCTACCAAGTGACTACAACAACTTATAAGCTATCTACTAATATATAGAGTGGGGATGAAAATCTGCATCAGTGAAAAATACAGAGGATTGTGGAAAGTAAAATGGATAATTTCGATCACATTATATTAAAAGGGGTTAGCACAAACAAAACCAATGCATCCATGATTAGAAGGAAAGCAGGGAACCGGGGGGCAGGGAATTTACAGCAAGTTTCTCTAATAAAGGTCTCATTTCTCAAATATATAGGGAACTGAGTCAAATTTATAAAAATAAGAGCTATTCCCCAATTAGTTAAATGATCAAAGGATATGATTATGTAGTTTTCAGATAAAGAAATCAAAGCTATCTATAGTCACATGAAAAAAATGTTCTAAATCATTATTGATTAGTGAAAGGCAAATTAAAGTAACTCTGTGGTACCACATCATACCTATCAGATTGGCTAATATGACAGAAAAGGAAAATGACAAATGTAGGAGGGGATGCGGAAAAATTGAGATACTAAAGCACTAAATAAGATACTAATACTAAAGTTGATGGAGTTGTGAACTGATCCAACCATTCTGGAAAACAATTTAGAATTATGTTCAAAGGGCTTTAAAACCTTACATAACCTTTGACCCAGCAATACCATTGCAAGGTCTATGTCCCAGAGAGATCCTCCCTCCCCCTAAAAAAGGAAAGACAAAGTACTTATATTACAAAAATATTTATAGCAACTCTACTGATGTAAATATAGTACATCATATATAGTATAGTAGTATATTCTTTGGTGGTGAAGAATTGCAAATTGAGGGGGATGCTCATCAGAAATGGTTGAACAAGTTGTGGCATGTGGCATGATTATGGTGGAATACTATTGTTCTATAAGAAATAATGGAACAGGATGGTTTCAGAAAGATCGGGGAAGACTTACATGAGCTGATGCAAAGTGAAGTAAGCAGAACCAGGAAAACTTTGTGCACAATAACAGTGACATTGTGGTGATGATAAAATGTGAAAGGCTTAGCTATTCTGATCAATATGATGATCCAAGACAATTCTGAAGGATTCATGATGAAAAATGGTATTCACCTTCAGAGAGTAAACTGATTAACTTTGAATATAAAGTATAGTTTTTTTTTTACTTCCTTTATTTTTCTTGATTTTTTTTTTACAACATGGCTAATAGGGCAATACATTTTGCATGATTTCACATGTATAATTGATGTATTGCTTGCCTTCTCAATGGATGGGGGGGTGACTAGAGGAAGGGAGAAAATTTGGAATTCAAAATCTTTTTAAAACAAATGCTGTGAATAAATAATAATTTTTTAAAAATCTCTATCAGTGGACAAAGAATTCACATGAATAAAATCAGTCAGTAGGCATTTATTAAGCATTATTCTGTGCCAGGAATTCTTAAATTCAAGAGCTAAAAAAAGAAAAGCAAAACAAGTTCTGCCCTCAAGGAGCTTACATTATAATAGGGGAAACAATATGTACACTTCTGGGTATGTACCAAACCCCTTCAAAAAACCTTTAAATTTTAATATTTATGTTTGCTATTAACATAATAATTCATATTACTCCAGTGCCTCTTTGATTTCATTGGTGTAAATATTCCCCTAAATAATGTGGAGTGCAACCTATCCATATCTGCCCATCCTATATAACTCTTTTCTGTATATGTCTGTACATTTGCCATAGTAGTCTTCCCCACAATGCCAGAGTTGGTATGATTCTGTTCAACCTGTATTATGCCAACTCTTGGTCATTGGACAAAGATCTTACATTTAGAATAACAATAGCTAAGATGCTAGTGTTTATAGATTTTCTGAAAACTATAGGATTTTTAGCATTGTTTGCTACCTCACTGCTAAAATGAAAGAGGCTCACAAAGGGCTGAAGGGGTAGTTTGTATTTTTTCATTTGTTTCATGACTTGCCATGGCCAAAGAATTCATTATCAAGTGATGAGTAGACATCACTGCTCATAAGCCAATGGAATGGGACCATATCATGGTGAAATATGATATGTGGGGGGAGAGGAGGAATCTTTGCAGCAGTAGCTGTGGTGATGGTCCCAGCCTGAACTTGAATTACAACAACTGCTCAGTGATGTCTGTGTCCTAGGTCATAGAGAGGCCAAGAGGAATTGCCTTAGCAACTGTTATAGCCACCTTTTCCTAAGGTAGCAGGTTTACCCATAAGTATGACTATGCTATCCTGTTCTACTTCCCAACTGAGGCTGTGGGAGTCATGGAGTCTAAGGTTTCGGTGACAATAGGGCTGGTACTATTATTATAGTCAGTCTACAAATGACAGAATTCAAAGCAGGAAAGAAGAAGTTGACCTTCCTCTTCAGCAAAGGAGCTGAGCAATGTACACTCCTGGCAAGCAAAAGGATTAAGCTTTGCTATTCACCTTCTCACTGTCCCCTCAGGGTTTCTAAAACTGTGGGCCATGATCCCATATGGGGTCATGAAAAATTTGGCAGCAGTAAAAAAGGTTTCTGAATGTGCATGTAACAACCAAAAATTAATGATGATTTTTAAATCATTATCATATCAATCATATATATGTATATGGATATATATATACATTATCATACATTAAATTATACATAAAAATAAAACACATAATGAATCCAAGGTATTTCTGGCAGCGCTGGCCCATGCAAGTTCACTGCAGCCTTAGTTCTGACCACAAAGCATGTGCACTTTACACTACTCATGCCCTCAGGACATGCATAGCCAAAGGAAAAAGGGGTGGTGAGTGGAAAAAGTTTAAGAAGCCCTGCTCTAAATCATGTGCCCTGTCACTGGACCCTAAGGAACACTGAGTCTTTCCACCTGCCCTACAGATTAATAAATAATTTTTTATTTATCCATTCAAGTGGACAATCTCCTGATAAATCTCTCTGTATTAGCTAAACTGGGCCTCAAATGGTAGATATAATCTGGGCTCAAAGCCTTTCCAGCATGGATCATTCACTTAACAGAGATTATGTTCCCTGGCCAAACTTTCAGGATTCCAGGATCACTTTGAAGCCACAAGGAAGCATATGGGTAGGATTTTGTGGAGCAGGATGTTTCTTATTTCTAAATATATATTATGATATATACACGTGTGTATATATATATGCATATATACACATGTGTGTGATACTGTAGTAACATACTATATTTAGTATATTAGTAATTAGTAATATACTATCATCTGTAAGTAAAAGTTCAAAGTATAAAATCAATAGCATTTCATAACATTAGGGTATGAACCAGAAAACTCTATAACTCCCTCCACTCACCCTGAAAAAAAGGCTCATTTTGTTGATTCTTTTAGAATCAACCATTTGGAACTTTCAGATAAGTAACATTTTAAAAATAATTTGGGGTTTTGATCATTTGGTCATTAATTCATCAAATATTTATTGAGTAAAGTGTGCCTCCTGGGAAAGCACCTGCCAGGCATTCAGATAATGAATACGAGACACATTTTAAATGGCTATATTTTGAGAATAACTTTATGAAATATTTAATTTTTGTCTTTATATGCCTCTTTTAAATGCAGATTCCAGAACAGTTTGGGCCAATAAGAACAGTAGCTGAGGGAAAAGGTGATGTTGTCTTGATCGGCACTACTAGGAATTTTGTTTTACAAGGCACTCTGTCAGGGGATTTTAACCCAATTACCCAGGTAAGTTTCAACCTGGGTAAGTCAACCAAATGTTTTATAATTTTAAGTTGTAATAGAATACACTGTGAGGCAGTGTACTATGGAAGTAAATCACTAGCCTGGAAATTAAGAAATTCAGGTCCTAGTTCCAGCTCTGGCCTCCTAACTTGCTGTGATTTGGCAGTCAGTCTTGTAACATTTCTGGGCTTCAGGTTCCTGACCTGTAAAATAGATAGATTAAACTAGTTGACCTCTAAGGTCACTTTCTGTGCTGAAATTCTGAGTCTAGAGAGAGTTAAGTTTCTAGTGATGTATCATTCCTCTCTGAGGCACCAACATGCCCTGGTTCTCTGCTGGTTCACCTTGGAGTTATCTTTGACTCTTCTCTTTCTCTAATCTAATCCATTACTAAGTCCTATTGATTCCCTTTCTGCAATGTGTCTTGCATCATCCATTGCTCTCCATACCCACTGCCACTCTCCTGAAAAATTTCTCACCACCAACTGCCTAGGTGTTGGTACAATAGTCTGTTTAGTGTTAGGGGTTATTCTAGCCTCCCATCTTACCTTCCCAATGTATCCTTCATATACTGCCAGAATAATCTCTTTATGCATGAATCTGGTCTTATTAATTCCTCTAAAAATCATCAGTGGCCTAATCAGTGGTTTAACAAGTAAAATTCAGACTGTTCTGTTTAACATTAATGCCCCTCTCACTCCTCCAATCTGGATCCACCCCACTTTGTTTTATCTCACAGATGAATCTCAGGTCTGCAGAGCAAGGATGCATCTTATCTTAGATAAGTCCTTTTTACATACTATTTGTTCCTGCTGAAATGGACAATTCTCTGACCCCCAACTACAAACTGTGTTCACATGTCTTTACTCAAGATATTCAATTTATCTAGAATGCTCTCCTTCCCCTTCTTTAGAATTCCTACCCATCTTTTAAAACCCAAATCAAATGCCTTCTCTTCTATAAAGCCGCCTCTGATCCCCTCCACCAACAATATCTCATAAAGTACTTTGTTTTGTAATTCTTTAATGTACTTAATATGTAATATTGAGTATTATGTTTATCTGTGTTGCTGTCTATTCCCTCTACTACACTGTAAGATTTATAAATTCAGGGAGCATCCCTTATCTAAACTTAAAATCTCCACCAGTGCATAACACAATGGATTTATAATATGTTTTTGTTACTGTCTAGTTTCAGATGATAAGTGCTTCTACTACCTACTTCACAGGGTTGTTGTAAGAAAAACACTATAGGGGCAGTCCACTGGCCCTGGAATCAGGAAGACCTGAGTTCAAATGTGACCTCAGACACTTAACAGTTACTAGCTGTGTGACTTTAGGCAAGTCACTTAACCCCCATTGCCTGGCCTTCCTCCCAAAAAAAGCGAAAGAAAGAAAGAAAGAAAGAAAGAAAGAAAGAAAGAAAGAAAGAA
>NW_027186436.1:689789-695743 GCF_028583685.1 Petaurus breviceps papuanus
GAAGGAAGGGAGGAAGGGAGGGAGGGAGGGAGGGAGGAAGACACTATAGAAATGTGAGATGTGAATAGTTTATAGATTATAAGATGAACTGTGAATTATGAAAGAAACAGACTGAAAAAATAAGTGCAAATTGTTCTATCAAACCATGGTTAATGACATACTAAAACCATCATTTTTATTTCAATATTTAATAAAATAATTACTTTTTCTCTCTATTTTTTGTAGGGCCACACTGATGAACTCTGGGGGCTAGCCATCCATTCTTCTAAATCTCAATTCTTGACATGTGGGCATGACAAACATGTTACACTCTGGGATGCAGTAAGTCATCAGCCTATCTGGAGTAAAATAATAGAGGTAAATACCTGCACAAAGCTCGTATTTTTGTTCTAATTTACATGTTTACACATTACAAAATATATTGTAATATATGAATTGTCTTAAATAATTTTTCCATGAAAGTAAATAGTTTCATTTGATTATAACCAAGGTTTCATTTGATAAATTTCTTTTAAAAAATATATTTCTTAATAACTTTGAATCAAACATATTCTTTTTTGTAATTTGGAAGCTTATTTTTGAACTTTCAGTTAGGTAATAAATTATTCTTTTCAAGAGAATATGTTAACTATCAAGTTCTAGAGCTGAAATTTGACAAAAGATCAGGTATTTCAAAGTGGTTAAAATAATTTAGAGATAATTGTTGTGAATTTATATAGCCTATATATGCCCTGAGGATTCTTACCTCAACTCCTGATCTCACAAATGAGACTCAGTTCTACAGAACAAAGTTACATCTTCCCCCCCCACCCCCTCAGAGTTCTATGGATAATTATTTAATGCCTTTAGTACAAGCCCCAACTGTTGTGCTTTTCCCTTCCCCCATCCTTCCTGCCCCAGATTATCAGTTGAAGAGCAATTTAGTTATCCAGCTTTAAGTAGCTTTTAGAAAGCGATATTTATCAAGGTGAAATGAAAGATCAGTTGGCACAGACATAGCTTCAGTGTCTGACACACTCTTGCATAAGTACACAGAGTCCAAGCAAAAGTGGGATCAAGCTTAGAAAGTGCATGTGGTAAAGGAATAGTTCACAGGACCTGGTTTCTGTAATCCCTTTCCTCCCATTTTGGGGGTGAAGTTCCATTTAAGCATGGTGAATCTGCATTCACCTTTCCTTGGCTACTGATGCAAACACTGCCATGAGTTGATTGGGGGATGCAGCTAAGACACTGATAAGAAAATGGAATGTTCAAAATTCTTTAGATCTTTAAAAATTGCAAGGTTCTCCTCTAGATATAGCAGGCAGGAGGGACAGGGAGGACACTTAATCCAAGGCTAGAGCCGCAAGGCCTCTCCTTTCCCCCTTCCCCCCAAGCAATTGGTTCTCCACATTGGCTCTAACCTTTCAAATGAGTGAAGTTCTAACAAGCTTTAGAGTTTATAGATATTCCTGGGGTATAGCTAAGTTTCATCAGCCTAGCCAAAAACTGTTCTTGTGTAATATCACTTCATACTGCAGATTCAGAGACTTTATGTACTTAAGCAAAGATTCTTAAACTGGCACCCAGGAACTGGGGGGAGGGACTTTTTTATTTTATAGCTCTACTTCAGTATAATTTGTTTCCTTGTAATCCTTGTATATTGTTTTATATACATTTTTAAAAATTATTCTGAGGTTTTCACCAGACCACCAAAGGAATCCATGACAAAAAGGTTAAGAACTTTTCTCTAAAACTTATGATTAATTGATTTATTGAGATTTATTCTCAGCTAGTTAATGCATCAAGGCTAAAATGATGTGAGATTATTTTGATTTCACCTTCACATCTAAAATTATCTTTGAATGGGTTAACTTGAAACTTAAAACTGAGATAGAAAAAATAAAATTCTACTTGTAGCTTCAGTGTTTCATACCAAACACAGAATTTCAAAATTTGAAGGGACCTAAATGTTGTTTTAGTCTCCACCTAAACTTTAAAAAGAATACTCTCAATTGTATTAACCAGATAAAGGATCATCCAGCCATTGCATAAAGACTTCTAATAAGGGAGTCTTCAAGTATGATGTTGAAAGTTAATGGTATTGTATATTCTTCCAAATGATGGACTCTTCACGGGTGATTTAAATGGCTGTTGCATATTAGAAACACTAAAAGCAGTATACTCTTTTTTTTTAAATGCTTTATTAACTTCTGATTTACATCGTTCGTTTCCCCCAGATTTTGAGTTACAAATTTTCTCCCCGTTTTTCCCCCACCCATCCCCCCAAAACAGCAGTCCCACAGGATATCCCCACCTCTGATCTGCTCTCTCCCATATTTTCTCCCATACCCGTTTCAACTTTTCCAGTAGGGCATGGTGGATCTCTATATTTCCCAATTACATGTAAAACAATATTGATAATAGTATATATATATTTAAACATTTGATTTTAAAACTTTGAATTCCAGATTCATTCCCTTCCTCCCTTATCACCCACCCTTACTGGGAAGATAAGCAGTTCAGTATAGGTTGTACATGTGTGGCTAATGCAAAACAATAACATAGCAGATATATTGTAAAAGACTATTTCCCTCCCTCCTATCCCACCTCCCACTTGTTCTATTCTCTACTTTGATCCCATCCCTTTTCAAAAGTGGGTGCTTCCAACTTCCCTCCCCCCCAGCCTGCCCTCCCTTCCATCATCCCCCCTCACATCCTCTCCCCCCCCTATTCTCCTGGAGGGTGAGATCCCCTATTTAGTGTGTATTTCCCTCCCTCCTCAAGCCAGATTCAATAGGAATAAGGTTGACCCATTCCCTTTTGCCTTCCTATTCTTCCCCTCCATTGTAACCATTTTCCCTTGCCTCTTCTGTATGAGATAGTTGCCCCACTCTGTCTCTCCCCATCTCCTCTCATTATATCCCTCTCACCTCTTAATTTCACCTTTTAAGTATCATCCCTTCCTGTTAAATTGGTCCCGTGCCCTCTATCTACGTATACCTGTAAACATATATACACACATTCACATATGTATTCATATGCCTGCATACCCTCATATAAAGACATATATATATAATATATATATTTCTAATCCCTTCAACTACTGAGAAAAGTTTCATAAGTTACAATTATTGTTTTTCCATGTAGGAATGTTAATAGTTCAACTTTGGCCAAGTGGCTCAGCAAGCAAGAGCACCGGCCTCAGTGCTGGGACGACCCGGATCAAATCCGGGCCCAGACACCCAGCACCACACCCAGAAACAACAACCGGCCGTGCAACCCCGAGCAAGCCACTCAACCCCAATTGCTTAAAAAAAAAATAGTTCAACTTTGATAAGTTCCTTATGATTTCTTTTCCCTGTTTACCTTCTCATGCTTCTCTTGCTTCTTGTATCTGAATGTCAAATTTTCTATTCAGCTCTGGTTTTTTCAGCAAGAATGCTTGAAAGTCCTGTATTCCACTGAATGGCCATATTTTCCCCTGAAACAGGATACTCAGTTTTGCTGGGTAGGTGATTCTTGGTTTTAATCCCAGCTCCATTGACCTCCGGAATATCACATTCCAGGCCCTTCGATCCCTCAGTGTAGAAGCTGCCAGATCCTGGGTTATCCTGATTGTGTTTCCACAATATTCAAATTGTTTCTTCCTGGCTGCTTGTAATATTCTCTCCTTAATCTGGGAATTCTGGAACCTGGCTATAATATTCCTAGGAGTTTTCTTTTTGGTATCTTTTTCAGGAGGTGATCGGTGGATTCTTTCAATTCTCTATTTTGCCCTCTCGTTCTAAAACATCAGGGCAGTTTTCTTTGAGAACTTCCTGGAGGATGCTTTCCAGGCTCTTACTTTGGTCATGACTCTCAGGCAGTCCAATAATTTTTAAATTATCTCTCCTGGTTCTATTTTCCAGGTCAGTGGTTTTTCCCATGAGATATTTCACATTGCCTTCTATTCTTTCATTTGTTTGGATCTGTTTAACAGCATCTTGATTTCTCATAAAGTCATTAGCTTCCATTTGCTCCAATCTAATTCTGAAGCAATGATTCTCCTCAGTGAGCTTTTGAGATTCTTTTTCCATCTGGCAAATTCGACTTTTTAAGGCATTCTTCTCCTCATTGCCTTTCTGAGCCTCCTTTGCCATTTGAGTCAGTCTGTTTTTTAAGGTATTATTTTCTTCAGTCAGGCTGTTGACTCTCATTTCATAATTTTCTTGCATTGTTCTCATTTCTCTTCCCAATTTTTCCTCCATTTCTCTTATCTGCTTCTTAAGGTCCTCTATGGCCTGTAACCAGCTTGTATTTTCCTCTGAAGCTTTTGGTGCAGGAGTTCTGACTTCACTGATTTCCTCCTGTTCCATGCCTTGCTCCTTCTTATCCCCAAAATAGGAGTGTAATGTTGGAATCTTCTGTCTGCTTTGTTTCCTTTGCCTGCTCATTTTGCCACTCAAAGATTTGACTTTTGGACTTTTTGCCACAGTAGGACTCTGCCACCAGACGGGAGTTTTCGTCCCAAACGCTGGGGTTTTCTCAGCTGCCGGAGGTATTAGATGGGTGCCCTCTCTGAGGTCTCCACACGCTCTGGCAAGCTGGACACACACCCCAGGACCTCCACCCTAGACTGCAATCCAGATCCAAGCAGGTTAAAGCAAGAGCGATGACCCCTCAAACTGGTGCTTGGTCCCCCCTACACTCTGTAGGCCAGGAGCTGAAGCCGCCATGTGGCGCTGGCAGGCTGTGCCGTCTCAGCGGTTTCTCGCCCCGGGGGCCCCAGGGGTAAAAGCCACGCACTCCCACTTACTGGGTCCCAAAGTCCAGAATGCACTGGCCTCTCACCTTGTCCTTCGCATCTATGTGTTGATAAATCTGGAAACGGCCACAGCTGCTGCTGATCTGGAGTCCCTCTGGCTGGCGGCTGGTCAGGCCCGCCCTGGGGCTAAAGCCTCGGAGTGGGGCTGGGCTCGGCTCCCAGAGCCCTGCGCTGGCCGATTCCTGCCGGCCTGCCGGGCTGTTCTCAGCAGGAGGTTAGCTTCTCTGTGTCATTTTGTGGGTTCTGCAGCTCCAAAGTTTGTTTAGAGTCCCCTTTTTACATGGATTGGGGAGGGTGGAAGCCGGAGCTGCGGGAGGGTCATGCTTCTACTCCGCCATCTTGGCTCCGCCCCCAAAGCAGTATACTCTTAATCATCTATATTACTACATATCTTTCTACCTGAAAAGTCTTCATTGTATATAGCAGAAATCATATTGGTTTTGGAGTCAAAAGTTCTAAGTTAAGTCATTTAACCTCTATGAGCCTCACTTTTCTGATCTGTAAAATGGGGTAATTATCTCAAATGATGGTTATAAAGAGTGTTTGTAAAGCTGTTGTTTTTAATAATGGATAATACAGGCTCACTATAAAGCAATACAATTATATAAAGATACCACATCAAATTGCCACTAGGGCAAAAAAGGGTCAGGATTGCAATGCCTTTAAGAAAAGAATTATAGTTACCTCTTTTAATTAGGAAAGGGTGTAAAGGAAAGAACGTATGTACAGTACATAGATTTAACAAGATTTTATCAGTATAGAGATTTCAACTCCACTCAACCTAAATCTGATGTTGGAAGAGACTTTAGAGATTAATGAATCACAGAATCTCATTTTGGAAGGAAACTCAAATAGGAATATCCTCAATCCTGCCAGCTTTTTTTTTTTTTAATCTCCAGTGAATAGGAAACCACTACCTTTGAAAAGAGGTAGTTTTTGCATAATTTCAGTTTTTAGGAAGTTTTTCCTAGTGTGACTCTGTGATATTTGGGAGTTTCCTAACACCTTGGTACTTTAAGTCCTGTAGCTTAAGTGTTCTCCTAAAGCTGACCCAAAGATGTGCTACCATATCAAGAATTCTTAACTTGGCATCAAAGAACTTTCCCCTGTCCCCCACAAGGTAGCGCTCTCTCTCTCTCTCTCTCTCTCTCTCTCTCTCTCTCTCTCT
>NW_027186436.1:695843-782908 GCF_028583685.1 Petaurus breviceps papuanus
TATATATATATATATATATATATATTTTTTTTTTTTTTTTCCAAGAAGTCTATGAACTTTAGTGGGGAAAAAAGACTAAAATGTATCTTTATTTTCACAGACTTCTAACTGAAATGCATCTTTCAATTATGAACATAGGCAACAAATCACAGTAATAATTAGCAGTACTTATGACTTTGTCACCATTGGAAATCAGATATTTTCATATCACATAACATATGTGACAGATATCATGAAATATTTAAATTCATTAAAACTTCAAAATTGCTATAGTTCTTATACTCATACTAGGTACCAAGTTATTGTAATCTTCCTACCGTGTTTCCCCGATAATAAGACCTATCCCAAAAATAAGCCCTCCCCTTACTGTGTAAGATTCCTCTAAAATAAGCCCTCCCCTGAAAATAAGCCCTATTGAGATTGCTACTGTATTGAAGGTGATCCCCTGTGCTACACGCTACATTACGGTACCCTCTGTATGCACCATCCCCCACCCCCCTGAAACGCATGCCACGCTCTGAGCTGCATCCAGTCAGAGCTGCAGCAGTGAGCGCATCATCCTGTTCTTTCCCAGCGATTTGCTTATTGAATAAAGGTACATTTTTTTGTTCACATTTACCTATTTATTAAAATTGCTGTCAATGTTCATTAAAATAAGCCCTCCCCTGAAAATAAGCCCTCTGGTGTTTTTCTGTCCAAAAAAAAAAAATAAGACAGTGTCTTATTATCAGGGAAACACGGTATCTACAGACTGTATTTCAATATAATCAGTATCTTTTGTAATCCTTTCTGTTTTGTTTTATGTAATTAAAATATATTTGGAGAAGGATTCACAGATTTCATCACACTGCAAATGTCCATGACAAACTGTCCATGATACAAAAAAGGTAAAGAACCTCTGCTCTCTATTATTCAGAGATGGAGGGTGGTGTCAGCCTGGTTGAACAAATGACACCCTGCTTGAGCCACTAGCCCTTGGTCTCAGTTTCTCTCAGAAGCATGCTTCTCATGACCTTTCTAAGAAGCAACAATATCAGCACTGACCACCAGATGGTAGTCAGCTTACAAGAACTTCAGGTGTTTGCCACTGTAACCAAGCCCACATTTCATAGAATTGTTAAGCTATTTAGATTAACCTCCAAAATTAATCTCGGGTCACATTGTATATCATCCAAATTTTTTCTGACATGAACAGTTATAAACCAATGTATTTCTGGACTCAAAAAGAATTCTATGACAAAAATTATCAGTGTAGGGGATCAAATGGAATATTGTTCAAAATATGAAATCTACTGTCTCTATATAGCTCATGAACCCCCTTTGCCTGGGCTCCCCTCTCTCTTATCATAGTACCCTGAATTCAGAGACTTAATTAGTTAATCTACATTTATTAAGCACCTACTGTGCTCCAAGAACTGGGCTAAACAAAGGGGAAACAAAGGGAAAAATGAAGTATTCCCTGCCTCCAAGGAGCTTTTAGTCTGTCAAGGAAGACAATATGTATATAAATAAGTATTAATAAAATATATACAACACAAATTTATGGTAATTAGTAGGGAGAAGACATTAGTAGGTGTGAGAATCAGGAAAGGTTTCATGTAAAAGATGACATTTGAGTTGAGTTATGAAGGAAACAAGGGATGCTAAGAGGCAAAAGTGAGTAGGGAATTTATTCTCACATGGGAACCAACAAGTGTGAAGAGACAAAGACATTAAGGTCAGTCTGACTGTATTGTAGAGTATGGAAAGAGGAGTAATGTTAGGCTGGGAAGACAGGTTAGGGCCAGATTATGAAAGATATTCTAGCTAAATAGAAGTGTTTATATTTACTCCTACCGGCAATAGAAAACTATTGAAGTTTATCGAGTAGAGGAGTGAAATGGCTAGACTTGTACTTTTGGAAAATAACTTTAGGAGGTGGGGAACCAAGATGGCAGAGTAAAGGAAGGGGTTCACCAGTGCTCTCTCAAATCCCACTCCAAATAATTTTAAAATATTGCCTCAAAACAAATTCTGAAATGGCGAAATAGAAGGATGGGGTGAAAAATTTTTTTAGCCAAAGACAATTTAGAAGGTTGGCAGGACAAGCTTGTCTCACTGGGGTGAGAGTGGAGCACAATCCAGTGCAGGTCACACCCCAGCAAGCCAGCAGCAGCCTTGGTGGTACCTGAATCAGAAGCAATGGCTTCCAGAGCACTCAGCCCACAGATGGTAAGAGGATTAAACAGCTGGTCATAAGGAGATCACAGGGGACCCTTTGCTGGCTGGCACTAAGTGCAGGACTCTGTTGCATTACCGCTATGTGGCTCTGGGGCACAGTCCCAAGGCAAGGAGGAGCACTAGCACTAGCAGCGGCATTGGTCACAGTTCCAAGGCAAAAAAGAATGCTTTTGGTCACAGACCAGAGCACAGACCAGGAAAGCAGTGGCCACACTTCTTCTTAGAGCATACAGTCCGCAAGAACCAACTCTGAAAACAGAAGCATAAAAAAAAAAAAAACCTGAAACTTTGAACAGTACCCCTTCCACCAAAGGAGCCTTTAACATAAAGCTAAATGGCAAGAAATAGGCTGGAAAATGAGCAAACAGCAACAAAAAAGAATATGACCATATGAAATTACTATGGTGACAGGAAAAGTCAAAACACAACCTTGGAAGACAACAAAATCAAAATAGCCACATGCAAAGCCTCACAGAAAAATGTGAATAAGTCTCAGACCCAAAAAAAGTTTCATGGAAGGGCAAAAAAAAAAAAAAAGATTAAAAGAAAAAGAGGTAGAGGAAAAATTAGGGAAAGAAATGAGAGTGATGCCAGAAAATCATGAAAAAAAAAAGAATCAACAGTTTGGTAAAGGAGGCACAAAAAATAATACTAATGGAAATAATTCCATAAAAAACAGAATAGGTCAAATGGTAAAAGAGGTACCAAAATCCCCTGAAGAAAAGAATTCTTTAAAAAGTAGAATTGGACAAATGAAAAAGGAAGTACAAAAGCTCAATGACAAAAATAATTCCTTAAAAATTAGAATTGGGCAACTAGAAGCTAATTACTCCATGAGACATCAAGAAACAGTGAAACAAGGGGGCGGCCAGGTAGCACAGCAAGTAAGAGCACCGGCTCCAGTGTTGAGAAGACCTGGAGATCGAATCCCAGGCTCAGACACTTAGCACCCACCCAGAAACACCTGGCCGTGTAACCTTGAGCAAGTTACTTAACCCGATTGCTTAAAAAAAAAAAAAAAGTAACTATTGAAAAACAAGCTTCCCACCCCAGGCTCCAGGAAGATCTTTAAATTTGCATTTCCGTTACAGAAGGCATATTAGAAATGGATGTAGAGAACTGGGAGTCATGTGCATAGTGATGGTAATTGAACTCATGTGAGCTAATAAAAACACCAAGAGAGAATGTAGGTAGAGGAGAAGAGAGCCCAGGACAGAACTGTGGGGTATATACCCAGTACATGTGATGTTAATAGGCGGTGTTCTTTTGATGAATCGGCAAAGGAGACTTAACATAGTGTAATTGAATAGTTTATCTTAAATAAGATAAACTGGTAGTCTTCCTATATGAGACACCATCTTTACCTTTCTCTCAAACCTTTTACTTGTCCTGGATAAGAACCTCTCTTTCAACACTGCTTTTCATTCATCTTACTTTCCTGTTTCCAAGGTTTCATGGCAGTACTGGTTATGTCTCTCTGCTTCCACTTGTGATTCTGGTCAGCCATTCAATCCCATCATTTTCATGACCTCTAAAAAGTTCCAAAACATGGGCAGTGAAGATGCCTCAATGCACACATCTTGGCCTACCCTATTCTATCATGCAACTTCAGACCCCAGAGTACACCGAGGGCAGGACAGTTTCCATTGCCTACTCTCTGCTTTAGAGAAAATCATAATAGTCTAATTTCTGGTGCATCTCACAAAATCTGTTATGTATCCCTCTGTGGAATCTTTCTGGAACCTGGAATCTCTACAGAAACAATAAAAGCAAAAAGAAAATATTGGTTATCGTCACATTAAAACTAAATCTATCTCTTAGCACCTGTACCCATTGCTCCTAGTACCACCACTAAGACCCAGAGATGGAATTTTGGTTTTCCAAGATCACACATAGTCATCACTGCCAGAGCCAGAACTAGAAACCAGGTCTACTAACTCCTACTCAGGAGCTTCTTCCACTATACCCCCATTGTTTCTTCCTCAAGTATGGCATCAATCTAAATGAGTAAGAAAAAATTTCCTGTTTAAAAGCATTATATTATGGCATCATCTTACTAAGGCAATAAACACTTGTTTTTATTTGTTTAATGTGAATAAATTCTCTGGATGTTAATTTATACTTGCTTTGAAATATTTTAGGATCCAGCACAGTCTTCTGGTTTTCATCCTTCAGGATCTGTCATTGCAATTGGAACTCTAACTGGAAGGTAAGACTAAGTGCATTTCTCTGTGTTTCAGTAACACTGAAAACTAGACTTCTTTCAGAAACATAGCCAGTTGAACACTTCATTGCATTTCTTAGTCTCTTGGCTTTACCAAGAACCAGGTACAAACTCACAAGCAAAACTCAGCATTCATAATTAATTTTTTTCTTCGTGCCTTCTTATAAATAATATTTTCTCTACATAGTCCTTATTATTCTTTGTTATCATAAGAAGGGGTTGCTAAGTTTTCAAACAAAACATGTTTTGTACTTATTTTCCTGCTAAAATGTAACATTTGGGATTTGTCTTTTTTTTTTAAAGCAATTGGGGTTAAGTAACTTGCTCAAGGTTACATGGCCAGTTATTTCTGGGTGTGGTGCTAAGTATCTGAGCCCAGATTTGATCCCAGGTCATCCCGACTCTAGGGCCACTGCTCTTACTCACTGCACCACCTGGCCGCCCCTAAGCAATTGGGGTTAAGTAACTTGTTCACGGTTACACGACCAGGTGTTTCTGGGTGGGTGCTAAGTGTCTGAGCCCAGATTCGATCCCAGGTTATCCCGACTCTGGGGCCAGTGCTCTTACTCACTGTGCTATCTGGCTGCCCCTGGGATTTGTCTTTATGAAGTCCAAAAAATGATGGAGAAATATTGACCAATTTACCAGATATTAAGGAGCATTGTCTTAACAATGGAGCCTGTGGAATTATGCCGAAAGGGCTATAAATAATTTCATATCGGGGCGGCCAGGTGGCTCAGCGAGTAAGAGCACCGGTTCCAGTGTTGGGACGACCTGGAGATCGAATCCCGGGCTCACACACTCAGCACCACACCCAGAAGTAACTGGCCGTGTAACCTTGAGCAAGTTACTTAACCCCAATTGCTTAAAAAAAAAAAAAAAAAAAGAAAAGAAAAAAAAATAATTTCATATCCTTTGACCCAGCAATACCACTCCTAGGATTATGTCCCAAAGAAGTGGGAAGAAGACCCATATGTACAAAAATCTTTATAGCAGCTCTTTTTGTGGTGGCAAAGAATTGGAAATTAAGGAGGTGCCCATCAATTGGGGAATGGCTGAACAAGTTGTGGTATATGCATGTTATGGAATACTATTGTGCTATAAGAAACGACCAGCAGATGGACTTCATATTTACCTGGAGAGGCTTATACGAACTGATGCTGAGTGAGAAGAGTAGAACCAGGAGAAATGTGTACACAATTGCAGACACAACGTATGTGTGATGACCAACTTTGATAGACTGGACTCTTCTCAGCAATGCAGTGATATAAGTCAATCCCAAAAGACTCATGATGGAGAGAAAGATGTGCATCCAGAGAAAGAACTAGAAAGAACTGAGTTTATATCCAGATAGAAGCAAAATACCTGATCTTTTTCCTTTTCTTGTTTGGTTTTATGTCCTCTTTACCATTTTTCATTCCATCTGATACAATCCATCTTTATAACCTGACTAATGTATAATGTGAAAGTAAAACAAAAAAAGAATGGAGCCTAAAAAGTTCAACAAAATGTTTTATGATACTTCTTATTACATGCCTATGATTCAAACCAGGTTTTACCCTGACTTTGGGCATGCCTCCTAATAGCTTTAAGTGGACTATATATAATAATGTATAGAGATGACAAATGAGGGAACTGAGGCCTAGCATTGAATACAGAAGACTTAAGTTCCCTTAAACCTATACATACCCTTTCAAATTGCCCCTTTGGTTCCTAGCCTTTGCATTGGTTTAGGGACATAATGGGTGACAATAGATTAGTATTTTAAATGGTTATGGTCAGCTTCACTCTTTCCATTCAAGTTTTTTAAATTCTGAAAGTTAGAGAGTTTGCTAAAGGTTGGATGGTTACTATAGATAAACAGTGTCAAAAACAATAGCTCGTAGGATTTGGAGTTGAACAGGAACTTAGAGATTATCTATTTCAACAGCCCCTGCATTTTACAGATGGGGAAACTGATATCTCAAGAGTAGAAGTGAATTAATCCCACTCAATTTTATCGTATCTTTGAGTTTGCAGAATTTTCCTTTAAATGAAAAGAAGAATTGACTAAATTATCCTTCCCATTTTAATTCCTGCATTTGGCAACAAATGCCTTTCTAAATGACACTGTTTATCACCATCTCTTCCTGGATACTCTCTCCTTTCTAGTTTTTGCTAACACTGTTCTCTCCTGATTCTCTTCCTACGTGTGTGAACACTTTTTCCCTGTCTCCTTGGTTGAATTTTCATCCTGGTCATACCCACAATGGATATACCCATAAAGGTTTGTCCTGACCTGTCTTCACTTTTCCCTCTATATTATCTCACGGTGATCTCATCAGCTCCTATTGGTTCAATTATCTCTAAACAGATGATTCTCTCATTAGAATGTTAACCCTTTGAGTTTAGTGATCATGGTTTGGCCTTTATTTGTATCCCTAATGCTTAACACCATGCCTGACAAATAATAATGACATAATAAATGTTTGGTGACTGACTACATTAGCAGCCATACTAGGAAAACTCTGGGTGGGAGGGGGCAGGTGGAAATGTACAAAATTTTTGTCTCCACATGAGATTATAAAGATTTTGTATAGTCATCTAAGACCTTGGGAAGGTGGGGGTGTGGGGGTGGGCAATGCAGGCTGTTGCAAACTTCTAGGTCTTCATCCATCAAAATTATGTTTATCAATGTAGGGCTAAGAGGCAATCTAGAACAATTAGAGGCAATCTAAATCAATGACCTCATTTTACAAATGAGGATACTTTGGCCCAGGGAAATGAGATGACTTACTCAAAATTCACTGGGGGCAGGGACAACAGTTCACCAAAAATGACTTCTCCTTATTTTCTTGTTTTGTACAATGAAGTTCTCATAGGTGATATGTACTAGTAAATTTTTGCTTGCTTCCCACTGAGTTTACACAATTAATCCTTAGATAAGCAAGATATTATCCATTATCTCTCCTTTTGGAATCTTTCAGCATTGTAATTAATTGAAGTAGCTCCTCAAGGAAGGAGAAAATGAAGGGCAAGTGATCCTGACTCATACTTGTGGCTAACTTTAGGCCTCTCCCAATGACAATAAAGTCCTTAATTAAACTCTGAAAATACTCCTGGAATCTAAGAGTTCATCTCTGACATAGTTGTCCACTGGCTTACAACAAGGCTCATGATAAAACAAAGAAGAGAGATACCATTATGTTTATTCCTGACCTGAGTTTCTGATTTGACGTTTAACTGTCAGTGGTTCTTGGGGCAGCTAGGTGGTGCAGTGAATAGAGCACTGACCCTGGAGTCAGGAGGACTTGAGTTCAAATTCGACCTCAGACACTTAACACTTACTAGCCTTGTGACCTTGGGCAAATCACTTAACCCTAATTGCCCTGCCTTCCCCACTCCAAAATAGCAAAAAATAAAAATTTAAAAATTTTTTTAAATAAAAAAATAAAACAATGGTTCTCAAACCAATTGGTCTCAACACTCCTTTACTCTTAAAAATTATTGAGAACTTTCTGCTCTCAAAAGTATTGAGAACCCCAAAGAACTTTTGTTTATGTGGGTTATATATATATTGGTACTTACTATATTGGAAATGAAAACTAATAATTTCAAGCATATTTACTTATTAATTCATTAAAATGACAAATCCATTACATGTTAATATAACATTCTTATAAAAAATAACTCTTTTTAAAAACAAAAACATAATGAAAAGAAAGACATTGTTTTACATATTTTTGCAAATGTCTTTTTTGTTCAACTTAATAAAAGATAATTAGGTTTTCATATCTGCTTCTATATTCAGTCTGTTGTTGATATGTTTTGGTTGAAGTATATGAAGAAAATTCAGCCTCACACTGATATGTGATTGGAAAAGGGAGAGGTATTTTAGTAAGCAAATAACATCTTAGTACTATTATAAAATTAGTATTGAACCAGAGGGACCCCTGAAAAGGGTCTTAGAGACCATATTTTGACAACAGATAGTGAAGCATGCTATGAGTGCAAGGAACAATTCACACAGGGACTTTCCTTTAGTATTTCATATATTGAGATGTTTTGCATCTATGGGAAGTGCAGGAGGTAAAATTACCCAGAGCTAGAATAATCCCCTAAACAGGAAGTGACTTGCTCAACAGCTAAGATTTGAACCAGAATTCAAAGTTTTCTGACTTCAAATATAGTGCTCTTTCTAGTGAAAAGCAGAAAGGAGACCTGAGAGTCTAGTCTTTATTTAAGGAGAGAGATAGGGAACCACTCTAGTTGTGAAGTCCTCAACTAATGACCTTAGTTTCTCTACCTTTAAAAAGAGGGGATTCAAATAGATGATCAGTTAGGTTCCTTGAATCTCTGACATTTCATGTTTCTATAATTAGCACAGTAAGAATGTTTTGTAGACTTAACTTGAATAATTTCCAAATTTTAAAAACCCTTAAACTACATGACTTCTTTATACTTTTGAGCTGAGTATATTAAATTACTTTGAAATTCTGTGTAGTATGAAAATTTTTATTGGATTTTAACCTATAAAAATATTTAATTTGTCCCAAATTGATACATATTTCCCAATCCCCTTCATGCCAGAAACACAATGGCAATTCTCATTTCCCTTGTATGATTTATTCTTAGAGAAATGTATTTCCATCTCATATGTTGAGTGTAAAAGATAATTTTATTGCATAAGAAAATAAACCCTATTTTAGGTTGTAATACAAAAAACAGAAAAATAATATGGTATTAGTAACCAAGTAGTTTCATATTGTTAGAAAATGTGTACATACAAAGGCTGCTTGAAATAGAGACTTAGAGATCCTTCTCTTTTACAGCGGACTCAGTTATTATTGTGACTCAGTGATTAAGCAAAATAAACCTACTTTAAACTCTTTCTTATGCAAGAACTTAACACATTTTTCTTCTGTTTTCTAACAGGTGGTTTGTGTTTGACACAGAAACAAAAGATTTAGTCACAGTGCACACAGATGGAAATGAACAGCTGTCTGTAATGCGTTACTCGCCAGGTTGGAAAAGAATACACTGTTAAAACTTGAGCTTATTGAAATCTATGTGGAATTGCTTCCTTTTAAACTTAAAAGACCTATCAAGGTCAAATTTAAATGATGCTTGCACTTGTTTGGGGTCCTGTTAGACTCTTCTCATTCCTCTAGCCCTTCTCTCTTACTTAGTTCTGAATAAACTATATGTAGATCAAGACTTTTCAGCAGGAATTTGACGGGTCCTTTATTTTTTTAAATTCCCTGGTTTTATATACCAATCATGTATATAAACCTTCCCTGTAACAAAGAAGAACATTCAAGTACCTATTCATTCACATAGTAATTCTCTCTAACTGTATATACAACATTCTAAACAAATAATCCCTCACCTCTATACTGAGAGGAAGCATATTTATCAACTCTTCTTTGGGACCAAGATTAGTTACTGTATTGAATCTGAAACCACAGCTACCTTTTACTCTTGTTTTCATTAACACTGCTGTAGTCACTGTGTATAGTTCCTCTAATTCCGCTTTCTTCACAATTTATCACTTCCAAGAAGTTTTCCCATGTTTCTATAAATTGTTCGTAGTCATCATCTCTTACAAAGCAATAATATTTCATTCTATCCATACACTACAATTTGTTACATTCCCCAGTGATGGGCAACCACTTTATTTCCCTTTTTTTGCTATCATAAAAAAATACTGTTATGAATAACTTGATAAATTGAAACTCATGATTATTTTAATTTTTGCTGTTGTTGAGCCATGTCTGACTCTTCCTGGTGCCATGGACCATAGCACACCAGGTCCTTCTATCCTCCACTATCTTTTAAAGTTCTATTCTGGCCATCAAATTATCTTTGAAGAATCTCAAAGTAGAAAGAAAAAATATTTGGATTCAGAAGACGAGTTCTATATTAAAAATTCCATATTACTGATAAAACAGTAATACAGTCTATGCTCCAACCACTAATTAAGAGTAAAGGAGTGTTGAGACCAAATGGTTTGAGAACCATTGTTTTATTTTTTTATTTTAAAAAATTTTTTAATTTTTATTTTTTGCTATTTTGGAGTGGGGATTTGGGGTTAAGTGATTTGCCCAAGGTCACATGGCTAGTAAGTGTTAAGTGTCTGAGGTCGGATTTGAACTCAAGTCCTCCTGACTCCAGGGCCAGTGCTTTTTGGAGGGCAATTGGGGTTAAGTAACTTGCCCAAGGTCACATGGCTAGCTTTTTTGTGTTAAGTGTCTGAGATCAGATTTGAACTCTGGTCCTCCTGACTCCAGGGCTGGTGCTCTATTCACTGCACCACCTAGCTGCCCCTCTCCACTATTTCTTGAAATCTATTTAAGTTCATTTTCAGTGTTTCCATAATACTATCTATCCATCTTATCTTTTGCTTTCCCCCTTTCCTTTGCCTTCAGCCTTTCACATCACAGTCTTTTCCAGTAAATCCTGTCTTCTCATTTTGTGGCCAAAATATTTAAGCTTCAGCTCCAGTATTTGATCTTCCAGTGAATAGCCTGAATTAATTTCTTTAAGTATTGACTGATCCGATTTTCTTATTCGAAAGCATTGATTCTGCCACACTCAGCTTTCTTTATAGTCCAACTCTCATAGCCATACATTGCTACTGGGAAAAAAAAATAGCTTTGACTATATGGTTTTGTAGGCAAGGCGATATCTCCGTTTTGTGCTATCCAGATTTGATATAGTTTTCCTTCCAAGGAACAAGCATCTTTCAGTTTCATAGCTGTAGTCACTATTTGCAGAAGTTTTTGAGTCTAAGAATATAAAATCTCAGCCTGCTTCCATTTCTTCTTCTGTTTTGCCAGGAAGTGATGGGATCAGTTGCCAAGATTTTAGTTTTTTTTTTTTAATTTTAAGCTTCAAGCCAGCTTTAACATTGTTTTACATTTTTCACTTTCTTCCATCAGAGTGGTATTGTCTGCATATCTGAGATTGTTTATATTTCTCCTGACAACCATAATTCCAGTGTTTGATTCATTCAGCCTGGCATTTTGCATGATATATTCTGCATACAAGTTAAATACAATGACAATATACAGCTTTGTTGTTCTCCTTTTTCAATCTTAAACTCATCATTTGTTCCATGTTTGGTTCCAACTGTTGTTTCTTGGCCTGCATATAGTTTCCTCAGGAGACAAGTAAGATGATCTGATACTCCCATCTCCTTGAGGGAATTTTGTTGTGATTCACACATCCAAAGGCTTTGGTGTAGTCAATGAAGCAGAAATAGATGTATTTTTCTAGAACTCCCTTGCTTTCTCCTTAAGCTAAGCAAATGTTGGCAATTTAGTCCCTAAATCTTCTGCCTCTTTGAAAACCAACCTTGAAGAAGAGTTGTTCTTCTGGTAATTCTTGGTTCACATGTTACTGAAGCCTAGAATGCAGAATCTTAAGCACAATTTTGCTGGCATGTAAAAATAAGCACAATTGTTTGAACATTCCTTGGCATTGTCCTCTCTTACAACTGGGACATAAACTGATCTTTTCCAATCCAGTGGCCACTGTTGGATTTTCCAAATTTACTGGCACAATGAGTGCAGCACTTTAACCGTATCATCTTTTAGGGTTTTAAATAGCTTAACTGGAGTTCCATCACCTCCCCGGCTTCATTGTTAGCAATGCTTCCCAATGCCCACTCACCTTGGTCCTCCAGGATATCTGGCTCTAGATTAGTAACCACACTGTTATGATTATCTGTAATGTTAAGATCTTTCTTGTACAGTTCTTTTGTGTATTCACACCACCTCTTTTTATCTCTTCTGCTTATGTTAAATCCCTACCATTTTGTCTTTTATCATGATCATTTTTACACAAAACTTTCCCTTGATATCTCTAATTTTCTTGAAGAGATCTCATGTCTTTCCCATTCTATTGTTTTCTTCTATTTCTTTGCATTGCTTATTTAAGAAAACCTTCCTGTCACTCCTTGCTATTCTCTGAAATTCTGAATTCAGCTGGGTATATATTTCCATTTTTTCTTTCCTTTTCCCTTTCCTTCTTTCCTCAGCTGTTTGTAAAGCCTCATCAGACAGTCATTTTGCCTTCTGGCTCTTCTTTTTTCTTTGGAATGTTTTTTGTTGCTAACTTCTTTACAATCTTGAGAAACTCTGACCGTAATTCTTCAGTCAATCTATCTACCAAATCTAATTCCTTAAATCTGTTCATTACCTCCACTTCATATTCATGAGGGATGTTATTTATGGCATACCTGTATGATCTAATGATTTTCCCTACCTTCTTTAATTTAAGTCTGAATTTTGCAATAAGAAGCCATGCTCTGACCCATAGTCAGCTCTAGGTCTTGTTTCAATTGACTGTATAGAACTTCTTCATCTTTGGCTGCAAAGTATATATGTATAATTAATCTGATTTCTATATTGACCATCTGTAATGTCTATGTGTAGAATTATCTTTTGGGTTGTTGAAAAAGAGTATTTTCTATAACCAGCAAGTTATCTTGACAAAACTCTGTTCATCTCTGCCCTGCTTCATTTTGTACTCCATGACAAAATTTACCTTTTATTCCAATTGTCTTTTGATTTCCTACTTTAGCATTCCAATCCTTGTGATGAGTATGACATCTTTTTTGGTGTTATTTCTAGAAGATGTTATAGTTCTTGTAGAACTGATCAATTTTGGCCTCTTCAGAATTAGTGGTTGGAGCACAGACTTGTATTACTGTCTTATCAGTAATTTGGAATTTTTTATATAGAACTCAAGGCTTCTGAATCCAAATATTTTTTCTTTCTACTTTGAGATTCTTCAAAGATAATTTAATGGCCAGAATAGAACTTTTTTGTACTCTGGAAAATCTTAATTGCCATTACAAAATAGTGTTTCTCAGTAATTTAAAATGTCCACAATTGGGGTGGGGGGAATGAAGGGGAAATAAGATGGACTGGTTATATAGTTGGAGTATGGCATAACTACTGAATAATCCATGTGCTCCATTAAATTTTAGGATGTTAAGAGAACATAAGTAAGGTCCCCTGTGGCAAACTTTTGAGAGGCCATGAACATAATTAGCACAAAATAGGCAGACATGGAGAGGTTGTATTCCGCATCATTGGAGAGAATGCCCACATCAGTGACATCACAGATATATTTGAATGTGTAATATTCAGGTCAGAGAAGGCAGGTGGCCCTTGGAAACAACCACATGTCTTACCTGCTGTCATTTGCTAATCAAAAATTTCTCTGCTTATGGGGCAGCTAAATGGTGCAGTGGGTAAAGCGCTGGCCCCAGAGTCGGGAGGACCCGAGTTCGGTTCCAGCCTCAGACACTTAACACCCACACAAAAAAACTAGACGTGTAACCTTGGGCAAGTTACTTAACCCCAATTGCCCTACAAAAGGAAAAAAAATTCTCTGATCTTTGGCTAAAGAAATTTTATTTCTTCTGCTAAGGACTTGCCATGCAATGATAATTACAACACTCCTTTCTCTAGCACTTTGGGAAGCACTTTCTTTACAATAAAATTTATGAAGTTGGTTTTTGCAAGTATTATTTTCACCATTTTACAAATAAGGAAACTGCAACTCAAAAAGGTCAGTCAATTTGAATTCAGATCTTCTGAGTCCTAATCTTGTACAAGAGTCTCCAAAGAAAATGTAATGGTCATAGTACTACCATTTGATTTTTTTTTTATTTCATGCCCTCAAATTAGGGCATGAAAGTTATCCCTGAAGTTATCTCTGCTTAGCTAAACCTAAATAAATTTAATACTTGCTACTTGGTTAATCTCGGAGAAGAGTTCAGCTAGTTTAAATGCTATCAGTGGCTCATTTCATAACATGGTTCTACTATGACACATTAATTCATTTCCAACCTCAGTTTAGATTTTCCTATAATTTTTTTCTGTTATTTTGAACCTTTAGATTATTTGAAAAACTTTTCACTCTTCTAAATTGAAAGGAAGCTCAGAGATCACTAAAAACAATCCCATCATTTTATAGATTGGGGAAACAGAAGTCAGAGAAAATAAGCAACTTCTCTTAAGTTACATAGCTAGTAAAGCTAAGAGCTAATATTTGAATCCAGACCCTCTGATTTAAAACTCATTGCCTTTTCTTCTGTCCTACAGTGCCTTGTGGCTCTTCCTTTATGATCTGTTTTCACTAGAATATTCTTATTTATTATTTTCTATGGTAGTAGATTACTCATTGTAAACTTTTTTTTTTCATCTAATACAATAACCTTTTCCTAGAGACCAGAAATTCCTCTTTGGGGAGGGATGTTGCAAGTGTATAAATGTAATATTTTGATAGATACATAGATAAAATGCTATTCCAAGCCTTCCTTCACAGACTCTCCCATAATGTTCCCCAATACTTTCAGCAAATAAGAAGCAATATGGACAGTAAATACACTATCCAGGCATTTCTTAATGCTTTTTACTCTTATCAATCAACAAGTGTTTGTTAATCAGCTACAGTATGTCAGGCACTATACAAGGTTCTGGGCATTAAAAAAAAAGTAAAACAATCACATCCCTTGAGAAGCTTTTTAAACAGTTACTCATAGAGGCCAATATAAAGTAGATACAAGATCGTCAAGGGCGAGACCAAAGCTGAGGGCATGGGGGGGAAAGGAGGAATTCAAAACAGTTACATCTAGAATATGGCACCTGAGCTAACCATGATGGAGAACTAGGGATTCTAAGAAGTGAACATGAGGAAGAAGTGTATACCAGGTGTGGGGACAGCCAGTGCAAAGGTATGGAGTGGGAGGAACTATCATGTGAGGAATAGTAAATTGTTTTGCTTTTGACTGTCAAGGTATGAGAAATGGAGTAATGTGTAATAAGACTGGAAAGGTAGAGTGGAGTAAACCCATAAAGGGCTTTGGAGGTAAAACAAAAGAATTTATATTTGATCCTAGAGATTAAAGGGAACCACTGGAGTTCAAGTAGGTGTGTGACATGGTTATAGAAAATCAGTTTGGGAGAGGGCAGAGTCGAGATGGTAAAGGTAGGGATTTGCCTGACGTCTCCCCCAAACCCCTCCAAATACCTTTTTAAATGACTCTAAAAAAAATTCTAGAGCAGCAGAACTCACAAAAAGACAGAGTGAAACAAATTTCTAGCCCAGGACAACCTGGAAGGTCAACAGAAATGGTCTGTTGCACCAGGCTGAAAGAGGAGCACAGTGCAGCTGCACAGTGAAGGCCAGGTCCCAATGAGCCCAGAGGAGGCTTCAAGGTGGCTGAATCACTGGCATCAGTGGCAGTTTCCAGACTTCTCAGACCACATTCACCAAAGACAATTTAGAAGGTCTGCAGGAAAGGTCTGCCAGACCTGGGTGAGAGGGGAGCACAGGTTGCACCATCACAGACCTGGCCCTAATAGGCTTCTGGAGTGACTGAATCAACAGCAGCAGTGGCTGCTCCTGGAGCTCTCAGCCCACAGACAGTAAGGGGATCGAACAGCTTGTCAGAATCTTGTCAAACAAGATCACGTGAATAAGATTCGCTAGCACCGAGGCAGGACTATGTTACTTGACCCATATTTGGATCTGGGTCACACACCTGGGTGGCTTTCCCGGGGCAAGAAGGAGCACTGGTACAGCAGAGCTTGTGGCAGCAGTGGAGGACAAGGGACACTCCTCACAGTTCCAAGGCAGAAAAGAGTGCTTGTGGTCACTCACAGACCAGAGCACAGGCCAGGATAGGAGGAAACATCTCTCCTCAAATCATACCAGCTTGGAAGAAGTGAAAATTTACAGGGCCTTAGAATTATCTTTTAAAATAGCTGTACAAAACCCCTGAAGCTTAGGAGGGTTCACCCTCCACACTGGAAGTAGAGCCCAACCTAAATAGTTAAATAGTTTAAAGTCAAGAAATAAACTGGGGAAATGATCAAACAATGGGAAAAAATTGACTATAGAAACTTACTTTGGTGACAAGGAAGATCAAAACACACACTCAAAAGGAGAAAAGGAGAAAACAAAGTCAAAGCTCCTGCATCCAAAACCTCCAAGAAAAATTGGGAAGAAAAATGAGAGAGGTGCAAGAAAATCATGAAAAAAGAATCAACAGCTTGGTAAAAGAGACCCAAAAAAAGTACTGAAGAAAATACCATCTTAAAAAAAAGACTAGACCAAATGGCAAAAAGTCAATGAGAAGAATGCCTTACAAAAAAGAATTGGCCAAATGGAAAAAGAGGTCCAAAAGCTCACTGAAGAAAATAATTCCTTAAAAATTAGAATGGAACAAATGGAAGGTAATGACTCTATAAGAAATCAAGGAATTATAAAACAAAACCAAAAGAATGAAAAATAGAAGACAATGTGAAATACTTTGTTGTAAAAACCACTGACCTAGAAAATAGATCCAGGAGAGATAATTTTAAAATTATTGAACTACCTGAAAGCCATGATCAAAAAAATATACTAGATATCATCTTTAAAGAAATTATCAATGAAAACTGCCCTGATATTCTAGAATTAGAGGGTAAAATAGAAATTGGAAGAATCTACTCATCACCTCCTGAAAAAGTTCCCAAAATGAAAACTGCCAGGAATATTAGCCAAATTTCAGAGTCCCCAGGTCAAGGAGAAAATATTACAAGCATCCAGAAAGAAACAATTCACCTATCATGGAGCCACAGTCAGTATAATAAAAGATTTAGCAGCTCTTATATTAAAGGATCAGAGGGCTTAGAAGATGATATTCCAGAGGGCAAAGGAACTAGGATCACAACCAAGAATCACCTACCCAGAAAAACTGAGTATAATCCATGAAGGGAGAAGATGGACATTCAGTGAGATAGAGAAATTTAATGCATTCTTGAGAAAAGTCCAGAGTTAGATAGAAAATTTGACTTTCAAATATAAGACTTGGGAGAAACATGAAAAGGTAAAGAGGAAAGAGAAATCATAGGGACTTATTAAAGTTAAATTGTTTACATTCCTACATGGAGAGATGATATTTATAACTCATGAGATCTTTTTCATTAACAGGGCAGTTAGAAAGAATATATGGATATAGATATATAGACAGAGGGCAAAGATGTGAATTGAATATGAAGGGATGATATCTAAAAAATAAAATTAAGGGGTGAGAGAGGAATGTACTGGGAGAAAGAAAAGGGGAAATGTTGAATGGGGTGAATTATTTCATATTAAAAGAGGCAAGAAAAAGTTTTTATAGTGGAAGGGAAGAGGGGAGGAGGTGAAAGGGAATGAGTGAACCTTACTCTCATCAGAATTAGCTTAAAGAGGAAATAATATACACACTCAATTGGGTGTAGAAATCCATCTTACCCTACAGGAAAGTAGGGGGTAAAGGGGCAAAATAAGGAGGGGTATGATAGAAGGAAGGGCAAATTGGGGAAGGGGGTAGTCAGAAGCAAAACACTTGAGGAGTAACAGGGTGGAAGGAGAGATAGAATAGAATAAACAGGGGGACAGGATAAGATGGAGATAAATATAGTTAGTCTCTCACGACATGACTGTTATAGAAGTGTTTTGCATGACTACACATACATAATCTACATTGAATTGCTTGCCTTCTCAATGAAGTATGGTGGGGAGGGAGGAAAGGAGAGAATTTGGAACTCAAAGTTTTAAAAACAAATGTTAAAATTGTTTTTATAAGTAACTGGGGAAAAATAAAATACAAAACAAAATAAAATACCTTTTAGAAAAAAATTGAATAAAAGCAAAAATTATCTGGGAAAAAATAAAATCATTTTGGCAGCTGTGTAGAGGATACATTGTAGTAGAAAAAGACTTGAGGCAAGGAGATCAATTTGGAGACTATCAGTAATCCAGATGAGAGGTGATAAGACCTGAAATAGGGTAGTGGATATGTGAGTAAAAAGTAGGGAGCAGTACAAGAGATGTTGTAGAGGAAGCAACCACCAGATTTGGCAGCTGATTAGACATGAGGGTGAGACAGAGTCAGAAGTCAAGGGTGACACCATCGTTGCAAATTTGGTTGCCTAGAAGAATAGGAGTACCTTGCCAGAAATAGGAATGTTCAGAAGAGGCTTGGGTTTTGGGTAAAAGAGAAGTTCTGTTTTGGATATGCTAAGTTTGAGATGCCCAGTAGCCTAATACAAGGCTTCTTAAACTTTTTCCACTTGCAGCCTCTTTTCAAGTTTGCTCAGTGTTGGGGCGGCTAGGTGGCACAGTAAATAGAGCACTGGCCCTGGAGTCAGGATGGCCTGAGTTCAAATCCGGCCCCAGACACTTAACACAAAAACTAGCTGTGTGACCTTGGGCAAGTCACTTAACCCCAATTGCCCTCCAAAAAGCAAAAAAAAAGTTTGCTCAGTGTTCCTTGGTATTGTGTGGCCTTAGGGTATACATAGTGTAAGGTGCTGTTTGTTCAAAACCAAGGCTGCAGTAAAGTTGTACAATACAAAACGGGAAAGCGCTGCCAGAAACACCTTGGATTCATTTGATTTTTAATTAATTTTTTTTCATTGCACATTTAGGAACGTTTTATTGTTGCCAAATTTTTCATGACTCCATACAGGGTCGAGACCCACAGTTTAAGAAACACTGGAATAGATAGATGGTAATGTATGACTGAAGATCAGATGTGAGACTAGGGCAAGATATATATATATATATATATATATATATGTATATATATATATCTGATTGATAGTCATCAGCATAGATATAGTAATTGAACTCATGAGTCAATAAGGTCATGAGAGAGTGTAGAGAAGACTTCAACAAGAGAATGTGTATTATATCCCAGAGAAACCTGGGAGCTACTAAAGGTTCTTGAGCATTCCTGTATTGAAGATGTAGAAACTAAAACTCAGACAGGCTAAGTGAATGTTCATCAATGACAGGACTGGGATCTAGCTTTTCCGTCTCTAACACTAGTGCTCCTTCCCACCACACCATTGCTTTTCCCCCGCCCACCTCAGACAGAAAGACAAACCATCCTACATTTTGGTAGATTTCAGATTCCATTCAAAACATAGTGACAATGTTGGTGGCACATTTTTCTCTAAAACTATTTTAAGTTTTATCCTTTTGTTCTAAGTCAATTGTCAATTAAAATACTGCTCCATTGGTTGGACCCAGTTCCTTGAGTTGAATATTGACTCATTTTAACCAGAATCATGCTTAGAAATTCTGTAGTTCACAAGAGAGATGAATAGCGAATCATGGAGAAAAAGGAAGTTTAAAAGAGGAGGATCCATGTCTAATCCTTCATCAAATGTCCTAGTATGAATTTGCAAGAATAGGGTTGTGATCCAAAAGCTTTGGATCAAAAAAGTCAAGATTAGCCCTGATGTTCATTTAACACTTGACTAGACTCTGCATAGGATAGTTCAACAAGAATTTCTGAGATTTCAGAGATCATCTAATGAAACTACTTTATTTTACAAAGGAGAGGATTAAAGTCCTAAGATGGGAAATTATGCATAATCACATAGATTATAAGCAAAATGAAGATTGGGATCCAAGTCATCTGACCCTAAATTGAGTGCTTTTTTGGTGTGCTGTGCCTGATGGATCAGCACTATTTTGCGTGGGTCCCTCCCTCTCAAAAGAGGCGATTCAGTTTCTGATCCTAAAAACAAATATAAATGGAAGAGGAATAACTGGTAACATATACCTCAAACTAGGGAACACTGGGAAATTAAAAGTGATCACAGAGATTTTCTGGTTCCAGTTTCCTACCTCCAGCCTTGCAACTCAGTTATTCTTTAATTGGTATGAGAGTCAGTGGTTGGGGTTTGAGGTAGAAAGACAATATAGTTCGTCTTGGTGTATGGAATTCTCATAAGAGTTCTTACCTGGAAAGGCTAGAGAAATAGTAAGAGGATATCTAGCAAAATGGTTGATGTGGTTCAGGATAATAACCAGTTAGTTCCTATAATATAATGGAGAGGATTCCAGTTATTTCTTGCTATTTTTTTCAGCTAGTATATTCTTACTTATTTAACAGTAGCACTATATGGCTGGTTTATATTCAACAATCTAAATACAGGAACTTGATTGGTGGTGGTGATGGTGGTTCAAAACAGTCATGTTTATAAAACACATGCTTGACCTCTAAAACAATTGAGGGTTCTATAGCTAAAAAGATACAAGCACCTTTGAGAGGTTCAAAGAAGAGCAAGGAAAAAAGGATTCAGGTGTTGGACCACAATGGTGTGACTTACTGTGAACAAAGGAAAATAATTAAAACTATTGACATAATGTTAACTTCACAATTTTTAACATCTTTAAAAACCTTTTCATAAGCAACAAGCCCTCCTTTTCCCAGTTATCCTTTTTCATGAAACCATACTTCTAGCACATTGAATCTTAAGTATACCCTTAATAATCAGCCCATTTTGACTAGTCTAGCTTCAGTTATAACCTGTAGGTTTTCAGTTAAATCCAGAGAGTTCTCAAAACAGTAAAACATCATCATTCCCTCATTAGGGCCATTAGAAGTTTACAAAAATCCCCCAAACGCTTTTTCAGCAGATGTTTTACAAAGTCTAGGGAAAATGCCTAGATTTTATAGGCTCACCAAGACTTCTGACGGTGGTTTTAGTATATATATATAGCCTTGAATGAAATAGTAAGTTTTGTTAGTTAAATTTACCCTTCTCCAGCCTTCAGTACTCCAGACTTTGTATTGTCTTACCCATAACAAAAATGTTTTCTTCCCAAATAGGCAGTAGGTTTGGTTTTGTTGTTGTTATTGTTTTTCCTAGTCTTGTTGATATTACCGCAACTTCCAGACATCTACACTGCATTGTAGAGGAATCAATAACAACCCCTGCAGCTTTCAGGTCCAACTGAAGCACTTGGTTTTCTGAGAGTTAATTAAGTTGTTTTGCAGTACTGTCAATTCTTGGCATTGTTTTTTGTTTTATGCTGCACTTTCCTTTGCATTTCATCAGGATTGTTCTTGTTTTGTTGTGGGCTTGAATGATCCTAGAAATGCTTGACTTCCTCACACTAGTAGTCAATGAAATATCTAGAGTAGTCATTGAAGTGTATTCTTTAAGAGTTTCAACTTTTGGGGCGGCTAGGTAGCACAATGAATAGATCACCAGCCCTGGAGTCAGGAGGATCTGAGTTCAAATCCGGCCTCAGACACTTAACATAAAAACTAGTCGTGTGACCTTGGGCAAGTCACTTGACCCCAATTGCCCTCCAAAAAGCAGGACAAAAAAGAAGAGCTACAACTTTTGTATGTTTCTTTTCAGTAATATCCGTTCTTAAAAACCACAGAATTAGCAACAAAAGATATCAATAAAACATTTATGTATGGCATAAAATCAGCATTCACCTGACAGGAAAAGGAACAGATATTTATCAGACACCTACTGTGTATACCAGGCATTTGCTAAGTAATTTACAAATATCTCATTTGATCCTCACAACAGCCCTAGAAGGTAGGTGCTATTATTATCCTCATTTTACTCTTGAGGAAACTGAGGCAGACAGGTTAATGACTTTCACAGGGTCACATAGCTAGTGTCTAAGGCTGGATTTGAATTCAGGTCTTGCTGCCTCAAAACCTCATTCTCTGTCTTTTGTGCAGTCTTCTTCCTAACTGTGAGGAAAACCATCTTAGTCCAGTTTTATCTAGTCAAAGTCAGGTGTTGTCAGTAAAAGCATGTGTATGAACACAGGTATCAAAAAAATGAGACCCCATCAAAATTTTTCCTGTCCAAAGTACTCTGTACTGGCCACGGCACCAGGAGCAAGGACTGGACAATAGAACAAGAGAGGCTATGCAGTTTCCCCAACGAATCTGACTTCTGTCTCTTCCTCTGTAAACTGAGGGTAGAACTGTGTGATCCAAGGCTCTTCCCAGCTCCAGCATTCCACCAGCTATGATTCTTAACTTTTCCAGCTCAATTGCTTTTCAAGTGTTTGAATTTCTTGGGTCTTGGAGTCACATTATATCTCTTTCTTATGAAATGCAACCTGATACCATGAAGAAGACTCAGGAGAGTCAATAGGCCTGTATTTGAACCCTGACCATAATCTGCACTAGCTGTATGACTGTGGACAAGGGGCTTAATTTCTCTGAACTTTTGTGCTCTCATCTGTAACACAGGAGGATGAATGCTTGAGCTCTCAAACAAGCTTGTTTTAAGGGAAGTCCTTTGTAAACCTTTCAAATAATATAGAAATTTGAGTTAATACTAATGTCTTCCTTAGTAGCTAGTACACATTTAGCCATAGTATAAGGGAAGTAAGTCTATAAGAACATTAATTATCACATAAGCAGTGAAATTCCAATTACTTTCTAGAAGTATATTGAAAATTCTCTCATTTCAAACCATCAAGACACCATTAATTGAAGTATCAGAATTTGACTAACAATTATTTAGATTCTGAAGATCTAAGTCTAATGGAATGAGGTAGAAATAACTCAGTCTAGAAGTCAGGATGCCTGGTTTCTAGTCCAGACATTGCCAAAAACAGATTCCATTTCTGAAGCAAATTATCCCCTCAGAGCCTTTTTCCTTATATCCCTAATAAGTGGTTGTATTTGTTCTCTGAGGTTACTTCTAGCTGTAAAAATTTATGATGATGGATGATAAAAATAGATTTAGAAATTAGATTATTAGAAAAGACCTCAAAAGCTACCAAATCCAACCCCCTAATTTTTCAGATGGAGAAACTAAGGCTTAGAGAAGTTAAGAGATTTGCCCAAGGTCATATATCTAATAAATTTCAGAGGCCCATGATGGGTAAACTAAATCTCAGAGAGGCAAAGTAACTGCCTAAGGTTACAAGCAGTTGATGGCAAAGCTAGAATTTGAATCCAGGTCTTCTGATTCCAAATTCATTGCTCTTTTTACTCCACCACAAGTTTCCAGAAATAGCTAAAATTTGAGACTAAAATGAAAGGTCAGGATAATCAGGGTGGCTTTTTTAAGCTCTGATTCTTCTGTCCCTATTTACCCAGGATGACTAAGTGGATAATGTGCCAAAGGTAAGTTATTCCCCAGAAATAATTTTTACTTTGAAAGAATATGGTAATTATCCATAAGAGAAGAAATCATTGTCTTTGGGGGATTTTGTTTAAATCTGCTAAGGAAACTGTAATAGTAGCCTTTATAAATTTGTGGTTTTATACTTGAAATGTAATTATAATGCACTTTTCTTTATAGATGGAAATTTTTTGGCAATAGGTTCACACGACAACTGCATCTATATCTATGGTGTTTATGACAATGGGAGAAAATATAGTCGAATTGGCAAATGCTCAGTAAGTACCTTTCTTAGTTTGTGATAAATAAGAATGAATTATTTTCATGGTCTGTCTGCTTTGAATTAAAAATGGACAATGGCAGTAAAACTAATAAAATTCACTTCTCTTTCTAGGGTCATTCCAGCTTTATTACTCACTTGGATTGGTCTGTTAATTCTCAGTACCTTGTATCTAACTCAGGGGACTATGAAATTCTTTATTGTGAGTAAAATAAAATCTGGGGGGGGGGGTAGAGATGATATATGCATTTCACTCCAGGATATGTAACAAAGATAGAAACATATTGCTTTGCTATGTGGCATGGGGCAAGCAGAGCACCTCTCCTCTCATGACCTCAATTTCCTGATCTGCAAAATGATGTAGTTGGACAAGATGACCTCTGAAGTTCTTTCCAACTCTCACATCTTAAGATTCTTTCATGCCAAAAGTGCCGTCCAGCAGTGGCTTTTGATGGTCTTTGATTCTAGAGGTTTAGCACTAATATTCCAAGGTTTTATGTTTTAGGGTCTCTTCTAGGTCTTATATGATATGAGTCTGATAGATTTGTCACTACTTAATTAAAGTATTACGTTTGAGCAAGAAAGAAAACAAAATTGTTCAAGTATGGCATTAAATATTCATTCTTTCTGCAGATGACTCCCACTATGGCAGAGTGGGATAGTAGAGGATCAGTGTTTGACGCAGAAAGCCCTGGGAGTCCTATCTAACATGTACTGTCTGTGTGATCCTGAGCAAGTCATGTAACTTCTGAGTATACCAAGCAATTCTCCTAAGATTATAAATTACAAAGCATTGCTGATCTGCTTTGGTTCAGGGAGCTTCCTTACTAGCAGTTACATATGTCACTGAAGTCACAAAAGTGAGAGCTATAGAATGTCCAGAACTGAGGGAGATACACAGAAAAACAAACCTCCCCATGCCTTAGTGTTCATCCCCTGCGGTCAGTGTGACACAATGGAAAGAAAACTGGATTTGAAGTCAAAGGACCAGAATAGGGATGACTTCATCCTTTGCATTTGTATCCCCAGCATCCATCACGATGCCTCACCCAGAGTAGGTGCTTATTGACTGATTAACTGAATCTTGTAATTTGTTTTGTAATCAGAATTTGCAGGTGCAAAGATCTAGTCATATTCTACATTCTTTTCCCTCCCCAGCCATTAACAATGGGGAAATATAGTTAAAATGAAGATCAAAAGGTTTCCTAAAAGGATATGTAATGACCTCAAAAAAAGGACAGCAAAAAGGGTAGGTGTAGAATGGGAAGGCCAGGCAGCAAGTTTTCTTGCTAATAGTACTAAAAAAAAAGAAAAAAAAGACATAGCATTCATATCACGCACTAATAGTACTACTCTTTACCCATCTGCTATTTTTCCGTATTCTGCCTTACTCTCACAAAAGCACCATTCCTCCAATCTCTTCTCTCCATCCCTATACCACTAGCACATCATGGGACCCATACTTGTGTTCTGTTGGGCCTTTATTTGAAAATGTTCCTTTCCTGGTTCTTAGCCCTACTGCAGTGAGGCATATGGATGCCTCAGTGAGAGTTAGAGAAGTGCCACAAGGATGATTAAAGGATCAGTGAATATCTACAGTGCAGGGGTGAAACTAAGAGCTGAGTAAATTGAGGACTTCTTTGAAAAGTCTTATGTAATTTCTTCCTCTAATCAATTTTAGTTGTGAGTGGACAATGATGTTAACATAAGCAACTGACTACAAAGATTGAACACTCATGAAATGTTGATTAATGTTGAATATTGTAATCAAATCAAATTTCAACAGAGTTAATGTGTCACAAATTAATGTTATACATAATCTTTATTGTCCTGTATGATAATTATGCACAAATGGTAAGTGGTTCCCATTAATGATTATGATCACCACTTTTGTACAACTGAACCAATCATTTCTAGAATTCGCTAGGGGGAAAGAAAAGACAAATTAGACACATATAGAAGCTACTCCTAAGTCCCACTGAAGTTCCAAAAGAGGGACCCAAATTTCTCCTTTCTCTAAGTCTCACAGACTGGGACAAGAAGTACTGGCCATCAAGGATACCTGCCCTCAGATTTTGAAAGCCAGGAAAGAGCAGGATTTCCAAGTCACCCTTGGATTCAAACAGGGCACATAAGAAACGAACATTGGCAGCTTTGGCCTTAGACTCCAAGGAGAAAGCAAGTAGGGAGGATGAAGGGCAGGAATAAATTCTTCCTTTCAGCAAGGAAGGGATTTAGTTGTATAATGGTCACAGCTTTCCTCTCTCCTCCTGCTTCCATGGGATAGCTTCTAGAAGCAGTGTGATATAGTAGAAAGAGTACCAGTCCTAAAGTCAAGAAACCTTGGTTTAAATACCAATTCTAATACTTATCAACTCTGTTACCTTATCCAAGTCACCTCACCTCCTGAGTTTTAATTTCCTCATCTATAAAATGGTGGAAATAATAACTACACTGCTTCCCTCACAGAGTTTGTTATAGGAAAAGCACTTTGCAAATTTTTATGTTATATATAAATGTGACTCATTGCAAGAAGAAATAAGTTGTATTATTTAAGAGAAAGTTTTTGTCCATCAAATGTCTCTCTAGCACTGCTTAAAATTCAACCAATATGAAATTCGTGTAAATAAGCAAGACAGAGAATTATGAAAAGTATCTAACAGTTATTCTTATCTTAATGAGAATTGTTGGTGATCTACTTTCCTAACACCAAATTTAAATGTGTTAAGGGAATGGAGACGTTTTAAAGATCCCTAATAATAGTTTACATTTATGTAACATTCTCTACAATACCCCCCATTATATAGGCAAAGCAGATATTGTTTTCTTTTTTTTCCCAGATAAGAAAATTCAGACTCAGAATCACGTGGTTAGAGTAACTATTAGAAGCAGGATTTGGAGCTAGGTCTTCTGACTCCAAGCCCAGTATTCTTTTTTTTATTTACTTGGAGTTTACAACATTCAGTTCCACAAGTTTTTGAGTTCCAAATTTTCTCCCCACCCCATAATGGTAGCATGCAATCTGATATAGCTTCTACATATACCTTCACATTAAATATTAGTCAAGTTGTAAAGAAGAATTATAACCAATGGAATGAACACCAAAGAAGAAACAAAGCAAAATGAAAAAAAAGAGAAAAAGCAGTTTGCTTCAACCTGCATTCAGACTCTGTAATTCTTTCTCTGGATATGGATAGCCTTTTCCATCATGAGTCCTTTGGAGTTGTCTTATAAGCTTGTATTGCTGAGAAGAGCCATTCTATCAAAGTTAGTCATCACATACATGATGTGTCCGTAATTGTGTACAATGTTCTCCTGGTTCTGCTCCCCTCACTCAGTATCAGTTTATATAAGCCTCTCCAGGTTATTATGAAATCCATCTGCTCCTCATTTATTGTAGCACAATAGTATTCCATTACATCCATATACCACAACTTGTTTAGCCATTCCCCAATTGATGAGCATCCCTTTGATTTGCAATTCTTTGCCACCACAAAAAGAGCTACTATAAATATTTTTGTACATACAGGTCCTTTTCCCATTTGTATGATCTCTTTGGAATACAGCCCTAGAAGAGGTATTGCTGGGTCATAGGGTATGCACATTTTTATAGCCCTTTGGGCATAGTTCCAAATTGTTCTCCAGAATGGTTGGATCAAATCACAACTCCACCAACAATGCATCAGTGTTCCAATTTTCCCACATCTTCTCCAGCATGTATCATTTTCCTGTTTTGTCACATTAGCCAATCTGACCAGTGAGATGTGGAACCTCAGGGTTGTTTTGATTTGCATTTCTCCAATCAATACTGATTTAGAGCATTTTTTCATGATTATAGATATCTTTAATTTTTTTCCTCTGAAAACTGCCTGTTCATATCCTTTTACCATTTATCTATTGAGGAATGACTTATATTCTTATAAATTTGACTCAGCTCTACGTATATTCTAGAAATGAGGCCTTTATCAGAGACACTGGTTGTAAAAATTCTTTCCCAATTTTCAACTTCCCTCCTAACCTCAGTTACATTGGCTTTATTTGTACAAAAGCTTTTCAGTTTAGTGTAATCAAAATTATCCATTTTGTGTTTTGTAATACTCTCTGTCACTTGTTTAGTCATATATTATTCCTTTCTCCATAAATCTGACAGGTAAACTATTCCTAGCTCTCCCAGATTGCTTATAGTATTAACCTTTATATCTAAATTGTGAAACTATTTTGATTTTATTTTGGTACACGGTGTAACATATTGGTCTATTCCCAGTTTCTGCCAAAGCCCAGTATTCTTTTTAGGACATTACACTACTTTAGGAGAAGATGGACCTAGATAGGAGGAGAGGAGGCCGTGGGCAGGCAGAGGACAGTGAGAAAACTGCATACTCTGAGTGGTGTAGGAATGAGGAGACCAGAAGATAGGAGAAAGGCACAGAAAGAGATGTGAAAACTAAGCAAGAAATGATCTTACACTTAGTATGAGTGATTTAGGGTAGGTGTTAGGAATGATTTTTTTCATAGTGACTATTGGTACCACATAGAACTGATTACTCAAGGATGTTGGCTGTGAAGCCCCTTTCTGAGGAGAACAGGTAGAAATTCATACTTGAGGTCATGAAGGCAAGAGATGAATCAAGTCCATTTTAGTGTTTCAGTTCATCTCTTATATTTAGAGCTTAAACCATTAGTTCATTTCTTTTCTTTTTTAGGGGTCCCTTCTGCTTGTAAGCAAGTTGTAAGTGTGGAAACAACCAGAGATATAGAATGGGTTACATACACCTGTACTTTAGGATTCCATGTCTTTGGTAAGTTTCTTATAAACTTTATTAAGCAAGAATGTTTCTCTATTTATTTTCCAACGTTTTTTAATCAATGCAAAACTGTTTCTCTGAGTCATCACCTTCCTTCCTCCCATTCCCTCTTTCCTGATCTCCAAGCCAATCTGAACCACTTGCTTGCCTAAACTAACTTGCAGACCTTTCTACCCCAATTAACTATTAGGATCAGAATTTACCACTTTGGGATCCTGAAGAATTCTAGTGTACCAGATTTGTCTAGCTTCATGTCTCTCCTCTGGTATTTCTTCAGCCTCCTTCCTTTGAAGAACCTGAGAATTGACTGAAATTTCTTAGATCCAAAACAATATGGACACACTAGGTGATCATATATCATTCTCTCTATAGATTACTTAGCTACATTAGACTGAAATTCTTGAAATGGGATATTTCACTTCTTTATAATTTTTATCTTCAAGTTCTGTCCCCCAGCATGTCATATCCATGCCAGTGGGGTTTGTTGTTGACCTGTCAGGAGCAGCCATCATTTTATTTTTGTCCCAGGGCCATCCCCTCAAGAATTGGGTTGGGAGGCCTTCTCACCCCTAAACCTACTGTCACACATAGGGATTAGGCCTTGCATTACCAATCCATCTTTGAAAACAAAAGTACCTCAGCCCAGCAGTACCAACAAGTGTCTAGGTGGGTAGAAACCACAACTGATAACTAGGGTCTTGCCCTAGTACTTAATCCTTTCATCATCTCGTGATTCAGCAGTGTGATGGGATGGATTTGGAGACCTCTTCCTTCAATAGTCTGCTGTCATGTGTGGGGGCATTACCTATTCTGCAGTGTTTCACTAACCCATATAAGAAAAAAAACAACAACAGTGGCTTGGCCTTCCATAATCATCAGTTACTTAGATATCAGGCTACTCGAAATTATGACCCCCATCAGGACCAGGGCCTCGAACACTAAGCCAATTTGAGAGCAAAGTACATACTCAGATTCTTAGTAGCTTCTGAATACTGGTCATCCTGCTTCATCTTGGGATGAAGCAAAGGAACTGGAACCAAATATAAAGTTAGTCAGGCTCCTGGGTGTCTAATCAGATATTTCCCAATTCAGATACCTAACCAAATTATTCTTCTAATTCAAGCTTTTCTTCCTTGATTATTGGAGAGAGAACAACAAACTGACCCTATCCTCTCTCATTATAGTACACTGAAAGATGGCTTCAGTAATCTGGTTCTTCCCCCACCCTATAGCTTTCAAACTCCAACCTCCTCTCCCCAATCCTTGTTATTCTAAGTTCAGAAAAACCTTTCTCATGCCACCAGTTCCTCATCTTTCATCTCATCTATCTCAGTCCTACACTCTCCAATCCCTGTTCTTTTCTTACTGTTGCCTTCTTTGAGCTCTCCGAAACCCTGGTTCTGTTGCTAACAAATTACCTCTCATCCTAGACCTCTTCCTTTTCACATCCATTGAAAGAGGACCCCCTCTATATTTCTGGCTACTCTTTAATGTAGCAGATCTTCTTTCTTTCTTAGTCCCCAGCACAGTGGGTCAAATGATAAAGTAAATGTACTCCTTGATCTTATTGCCTTTTTAAAATTATTCCTTTTGCCACCATCACTCAAACTAATTTTTTTAGGTTCACTCTGTATCATCCTGTTCAGATTCTTGTGGTAACTTACTAGTGTCTAGGTCACTCTTTTTCAGTCTTCCTCTCCACACCAACCCTTTCCCTTATACTCAAGAACTTCAGCATACATGTTGATGGTGCCTCTAACATCTGTTCCTTGAAAAAGTGTGCTTCCATTCACAGCCCTTGTGATGCCATAGCTCCCTTTGCTGACTACCACTGCATGTGTTGTCTCCCCTTTTAGAATGTAAGCCCCTTAAGGGCAAGGGTTGTATTCTCTAACTGTATTCTTAGCAGCTAGCACAGTCCCTAGCACACAGTAGGAACTTAGTAAATACTTTTTATTCATTTATTCATTCATCTCATCAGATATCTGGGTCCAAATTATCATCTCTATGCAGATGACTCACAAATATAGTATGTGAATGTTATTTGTAGATTTTATATAAATAAATGTATATGTGTGTATGTATTCTATTCATTTTTATGTATGTGTGTGTGTGTGTGTGTGTGTATACACACACACAATAGAGATGGGGTAGGGGGGCAGTAGGGAGCAAGAGGGAGAGCTCAAGTCCTAATCTTTGTAGCCTGAAATCACTACCAGCCTTATAAAACAGGACACTGCAAATACACATCTAAAATCTAATTCTTCATCTCCCTCCCATACTAACCAAACCTGCACCTCTAAACTTATCTAGATCTGCAGCAGTGCCAACATTCCTCCAGTTTCCCAGATTTGCAACCTCCCTCATCCCCAATATGCAAGTTTCCAGGTCTTTTTTTATTTTACTGTCACAATATAGCTCACATCTTTACCCTTTTTATCTGTTTCTGTTGCCAGCAACTTAATTCTAGGTGTCTCACCTGGACTATTGTAATAGCCTCCTATTTGGGATTTTTCCATCCTTTCCCTCTCCATCTCACCCTCCACAAAGCTGCCAAAGTAATAATCTTCTTAAAGCATAAATCTGACCATATCACTCCACTGCTCAAAAATTTTAAATGGCTTCCTATTTCCTTTTTAATAAATTTCAAATTCCTCAGCCTAGTATTTAAACCCTCCTCAAACTGGATCCAGCTTACATTTCTATACTTATTCCACATGATCTCCCTTCAAATTCACTATCTTCTATCCAAACTAGCCTCTTTACTATCCCTCTCTCTTTCCCCTCTTTCTCATTTCTGTTTCTTAGAAGCTTTCCTTCTGTCAGGGATGAACTTGAGTACCATTTCCTCAAAAATACAGAGAACAGTCCTCTTCCCTTCCTCAAAGTCTCTTTATTACTTTATGTACAGGTTGCAGAATATGTGAATAGAATGACTGTTTCCTTTTTTGTATTTTTTGATCCTCAGGGCGTTGTATATAGTAGGAGCTCAATAAATGCCTATTTTACTGAATTGAATAGAAATCTTTACAAATTGGAGATGAAAGTTCTTGTCTATCCTACAAGGATGCTATGAGGATCTGGTGTATATTGTAAAACCACAATATGAATATGTTGTTTTGGTTACTCAGATTTAGTTCTTTCTGATGTGATATGCTTGAAAGTATAGTAAAAATTATGTAAATATATTACAGTGATTTAGAGAGAAAAAGATTTATCATTTATATATCACTTTGTACTTAAGTGCTTTTACTTTTCATTTGCTCATTTGTTCTGCCCAGACGAGAAGCAGATTATTATCCTCAATTTATATAATTAATCAACAAGGATTTATTAATTGGCAGACATTGTATTAGTAACCGGGGATGCAAATACAAAAGTTAGATCGTGCCTTCCCTTAAGGAATTTAGATTCTACATATGAAGAAACCGAGACCAATAGAGAGGCAGTGACTTGCCCATGGCCCTGCAGATGGCTCTCACCTAGCTATGATGGTTTTCGAAGTCCAGTACTCTCCCCACTGTCTCACACAGCCATGAGCCCTGGGTCTGATTCTCCTCCACCACCATTCTGCTGCTTAACTAGCTGTATGTCCTCAGATCTGTCATTTTCCTTCGTGAATTACAGTTTCTCTGTTTGTAAAGCAAATGGATTGAACTATATCATCTCTAAGACCCCAGCCAACTCTAAGATTCTGTGAACTAAAATCTGTCTTCCAAAATGAATACAAAAGTCTTGAGTCACTTGGAAAGATTTGCTTCCAGCTATTAATCCATAAAGTAAGGTTGGGGAACCTAAAGCCTAAACTTCAGTTGGAATTAAATCCTTAGGAGAAAGAAAATAGCATAAAATATGAAATGTTTTTTCCACTCTTTGTGGCAAATGTGAACCCAAAGGTGTCACAGAAGAGAGGTTATGATATGACCCCTGACTCCTATGGTTCCAAGTAGCTTTTATTTCTTGTCTGATATTAAGAAACCTATACTTCCATGATTTGTTGAAAATAGGCTAATATGGAAAGATAAAAATAGGAGTAGAGCTTGAGGTAGCATTGACCTTCTGAAGCTGTAGATCCAAGGCCGAATGACTGTATTTTTGGTGGTATTAAAGAAATGTTAGTTTTAATGACACAAAAGAATAAATATGTCAAAACTCTGCTCTATTTCAGGAGTATGGCCAGAAGGCTCAGATGGAACAGACATCAATGCTGTTTGTAGGTCCCACAAGAAAAAACTTTTATCAACTGGTGATGACTTTGGCAAAGTACATCTCTTCTCTTATCCCTGTTCACAGTTCAGGGTAAGGTGTTGGTTTAATAACCACATTAATCTAATCTCATCCTTACTCTTCAGGAGAAGTTCAGTAATTATCTAGCAAACAGGGAAGGATGATGGCTTGGGATCTTTTTAACACCTTTATACCTTACCATGTAGGGATTTGTTTCTTATTTGTATTTTGGACCCTTCCTAACTGTAGAATCTCTTTCTGTACATTTTAGAGTCTTGGCTAGGCAACCATCTACAAAAATTTGGCAGTGATTCTGCCTAAATTCAAGGATGACCCAGAGCAGACAATCTCCAGTTTTCTAAAACAACCCATACACCCTGCCACCACAAAAATCAGAAAACATTGGGATGAATAAGAACGATTGTGCTTGATGTTGTCATCGCTGTCATCATTATTCATAAAAACAATCACTATATATGTTACAAAATGTAAACTGAGTTGAGACTGTTTCCATTTTTATGCCTTTCTATGCCTAGTACCTTAGACTTAGGAACACTTAAGAAATGTCCTTTACATGGAATTGAATTGAAAATTTTGCAAATTGAAGGGAGATGAAGGTCCTAGTCTTAGATAGCAGTTAAAGGTCTATAGCCCTGTGAGGTAGAGAGATCTCTGTTTTTAAAATGAGGAAATGGGGGCGGCCAGGTAGCACAGCGAGTAAGAGCACCGGCTCCAGTGTCAGGATGACCTGGAGATCGAATCCCAGGCTCAGACACTTAGCATCCACCCAGAAACACCTGGCCGTGTAACCTTGAGCAAGTTACTTAACACCGATTGCTTAAAAAAAAATGAGGAAATGGAGAAAAGATTGGGAAGGAAACAAGCATTGATTAAGTGCTTACTGTATGCCAAGGACTGTGCTAAGCACTTTACAAATATCATTTCATTTAATAGGATTTAGACTACATGATTTTCTAAGGTCTTTTTCAACTCTGAGTTTCTACTCTATAATAATTGATTGATGGAATATCATAGTATAGTGGAAATAGTGCTAGATTTGGAGTGAGAGAACTTGAGTTTGAATTCTGCCTCTTCTACGTATCTTCTAGAGAAGTCTTTACCAATCCCCCTGAATATCAATGCCTTCCCTCTGTTTATTAGTTCCAACTTATCCTGCATATATGTCTTTTCTGTACACAGTTGTTTCCATGTTTTTCTCACTTATTAGACTGAGTTCTTTAAACTGAGCTGAGACTGACTTTTGCCTTTCTTTTTTCCCCCAGCATTTAGCACAGTCCCTGGCACATAAACGGTGCTTAATAAATATTTGACTAACAGACTACCTTGTGACCTTGAGCAAGTCACTTTATCATTGTGAGCCTCAGTTTCCTCTATAAAATGTGAAAAAGGGGGTATAGGGGAGCAGCTAGGTAGAACCAGGAAGACCTGAGTTCAAATCCAGCCTTAGGCACTTGAAACTTACTAGCTATGTAACTCTGGGCACACTTAACCCCAGTTGCCTCAAAAAATAAAATGTAGTATGATGGTGTCTGAGGAGCCTTCAGGCTCCAAATTTATGATCTCATCATTATGTTATAAACAGTTATGCTACAAATAATGTAGTTGTGCTGAGAACAAATAGTGCTCTGTAGACAAAGCAGGGCACACTTCTTAATAAATGTTTGAATTGAATTGAATTGAAACATTGTCCATTATAAATGTTTTATAAATAATATTTCACTTTCATATTGCTTTGTAGGCTCCCAGCCATGTATATGGTGGACACAGTAGTCACGTAACTAATGTAGATTTTCTATATGAAGACAGCCATCTCATCTCCACAGGTGGAAAAGATACAAGTATTATGCAGTGGCGAGTCATTTAGCATGGACTTTAGCACTAATACACATTGATAAACATGTAAAGATGTCCTGTGTAGGCTGCATATTGAAGATCCCTATGTGCAGTTGAGCTTGGTCACTGTGATTTTTTTTTGTTTTGTTTTGTTTTGTTTTTTAAAAATCTTACAAACCTCAGGAAAATTTTGCCCTCTGCCAGTTACCTTAGCTTAGTGAGTCAATATGTGTCACTTCGGGGAAAACAATTTCTATTTCTTCTTTTTGTTGTATGATATATGAAACAGTACAAAGTTAATATAAAAATGACTCCACAGTTTACAATACAGTGATAACAGCAAAAGTAACTGGTAAATACTTTTCTATGCTCTTCAAAAATGGTCACAGAATGCCTTTTAAAATAGTATATCTATATAAATATATATGTTCTTTACTAATTCACCATCTACACTACATAGATCTGCCTGTTTCGAATATTTATAGTAATACTGAGGTATTGAATTGTGGCTGTTGTTGATTAACTTGTCTGAAAAGAAAGAGCCAACTTAGAAGCTACCAAGTGACTAACTAGTGCAGTTGAGTGCAGGCGCACCACACGGAATGGAATTAAGTGGTTCCTCCAAAACATTACACAGGGAAGGGATTGCATAGAAATAATGCACAATGGGGCAGAGGTGCCATGTTGCAATAGTTTTGTGACATGACGGTGGGGTTTTGTTATAATGTGCTAAAGGACGTAATTGTGAAACATTGACCTTGGGGTGACATTATTTGTGCTATGCCTGTATTTAGTTTTATTTGGTTGCATTCTTTAAGGTATGGCATTAAAGTCTCCTGGGCTGGGAGGAGGAGAAGAGATGAGAGGATCATATCCCTTTTTTGTTAAGCAAATTCTACTCCAAATTAATTTAAATATATCAGCAGGGTATGCAAGTATTTAACTGATTCCTATAAACTGTACTGCCTAACCAAACTAAAGCCAACCTTTTAACGTGCATATAAAACATATGTTCTGTGTAACCAATTACAAGCCCATTAATGATTGAGACATGTAACTACCATAATCTGTGTAATTAATTGGCATGAAATGATATTGTACTTGCATAGGACTTTAGCAATTCATGATAAATGGCTAAGGCTAGGCTCTACTTTTTTATGCTTATGGATATTGTATATTTGTATTTTAAGACCAAGTAAATCAAGTGAAAAGGATTTCTTTTTAAGTGTACCATAAAGCTATAGAGGAAAATGGAAGTCTTGAAAGGCTACATGAAATATTAATGTGCAACTTCTGGTCCCTGTCTTTTGTGCATGGGTGGATATTTATAGTATGAAATAAGATTGTGGTTTGCAATGACGTAATAATGGAGTTGGCATAAATTGTCAAGAAGGCCTTATCAATCTTGATTGTGTGACACAGATTGAAATTTATTGTTTACATTGGGGAATGTATCTAAGATTTTAAAATAGAAGAGTAATTAGCAGACTCTTAAAAGATAATATTAAAATTTTGCTTGTTCCATACAAGTAAATGTGTTGAATTCTTTGATCTCTCCAGCACTGGTTTTTTAGAGTGGTTGATGAAATACAAGAAAATAAGTACATTTGGAAGCATTTTTTTTATTATTACATCTCTGGCCTGCTATATTGAAAGTGCAGGTCACCAATAAACATCATTCATCAAAAAAATTCATTTGTTTGTATCTTTAATATCTCTCTGTTTATACAAATAAACCATCCATGATCCTGGAAACTAAAATTGAATTTCTTATCCACTCTGTGGCTTAAATGCAACCAATATTATCCAAGCCTTCCTAGTAATTACTGAAATCCTTTAGTTCTTAAAATGGTAGTGCATAAATTGCAGTTACTTAAATTATGAAGTTATCCATCACGGCATAATGTCAGTTTTCACACATAGATTGTTGGAAATCTTCCATTCACGTGGACCTTCATACATGTAGGAAAGCGATATGAAGTAAGACTACAAAGAGGTAAGATCATAGATTTAGAACTGGAAGAGAAACCCCCTTTTCTATAACTAAGGAAAGTAAGACCCAGAGAGGTCCTATAACTTATCCACAATGATACTGCTAGTTTGAAGCAAGATTTGAACCCAGATCCTTCTGAACTCTGGGTCCAGTATTCTATCCATTGTCACACTACAATGCTAAGTTATGGAGGACCTTAACTCTAAATTATGAAGTTTGAATATGTTCATTAGGCAAAAGGGAAAGACTGAAGAGTGGGGGAGTGGAGAGACTGAGTGTGCACAGAGTGGATCAACCTGGTATCAGAAAGAAGCATGAAGTCAAGAGGAAAGAAGAGAGATATGGGAAGACTCATGGGTAGGCTACTGCAATAGTCCAAACAAAAGGTAAAGAAAGCCTGGACTGAGGTGGTAGTGATGGTGAAAAGAAAGAAGGGGCAGAAACAGTGGATGTTTCATAGGAAGATTCTGGGAGGTTGGAGGAGTAAGAGATTGGAGAGAACCAAATCCCACTCATAAATTCCCGAGAAAAGCAAACCTACAAGAAATTTCCCCCAAAAAAATGTTGAGGAAAAAGGAACATTTGAAGAAAGGAATAAAATTGTAGCATAATGGGAAGGAAAAAAAGTAAAAGAAGCAAAGGCAGAAACACCAAGGGGGAGAAAACATACTGAAGCTATACTAGTAGTGGCATGAAAAATAAGGCTAAAATATTTTTCAAGCCTCATAGTAAAGTCACCAAATCAACAAACAAATGAAATTAGCAAAAATATCACAAGATTGAATGAAGGGGGAATGGAATGGGATTAAAGAATCTCACAAAAGATGATGATGAAACCCAACAGATTAGAAATGCCCTCAGAGAAAACTAACAAAATAATAAATTCAATTAAAAACAAACTCATTTTACTACAAAACAGTGATGGAAATGAAGAATCAGAAAAACAAGCCCCAAAATTAGCTCAATTAGAAACATTTTAAAACTATGCAGAAATTAAAATGAGAAAGGGTTGAGATGATGGAGCCATCAATTTATTGTTTATTTTTATTATTTATACAAAATAATAAATCCATATAAGGTTTTTAAAAAATGAAATAATATTGGGGAATTTATCTACTAGAACCCCAAGTATCAACTCATTGCATATGTTAGATTCAGAGAGTTCAAGAACAGTATGTCTCTGGGTCCAACAGTAGAGATTCCCCATGGCTATGATTCAACCTTAACTCCTCCTAATTCCATAAGAGTCAGCAGATGATGATTTTCTGAACCAGGGAAAGGAAAAAAATGAATGCAAGATGTGGACAGATATGGCCTGTGCCCAGGACAATAGGCTAAAAGGAAAAAGTGCTAGAAATCCAACTAAGGTTAATAATCCTCTCTCCCCCTTCCTCTAGGTTACTCAGAGTAGGGACCCATTCAAATCAATCCCTATGTCCCTAATTTGGAGAAGCTAGAGTCCCAGTTGCTCATAGTTGGAGTCTGTGCAGCAAAGTAAAGAGGAGGAATTAACTAGTGAGGAAATAACCCAGAGGTAAGAAGTAACTGAGAATACAGGAGAAAGGCCTGAATGAAAACCTTGTTTGTAAGCAGATAAGCAATAGAAAATAGAAATAAGAAGAAGGAAGAGGGAAAAAAGGAGTACCTTAGGAAGAGGCCAGGTAATATTGAACAGTGTAACTTAAAGCCCAAAGATCATGTAACAAGAATTTTTTTTAAATAATGAATAACGATTTTTTAAAAATAGGAATGAATTTAAATGTGAAAAATTAGATCACGATGTGGGCACTTACAGGAGGTTGGAGGTTTGGCTTTGGTTCCAGGTTAGAGGGGAGAACTGAAGATCTGGGGCAAGAGGCACCATTTCCTATACCCCAGGCTTAGAGGTGATTACAAAAATTAAGCTATTACCACAAAAAAAATGCACCAACAAAGGAGGAAGAATTCAACCATAGAAAGCTATTATGGGAATAGAGATGACCAGGGTTCATCTTCAGAGGAGGAGATTGAAGTAAAGAAACCCCCAAAGAGTAATGTCAATTGGTCACCTGCACAAAAAGAATTCATAGAAGCTCTTTTTAAAGACTTTAAAAATCAAATGACAGAGATGGAGGAAAACCTAAAAAAAAATAAGAATAACCCAAGAAAAACAAGAAGGGTATGAAAGGAAAGTCAACCAATAAGAAAAAGAGATCCAGAATATTAAGGAAGAAAATGATACCTTGAAAATTAGAATTGGGAAAAGTAAAACCAATGAAATTATAAGACATCAAGAAATAATTAAAATATAAATAATGAAAAATAGAAGAGGAAGTACAATATCTTATAATAAAAACAACAGATTTGGAGAATAGATCAAGAAGAGAAAATATGAAAATAATCAGACTAACTGAATATTACAATTGAAAAAAAGAATCTTGATACAATAATATAAGAAATAATTAAGGAAAATTGTCCTGAAGCATTAGGACAAGGGGGGAAAGTAGAAATAGGAAAAAAAAATCCATCAATCATCATTTAAGAGAGATCCTATGAGGAAAACTCATAGGAATATCATAGTCAAATTCCAAAACCCCCAGTTCAAGGATAAAATATTAAATGCATCAAAATTAAAACAATTTAAGCAATTAGAATTGCACAAGACCTATCAACAGAGACATTAAAGGGCCACTGATCTTGTACACAACATATCTAAGAGCAAAAGAACTGGGGCTCCAGCCGAAAATATCATACCCTGCAAAGTTAAGTATTAGCCTAAATGGAAAAACAGAATATTTGATAAACTCTAAGACATTCAAGACTTCGTTTAAAAAAATTCTGAACTTAATAGAAAATTCGACATACAAAAAACAGGAGAAATATAAGGCACACACCAAAGACTGATTATAAAGGATTCATAAGAACAGACTGTTTGCTTTTTATATATGTAAAATGTATGTCTAAGATTCTTATTAATAATTGGGTAGCTCAAAAGAAATATTGAAGCAAACCTGAATATGATATGAATTTTAAAAGTAAAACCATTTAGGAACAGCTAAAAAGAGTAATTATTTTATACAAATGAGGTACAAGAGGAAGAATTGATACAGAGGAATTAGATGGAGGGGTAGAGCTGGTAGTTCTAGATAACTTGCTTTCATCGGGCATGGGTTCAAGAGGTAACAATACCGGGGCGGCCAGGTAGCACAGCGAGTAAGAGCACTGGCTTCAGTGTCGGACTGACCTGGAGATCGAATCCCGGGCTCAGACACTTAGCACCCACCCAGAAACACCTGGCCGTGTAACCTTGAGCAAGTTACTTAACCCCAATTGCTTAGGGGCGGCCAGGTGGCTCAGTGAGTAAGAGCACCGGCTCCAGTGTCGGGATGACCTGGATCAAATCCGGGCTCACATACTCAGTACCACACCCAGAAATAATTGGCTGTGTAACCTTGAGCAAGTTACTTAGCCCCAATTGCTTAAAAAAAAAGATGTAACAATACATATTTGTTTAGAAGAGTATATAAGTCTTCTAAATTCAGAAGAAATAAAATGGTAGGGGCATAGGGAGGGAGAAGAGGACAAGGAAGGGATTTTTAGAGGGGAGGCTGAGGGAATAGGTAAAAGGTGGGTATAGAAGGATGTTTAGATTTGGAGGAATGGGAAGATAGGGTAAGGATCCTTGGAGGGGGGGTAGGCAACTAATAGGGCAAGGTAGTGGGTAGAAGTAAAGGGAGTAGAATATGTTTGGGAAAGTACATATCTGTATATGTATGTGTGTATATGTGAGTGTTTATGTCTGTACTTATTTATAGCTATAGGAAAACATATCTAAACTTTATTGTAGCCTGGGGGCAGGGGAAAAAAAGAACAAAGTAAAAAAGTGCACAGCAGAAAACAAAAGAAAACTCACAAGGAAGCAAAAAAAGATGGTCAATTCTCAATACAATGTGTATTATTTATCATAAGGCTTTCTTGAAATGAAAATTTATAATATTTTGAATCATCTCATGTCCTGCTATGCACAACATGTTCTTATTTTTCTTTCTAACTTTGTATTTAAGTTCCAATATTTAAGTTTATGACACATGTTTGTTTCTTTTCTCTATTCTGTATTTGTGTTCTGGCATTTGAGTCTAAAATAAATTTTTTTAAATAAAAAATAAATAAATACAAACAAAAAATAGGGCTTGATGCAGAATTTTAAAACGGGAGTAAGGGGAAAACATATGATGGATAGTATCTCCAAAAAGTTCCAAGAGAGGATAATGAATTTTAAACACAAAAATAGTAAAATAGAGGGAAAATTTTTCAGAAGAAACAAAAGAAAACAAGAATTCTATACAAGCCAAAATGACACTTTGAAGAGAGAAGGTACAGAGATAACTTAAGGATCATAAGTCTCCCAGAAAAGCAGGACAAATAAAAAATCCTGACTGCTATACTACAAGAGAAAGCAAGACTGTCCAGAACTTCTGAATACAAAGTGGTGATTATCTTAATACACATGTCACTGCCAGAATAAAAAAATAAAAAAGACATAGACACATACTTCAAATTCTAAGGCATATAATTATCAAAATTCACAATTTCAATACAGAAATTTTTGCAAGAATTCTGTAAAACTTCAATTTGAAGAAAAGGCAATAGAAGGAAGATTTCAATTAACACAGGATTCTTCATTAATTTCAAAAATAGTATATTCCCACAAGCATAGAAGCTCAGGCTGTGACCCCAAAAGAACATATCTTGCAAACCTGAACCTAATCGATGAAAAAGGTGGAGTTTCAACAAAAGAGAAATATGTGAATCATTTCTAGGGAAAGAAAGGAGATGTTGGGCATGTAGCCAAGCACTCTGCTAAGCATAGGATACATAGAAAGACAAAAGGTAATCCCTGTTCTCAAGGACCTCGCAGGCTAATGGGGGAGACAACATGCAAACAAATGGTGTCTACATATGTGTGTATACATGTGTATAAGTATGTATGCATGCATACATGCATGTGTGTATGCATCTACACACATGCATGTATGTGTATACATACAGAATAAACTGAAGTTAATCATAGAGGAAAGGCTTCTTCCAGAAGATAGGGTTTTTAGCTAAGACTTGAAAGAGATCAGAAGGTAGAAATGGGAGGGAGAGAGTTCTAAGCATGGGGAACAGCTATTGAAAATGACCAGATTTGTGAGATTGAGGGGATGGGAGTGGGGGCAATGTCACTGGATTGAAGAGAATGTGGATGGGAATTACCAAGGGTCAGACAGCTAATACATATCTGAGGTAATATTTAAGGTGATCTTACATAATTAGGCAAAGGGAAGATGGAAGAGTAGAATTAATAATATGAACCAAAGTTCCTGAGTTCCTACAATTAAATCAATAGCTTGTATTGGAGGGAATAAAAGAGTAGGAGATTGTACAAATTAGGAGACGAAATGAGGGATAAATGACAGGTGAACAATGGGTGCCCCCCTACCAAGTCTGTAAGCAAACAATGAGGGGATAATTCCTTTTGGTCTCTCAAAAAAATGGAGGTGGGTCTATAGGAGAATAGAATAAAATAAATGCAGCTAAAGGATTGGAAAAGGAGAAGTGGGGGTCAACCCAGAAGGGGAAAGGAAAGAGTACCAGTAAAGAACATTCTCATAGGAAAGACATATGTCTCCAATAAGAGACTGAACTTCTAATATGTTTTGCATATGTGGAAGTTGCACATTAAAAGACCATCTTTTCTTAGAAAGGGTTATACCACCCTAGACCAAATCTCACCTGAGGAGAAAAGATATATGATTCCCCAAGAGTACCTAGCACCCATACTTGATAAGATGTGTATGGCAGGGGCAAGGGAAGGAAGAGGAGGATGACTTAGAAACAGATAGATTAATATGACATTAAGAATGGCATATTCTTCCTTTTACCCTACATAAAGGCAGGAGTTAAAACTGGGTCTCATAACTTAAAGACACCATACAACACTGCTTCCATTCAACATTACTTCCTTCATGAATTGATATTTCTAAGAGTAATGTACAGGGGAGATCAGGGGTATGATTTACAAATACAATAACAGAAGAGAGCTCAAAACTGGTACCCCAGAAGCTTTACCTCCATAAGGGTCAATGAATATAGCACATAAATCAGAAAATAACACTCAGAATTGACAAACAGAAGAGAAATGATGAAAAGGGCAAAGCAAAATGTATTGGGATAAGATGAAAAAAGTTACTGTATCAGCAATGCCATATTCACAATGCCTATGGAGATTACAGATATGCTGATATAATTATCCATCACAAAATACATCATGCTTGCCATATGGGGGAATAAACTAGAAAATTTATTAAGATACCAAAAGACTGAGTCCCAAAACCAGAAAGTGAAAGCCATCAGAGTAGTTATGACATTGGCACAGGTAGATAAAGTAGAAAGCACCCACATTTTCAAGCCTTTAAAACAGAACAGGCTACCTCAGGCAAAGGTCCTCCTCTCCCCACTCACAGCAACCACCCAGCGTCCGGGAAGCGCGCTCCCAGCAGCTCCGGCCTCTGACAGTCCTCAGCAGGAGTCCTTAGCAGAAATTCTGGCTAACTCAAAAAGGGCTTCGCGCTGCCGCTGCCTCTGCTGCTGCTGCCGCCGTCGCCACCACCGCCAGCCACCGCAGGAACTCTAGTTTGGCTTCCGCTTTCTCTTGCTCCGCCCCTTCCTGCTACATCAGCAAATCCAATGGGGCATGGAAGATCTTTAAATCCCATAACCCTTACAGTTACTTAAAGTAAAAGACTGGAGGAAAGGCAGAGAGAGGGTTTCAAACCACCCAACTAGGCAGAGAAAGAAAAGTAAAAAAAGAGAGAGAGAAAATGGAGAAAAAATGGATATAAACAAAAATAAAGAATCTAGATGAAAACTGCCTCCAATAGTTTAACATATTTGTGATCTCACTGATATGGCTACTTCCTCCAATAAGTACAAATCACAACTCATCCATGCCTTCTCATTCTTGCATCTCTTGTCCATGTTCTCATATAGAACCTCCATGAGGGGTTTGCTAAGGGCTCTTTCTAGATGTCTAGATAATATGTGGATAAGAATGGAGCACTCATTCTGTTTACGGGACATCCCCTCGCTATTGATATAGGACTGATGTAATTTTTCTAGTCCACATCACTTTTCATATGCAACTTCTCTTTAGTTATATGTTTTAACCTACACATAACCACCATGAGCTTCTCCACTGTCCCTTAAGAAACCATGAACTGTAGTTATTTGTAAGTTCTGGTGGTCTATGACTCAGAACCATGTAGCATCAATGGAAAAATATGGATATTTAAAAGATAAGCCTTTGTTCCAGGGAGGAACCTGGAGTACTTAAAATGTTACTAGTTCACTGTCCATTTTTTCAATGTCTCTTCAAGACTGTGTGGTTTGTCCTTTGTTCTTGAAGAGGATCATGACATCAGGAAGATGTTGCCATGACTTTCGGGTGAATTGGATTTAAGTGAGGGAGCTCTTCAAGAGATGAATACTGATGAATCAGTTCTATGGATTGTCCAACCAACTGTGTATCATAATCTTGGTAACAGTCATTCTTCATCCATTTGCATTTTTCCTTTTGAGCAATTCAGCAAAACTCTTTTGAGTAATTATTCATCTTTTTTAGGAGGTTCTGCAATGCTCCAGTGCTTGGTGCAATGAGCATGATGTCATCAGCATCTTCCATGATGGTGGTCAATATCTTTAGTGGGCATGTCCCTTTTTATGTATCTCTTGCTTGATATTAACGGTCTAATGATCATCTGATAAAGTTTTTTTTCTTTTGTTACATCTTCCAGTGAATCTCAATGCTAAATTTTTAAGTCAAAAAATAAGCAGTGGAATCTTGTATGTTTTACTCTTTTCAATCAAACCTGATTGTAAAGATGTGGACTGTGGTAAAATAAAACTTGAAGTACACCCATTCCCTTTTGAAACTTTCATCAACGGTGCCCCATATAAGCCTATAGATAGATAGAAAGATAGATTTTAAATAAAGGCACCACATACACCAAAATATTTATAGCAAAGCTTTTTGTAGAAACAAAGTAGATACCAACTGATTGAGGAATGGCTAAACTTGTGTTATAGGAATCTGATGAAATAGCAAGGTGCCATAAGAAATAATTAATATGACGAATACAGAAAAAACCAAAAGATTTATAAGAACTGATGGAAAGTGAAATAGGAAAAATCAGAAGAATAGTATGCACAATGACTGAAACAATGTATATGGAAAGAGCAGATACTTAAAAGTAATACTAGCGGAGTGTGCTTCTCAGAGTGTTTTGGTGGCTCAGCAGCCTCAGGTCATAGCATCTTTGAAAAGAGGTTACCATGAAGATCTTTATGAAAACCCTGGCAGGAAAAACTCTCTTTTTGGAGGTAGAAAATAGTAACATTATTGTGAATATGAAAGGCAAAATCCAGGGAGGAAAGGATATTCCTCCTAATCAGCAAAGGTTTATATTTGTAGATAAGCATATGGAAGATAGTTACTACCTCTCTGACTACAACATCCAGAAGGAATCCACCCCTCATCTGGTCCTCACTTAAGGGTGACTATCAATCGCTGATTTTATTATGAAAAGAGTAATAGTATTGTTTTGTACTCATAGTCCTTTGATTTCTTAATATTTAGCTTTGAAATTTCCAGGTTCTGAATCTGATAACTGAATCTGAACTAAAATTAACAAAGGATTTTGTTGCACATTGAAAAAAAATAGGACAATAGCAAAACAAGTGAAACAATCCTGTGAAAATATAATGAAAAATCTTGACCTCAAAGAAGATCTATGAGAAAGCATCTCTCCACCTTCTTTGCAGATATGGATATATATATATGTATATGTACAATATCAGCCATCTTCAATATATTAGTTAGTTTTGCTGAATTTAGGTAGCTGAAAGAAATATTCAGTGCTCATGACTAGGCCATACCAATATAATAAAAATGACAATACCACCAAAATTAATTTACCCTTTTAATACTGTACCAATCAAATTGCCAAAGGAATACTAAAATGATAACATTTATTTGGGAAAAAACAAAAGATCTATAATTTCAAGGGAAATGATGAAAAGAAGTAGGGATGAAGCAGGAATAGCACTTCCCAACCTCAAACTATTACCTAGGGGGAAAAAAATCCTTATCTGATTAAAAAAAAACTTCTGGAAATCAGTTTGGAAGAAGTTAGGCTTAGATGAACATCTTATACCATATTCCACAATACATTCTAAATGGAAACATAATCTTAATATTAAAGGTCATATTACAAACCACCCTATGGTTTCACCTCACACCCTACAAACTGGCAAAATTGTCACACACAATAAAGGCAAGAGTCAATGTTGGAGGAGATGTGGAATGATAGGCATTATAAATGAACTTTTCTTTGAGGTGCAGCTACCCTCAAAAGTGCCTGGCACATAGTAGGTGCTTAATGAATATTTACTTACTGATTGACAAAAGTAGAGTCCAAGCCTATTTTTCTGCCACCCCCACCTGCTTTTTACCCCATCCAGAAATCCTTGCAAAGTTAACTTACAGGCCTCTAGGTCTTCTTACTTAATGAAGACCTACTCCAATTCCCTTTGCACTTTACTAAGAGTGATGGGCAATAGTCCACAATCCCTAGACTTCACTTTTTTTTTCATAGCCAGCTCTATGGTCATTCCCCCTTCATGAAACATCTTAATCTCAGGAAATGTTAGGAGATACAGGAACAATAAATCAATCAACACCCCTCTAATAGATAAGATTTCACCTTACCTTGCCCAGAACCAGTTACTTTACAGACATTTACAATCGTGCCATCTCTCTTGATGTACAGTCTTGCATTTCCATGGACAACTAGATGTCTCATAACCATCTGATGTCCAAAACCCAGCTGGGTATCTGCTCCTCCCCAAGTCCTGCCCTCTTCCTCACTTTCCTGTTACCCTCAAGAGCGCCACGGTCCTCCCAGTCACGCAAGCTGCCAACCTGGATGTCCTCACACTCAACCCCGTTGGACATCTCTCCCCTGTAGACTCCATCTGTGTGTTTTCCCTACCTCAAGTCCCTCCCCAATCCAGTCCACCCCACACTCAGCCGGCAAAAAGATCTTCCTAAAGCACAGGTCTATTTTAACCCCCATTCGTTAAATTCAGTGACTCTCTATTGCTTCCGGGATTAAATATAAAATCCTCTTTTTGACTTTTTTAAAGTCCTCAAAACCTGGCTGCGTCCTTTCCAGTCTTCTTAAATTCTTCTCTCCTCCATTTACTCCATGATCCAGTGACTCTGCCCTTCCTGTTGTTCCGCGCACTTAACTCTGCAAATCCCAAGTCCCCATCTTTTCACTAGCTGTCCTTCATCCCGGGAATATTTTTCCTCCTCACCTCCACTAAGCTTTCCTGGCTTCCCCAAAGACTCAACTCTAATCCCACCTTCTGCAAGGAAAACATTTCCCACGAAAGCTAATGCTGTGTCCCTCTGACATAACTCCCACTCACATTGCATATTGTCTCCCCAATTGGAAATGTGAACTCCTTGAGGGCAGGAAGGTATCTTTGCCTTTCTTTGGTTGGGTTTTCTTAGTGAGAGCAAAAACAGAAAAAAAGTCTTGATACCATTAATTTTTAAAAAATTTAAACATTGTTTTTCTCATATTTACCAGATACTTTTAAGGTTTATATTTTGTTTTTTTTAGATTATACATATTAGTACAGTAGTGCATGTATGTATATGTTATAAATATATATATATATAGGGGTTCATTCTCAAAAACTTTTTACTGATAAGGTATCAAAAAAGTTTGGAAATCAGTGGAGCAGATCCTTGACATTGTGTGTTCTCTCATTTCAAGGTCCCCTCCAGCTCTCACATTTTGATTCCAAAGCCTTGATGTTCCTTGAATATATGCATAACAACTCGTTACCTGGGCTCTGTACGTCCGGGGAGCAGGGTAGATAGAGCTCCCCGGTCCCTACTTACCCACTCAGCCTTTAAAGCACCCTTTAACCTAACTCCAGTCGAGCCATGTGTGACCGTGTCCTTATAGTATCAGCGAGCCTGGGACCTGGGCGTGCCCCACTTTCTTCCCTGGCCTTCTCCACGGCCTTCAGTTCTGGGGCCTCCTCCCTCTCAGTCCTCCTCTCCTCGGGTCCCGACTCGAGGAGTGGCTTTTGTGTGCTTTTCTTCTGCCCTAGGGAGTGTCCCACCTATCCTCCCCGTGAGGACCGGGAGCGCCTTGTTCAGAGCCCAGAGAGGGGAGGAGGGAGTGGGGAGGAGACACCCACGCGCGCGCTCATAGGAAAATGGCAGGGACCGAGCCACGGTTGTCAGCGGCTGGAACCTGTGGCCACAGCTAGCAGCCTGGGGTCCCTCCCCCAGCCCCAAATCAGCCAAAGGACCCCCGCCCCCACGCCACCCGCGCCCGCGATGAGCCATCAGCGTCCTTCCAAATCCAGCCAAACGCCGAGTCGCAGCCACACTACGCTTGGGGCCGGCTCCCTGACTAAAGCCCCCCATCAGCCCAGGTTCTCCTCCCTCCTCCCTCCAACCCCCCGTAGCTGCAGCTGCCAATTGGGACGCCCCCACCAGCGCCTTCACGCCACACGCAGCCGGCTCTCCGGGAAAAAATGAGGTGAGCTCGTTCAACCAGGTGAGGGTCATTCTGGGTGGGGGCGGAATGCCTGGAACCTGGGTGCAGGGCAGGGGGGCTCGCTCCTGCACCCCAGCCCCAGGCTCGCCGCGCTCTGCGGAGTCTAAGCGGACCCAGATCCAGAGCTGGGCCCGGGCTGGGTCCGGGAGGAGTCTGACACATGTGGCTGTGTTTGGCAGGGGCCCGGTAGGGGGGAGGCTGCGAGGAGGAGCTACGGCTCGTGGCCCCACCCCCCGCCCCGCCCGCAGCGTACGTCTGTCCAGAGCTGGCTGACTTCCAGCAGGGAGCTGGCCTGGCCTGGTCCAGCTCTGCCCAGCGCTGGGGGGGCCTCCCTGGGTGAGGTGAGGCAGGGCAGCTGCCCCTTCTCCCTGCCCCTCCCGGGGATGGTGGTGGTGGTGATGGTGTGGGAAGATGCTCTGGCATGTTCTCACTATTGGCACAGGTTGGGGTTGGGGTGGGGGTGGGTGGGTCTGTCACACCTGGAGGTGGGAATGTTTCTGGCAGTTCTGACTGCCACGACCTAGAGCCACATGACAGCTGATGTCATCGCTTTCTGCCATTTGACCATGAAGGAAGGGCAGACGGCCATCCGGGGGCCCTCTCTGAAGCTGTCTCTCTCCGTGATCTTGCGTTCTTCCCTTCCCCTTCCCCGTCTACTGGGATTTCTGATTATCTTTTCCCCCATATTTCTCTGTTCGTATCACTGTGGTTGTGTTTCTGCTGCTTTATCTCTTCTGTAGCAATACGTGAGTCTCCTTCAGTGGTTTTCGCTGGTCTCTCTCAGTGTCTGTGCCTCTGTATGCTGATCTCTCTCTCCCCTTCCATGTGTACTGTCTCTCTGTCCCTGTCCCTGTCCCTGACTTCAGTCTGTGCCCATCACCGATTCTCTATCTCTGTGCCTCTCGAGGTCTCTGTTCTCCGTGTATATGTTTGCGTCTGTGTGTGTTGATCTCTACATAGTTCCTCTGTCTCTCTACCTCTATGTGAATGTGTATTTTTATGAAGATATTTCTGTCTGTGTACCTGTGTTTCTTTGTCTGTATCTGTGTATATGTGTCTCTCTAGGTGAGTCTGACTCTGTTAGTATCTCTGTGATGCCTTACTCTTTCTCTCACCCTGCCTTTTGGAAGGATATATGAATTGGAAGGGACCCTATCAGGCAACAATATAGTGCAATTCATAACTGAAGAATAATCCCCTGGACAAAATACCAGACAAGAGGTCAACCATGGCCTTTGCCTGAAGACCTCTAGGTAGGAGGTACACATTCCACTTTTGAATACTTCTAATTGTTGGGAAGTTTTTCCTTATATCAAAACTAAATTAGTATCTTTTTTAACCTCTAGCCATTGCTACGTCTCCCTCACACCTCTCTCTTCCCCCCAATTAAAAATGGAGAACGGGTGGGGAGCGGGAGAAACGTTACAGCAAACAAGCATCTTTGGAGCAAAACAAATCCACACAAAGGCCATGTCCAAAAAAAACTGAATATCTCTTTTTTCTTTGAGTCCATCTCAGAAGGTAGGCAACATGCTCCATCATAATCTGGAGATATGGTTTGTCATTGCCTTGAGCATCATTTTAAGGCTTTCAAATCTGTTCTCCTGGTTCCATTCACTTCACCTGCACCAATTTATACAAACTAGGATTCTGATATGTTTTTACACCAAACTGTATGTGTGTACACTCCTTTTTCTGGTTCAGATAAGAGTGAGGTTCACCGGGTGCCTATTCCTCTCCACCTCTTCCTCTATGCTTGTACACTCTTTGTTTGCACCTCAATTCTGAGAAATAGAAAGCTCTACCCCTTCCTCCTTTCTAAACTACTGTGTTCCTTTAACTCTCTTTTCTCCTTGTCCTCTCCAAACTCTCAGAGCAGAACTGATTCATGCCTTGTTCTTTGTCCTCTGTTTTCCTTGTTTACTATCTTCAAAATCTTTTGAAAACATTAAGGTTCTGAAGGAACATGTTTCTTCTCCCCCATTAGGACATGACCATTACATCATCATACAGATTCAAGCACATATTCTAATAAATGTACTTTTCCAGATTTCTCTGGATTCTCATATATGTATTTCAAAGGTCCTACTCAGCTTTGGTCTTTTCATGATAAATACTTGAAAATCCTCTATTTCATGAAAGGACTCCCTCCCCATCACCCCTAATCCCATAGAATTATACTCATTTTGGTTAGGGTTAAGTTATTCTTGATTGTAAGACGACATCATTTGACTTTTGGAATATTGTATTCAAATATTTTCTCTTATTTTTAGTAGAAATTGCCAGGTCTTGTGTGATTATGGTTGCAGTTCTTTGATAGGTAAACTTCTGGATCCCTGTGGTATTTTTTGGTTGTTAATGTTGGAGCTGCGGATATTGCCTCTGACATTCCTGGACTTTTCCTTTGGAGGTTTCCTTTAGGAAGTGATTGGCAGATTTTTTTCTACCTTTGCTTTGTTCTCTATTAGATCTGGCCAGTTTTCATTTGTGCCTTCTTGAAATACAGGATGCCCCAAAAGTCCAAATGTAATCTTAAGCCTTAATAGCTTTTATTATATATTATAATCTAGTAATAATAGCTTATATTATACATTATAACCCTATAGATCACATAGTATACAGGATTTTTTTCTTAAAAAAACTAGTGGTTTTCAGGGAATCCACTGATTTTTAAATTATCTTTCCTTGTCTTGTTTTTCAGGTCAATTGTTTTCTCATATCAGATATCTTAAATTTTCTTCTGTGTTTCCAATCATTAACTTTGTTCTAATATATTTTTGCTCCCTCATGAAGTCATTGATTTCTATCTGGCTTATTCTAGTTTTCAGGGATTTTATTTCTTGGGTAAGGTTTACCACTTCCTCTTCTAAGCTATTTATTATCCTTCCAACTCTTTCCAACAAAGCTTTTATTTCATTTATCCCTTGCTTTATTTCTTCAAGATAATCAAGTCTTTGTGAAATGTCCTTTTTCCCCCCTTTAAGTCTATGCTTAAGTTGTTATGGAATTTCTCCTTCTAGGTTGGATTTTTGAACATCACTAGAACTGCAAGAATTTTTTTTACACTGGTCAGTGTCTTCCTTGGTTTACTTATCCTTCCAGTTTAGATTCCTGTGCCAGGGTCATGTGCTGCCCCCTGCCATGTTTTTTGTTTGTTTTCTTGACTGACTGACCTCACACCAGCTTTTTTTGTGAATAGTTATTTTTTCCAATTCATATAAAGATAACTTTCAACATTCCTTTTTTAAAGATTTTAAGTTCCAAATTTTCCTCCATCTCTTCTCTATCCCCTCCCCAAGATGTCAAGCAATCTAATATAGGTCATACACATGTAATCATGTTAAACATATTTCTACATTAGTCATGTTGTGCAAAAGAAGCAAAACAAAAGGGGAAAACCATTAAAACAAACCAAAAAGTGAAAATAGTATACTTCAATCTGCATTCAAACTCCATAGTTCTTTCTATGGATAGCATTTTCCATCATGAATCTTTTGGAATTCTCTTGGATCATTGTATTGCTGAGAAGAGCTAAGTTTATAGTTGATCATTGCACAATGCTGCTGTTACTGTGTACAATGTTCTCCTGATTCTGTTCACTTTACTCAGCATCAGTTCATGTAAGTCTTTCCAGTTTTTTCTGAAGTCTGCCTGCACATAATTTCTTATAGCACAATAGTATTCCATTACATTCATATACCACGACTTGTTCAGCCATTCCCCAATTGATGGGCATCCCCTCAATTTCCAAGTCTTTGCCACCACAAAAAGAGCTTCTATAAATATTTTTGTACTTGTAGATCCTTTCCCCTTTTTAATGATCTCTTTGGGATACAGATCTACTACTAGTATTGCTAGATCAAAGGATATGCACAGTTTTATAGCCTTTTGGATATAGTTCCAAATTGCTCTCCAGAATGATTGGATCAGTTCATAGCTCCACCAACAATGTATTAGTATTCCAATTTTCCCATGACTTTTCCAGCATTTATAATTTTTCTTTTCTGTTATATTAGCCAATCTTATTGGTGCAAAGTGACACCTCAGAGTTGTTTTAATGTGCATTTCTCTAATCAATGGTGATTTAGAGCATTTTTTCATATGACTAAGGATAGTTTTGATTTCTTTGAAAACTACCTGTTCATTTCCTGTGACCATTATCAATTGGAGAATGACTTGTATTCTTATAAATTTAACTCAGTTCTTTATATATTTGAGAAATTAGACTATTAACAGAGGTATTTGCTATAAAAATTGCTTTTCAACTTTCTGCTTTCCTTCTAATCTTGATTGCATTTGTTTTGGTTGTGCAAAAACTTTTTTAATTAAATGTAATCAAAATTATCCATTTTGCATTTCATAATTCTCTCTCTCTTGTTTGATCATAAATTCTTCCCTTCTCCATAGCTGACCAGTGAACTATTCTTTGCTCTCCTAATTCTCTTAAGGTATCACCCTTTATGTCTAAATCATGTACCCATTTTGACCTTGTCTTGGTATACAGTATGAGATGTTGGTCTAGGCCTAGTTCCTGCCATACCATTTACCAGTTTTCCCAGCAGTTTTTGTCAAATAGTGAGTTGTTATCCCAGAAGCTGGAGTCTGGGTTTACCAGACAGTAGATTACTGTAGTCATTGACTTCTGTGTCTTGTGTACCTAATCTATTCCACTGATCCACCAGTCTATTTCTTAGTCAGTACAAAATCATTTTCATTTTTGCTGCTTTATAATATAGTTTTAGTTCTGGTTTGTCTAGGCCACCTTTCTCTGCATTTTTTTCTCGTTAATTCCCTTGATATTCTTGACCTTTTGTTCTTCCAGATGAATTTTGGTATTATTTTTTGCTACTTCTAGAAAATAATGTTTTTGGTAGTTCGATGGTGTGGCACTGAATAATTAAATTAATTTAGGTAGAATTGCCATTTTTATTATTTTAACTCAGCTTACCTATGAGCAATTGATATTTTTTTCATTGTTGAGGTCTGAATTTATTTGGGTGAAAAGTGTTTTGTAATTGGGTTCATGCAGTTCTTGAGTTTGTCTTAGTAGGCTTGCTATGTTTTTAGTGGTGTGGATGGTTCTGTTTCATCTTGCCTTATGGCAGCTAGGTTCCTGCCTTGACCTGTGCCACAACACAATTTCATTGTTCAGCCCTTCATGCATCTTTGAGGTTCAAAGTGCTAGACCTTCAGGGCCCTCTGTGGCATCTCAGAACAGAGTGTAAGGACCTCAGAAAGCCATGGTATCCTGGCTGTCTCAGAGGTTGCCAATCTGAGGGGCTTTACAGATCCTGGCTCTGGGTTTTGTTTTATTATATGTTTTCTCCCAATTACATGTTAAAACAATTTTTTAAATATTTGGATTTTTATTCTTCCTTCTCTCCCCCCTCCCTGATCAGATATAGGTTATGCATTTGCAATAATGAAAATATTTACATATTAGTCATTTTGTACAAGAAGACTTGAATAAAAGAAAAAATGAAAGTGGAAAATAGCATGCTTCAGACTACATTCAAATAATATCAATTATTTCTCTGGAAGCAGATAGTAAGTTCATCATTAGGCCTTTGAGATTGCCTTAGATCATTGTATTGCTGAGACTAGCTAAGTCATTTATAATTCTTCATCCAACAATATTCCTGTTACTGTGTATAAGGTCCTCCTGGTTCTGGTCATTTAATTTTTATCAGTTCATGTAAGTCTTTCCAGGTTTTTCTGAAATCATTCTGCTTGTCATTTCTTATAGCACGATAAGATTCCATTATATCATATACCACAGCTTTTTCAGCTGCCCCCAATTGATAGGCATCCCTTTCATTTCCAATTTTTGTTCAAATAGGTCTTTCCCCACCCCTCAACTCTTTTTTATCTCTTTTGGATATAGACCTAGCAGTGGTATTGGTGGATCAAAGGATATGCACAGTAGATGTAGTTCCAAATTGTTTTCCAGAATGAATGGATGAGTTCACAACTCTACCAGCAGTGCATTAGTGTCTCGGTTTTCGCACATCCCCTCCAACATCCATCATTTTCCCTTTTTTGTCAAATTAGCCAACATGATAGGTGTAAAGTGGTATCTCAGAGTTGTTTTAATTTGCATTTCTCTAATCAATAGTGATTTACAACATTTTTTCATATGACTATAGATAGCTTTGATTTCTTTGTATGAAGACGCCTGCTCATATCCTGTGATCATTTATCAGCTGATGAATGACTTGTATTTTTATAAATTAGATTCAGTTCTCTATATATTTGAGAAATGAGACCTTTATCAGAAACACTGATTGATAAGATTCTTTCCCCGTTTTCTGCTTTCCTTATAATTAATTAATTGATATTTAGTTTTCAACAGTCATTTCTACAAGATTTCAAGTTCCAGATTTTCTCCCCATCTCTCTCCTCCCCCCCCCACCCCAAGATGGCATGCATTCTGATTATCCCTTCCCTCAGTCTGCCCTCCCTTCTAACCCCTCCCATCCCCTTCCCTTCTATTTTTCTGTAGGGTAAGATAGATTTCTATACCCCATTGTCTACATGTCTTATTTCCCAGTTGTATGTAAAAACAATTTTTAACAATTCATTTTTGAAATTTTGAGTTTCAAATTCTCTCCCTTCATCTCTTCCCACCCACCCTCATTGAGAAAGCAAGCAATTCAGTATAGGTTATACATGTGTAGTTATGGAAAACACTTCCAAAACATGTTGTGAAAGACTAAACTATATTTTCCTCTATCCTATCCCATCCTCCATTTATTTTATTTTCTCCTTTTATCCTATCCTTTTTCCTTTTTTTACTTTATTTTCTCTTATTTTTTTTCGTTTTTCAAATGCTTTATTACCGTCTGATTTACATCATTCATTTCTGCCAGATTTTGAGTTGCAAATTTTCTCCCCATTTTTCCCCTACCCACTGCCCCAAAATAGCAGTCCCACAGGATAACCCCTCCTCCAATCTGCTTTCTCCCATATCTTCTCCCATACCCCTTTCAACTTTTCCAGTAGGGCATGGTGGATCTTTATGCCCCAGTGCCTGTATATCTTATTTCCCAATTACATGTAAAATAGTATTAATAATAGTGTATATATACATATATTTTTTTTAAACATTTGATTTTAAAACTTTGAATTCCAGACTCATTCCCTTCCTCCCTTGTCACCCACCCTTACTGGGAAGATAAGCAGTTCAGTATAGGTTGTACACGTGTAGCTAATTCACAACATTAACATAGTAGATATATTGTAAAAGACTGACTATATTTCCCTCCCTCCTATCCCACCTCCCACTTGTTCTATTCTCTACTTTGATCCCATCCCATTTCAAAAGTGTGTGCTTCCAACTTCCCTCCCCCCCAGCCTTCCCTCCTTTCCATCCTCCCCCCTCTCTTTCCCTTCCCCCCTACTCTCCTGTAGGGTGAGATACCCTATTTAGTGTGTATGTCATTCTCTCCCCGAGCCAAATTCAATGATAATAAGGTTGACCCACTCCCTTTTGCCTTCCTATTCTCCCCCTCCATTGTAACCATTTTCCCTTGCCTCTTCTAAATGAGATAGTTTACCCCATTCTGTCTCTCCCCATCTCCTGTCATTATAATCTTCTCTCATCTTTTAATTTCACCTTTTAAGTATCATCCCTTCCTATTAAATTGCTCCTGTGCCATCTATCTATGTTTACCTGTATACATATATAAACATTCACATACGTATTTATATGCCCATATACCCTCCAATATAGACACACACACATCTATACATAAATGTATATGTATATATATATATATATATATATATATATATATATATATATATATATATTTCTATTCCCCTCAACTATTTTCATACTGAGAAAAGTTTCATCAGTTACAATTATTGTTTTTCCATATAGGAACGTTAATAGTTCGACTTTGATAAGTTCCTTATGATTTCTTTTCCCTATTTGCCTTCTCAAGCTTCTCTTGCTTCTTGTATCTGAATGTCAAATTTTCTATTCAACTCTGGTTTTTTCAGCAAGAAAGCCCTCTATTCCACTGAAAGACCATATTTTCCCCTGAAACACAATACTCAGTTTTGCTGGGTAGGTGATTCTTGGTTTTAATCCCAGCTCCTTTGACCTCCGGAATATCATATTCCAAGCCCTTCAATCCCTCAGTGTAGAAGCTGCCAGATCCTGGGTTAGCTGATTGTGTTTCCACAATATTCAAATTGTTTCTTCCTGGCTGCTTGTAATATTCTCTCCTTGATCTGGGAATTTCAGAACCTGGCTATAATATTCTTAGGAGTTTTCTTTTAGGGATCTTTTACAGGAGGTGATCAGTGGATTCTTTCAACCTCTAGTTTGCCCTCTGGTTCTAAAACATCAGGGCAATTTTCCTTGAGAATTTCTTGGAGGATGATTTCTAGGTTCTTTCTTTGATTATGGCTTTCAGGCAGTCCAATAATTTTTAAATTATCTCTCCTGAATCTATTTTCCAGGTCAGTGGTTTTTCCCATGAGGTATTTCAAATTGCCTTCCATTCTTTCATTTGTTTGGATGTGTTTAACAGCATCTTGATTTCTCATAAAGTCATTAGCTTCCATTTGCTCCAGTCTAATCCTGAAAGAATGATTCTCCTTATTGAGCATTTGAGATTCTTTTTCCATCTGGCAAATTTGGTTTTTTAAGACATTCTTCTCCTCATTGCTTTTTTGCCATTTGAGTTAGTCTATTTTTTAAGGTATGGTTTTCCTCCGTCAGGCTGTTGACTTTCATTTTGTAATTTTCTTGCATTGTTCTCATTTCTCTTCCCAATTTTTCCTCCACTTCTCTTATCTGCTTCTTAACATGCTCTATGGCCTGTAACCAGCTTGTATTTTCCTTTGAAGCTTTTGGTGAAGGAGTTCTGACTTCACTTTTTTCCTTCTGTTCCATGCTTTGATCCTTTTTGTCCCCAAAATAGGAGTCTAATGTTGGATTCTTCTGTTTGCTTTGCTTCCTTTTCCTCATATTGCCCCTCAGTCACTTGACCCCTGGGCTTTTTGCCACAGTAGGACTCTGCTACCAGACAGGGGAGCTTCATACCAAATCCTGGGGTTTTCTCAGCTGATGGAGGTATTAGTTGGGTGCCCTCTCTGAAGCCTCCACATGCTCTGGCAAGCTGGTCACACACCCCAGGACCTCCACCCTAGACCGCAATCCAGATCCAAGCAGGTTAAAGCAAGAGCGATTACCCCTCAGACTGGTCACTTGGTGCCCCTACAGTCTGCAGGCCAGGAGCTGAATCTGCCACATGGCTGCAGCTGTGCCACAGCCCTCAGTGGCTTCTCCCCCCGGGGGCAAAAGCTGATGCACTCCCAACTACTGGGTCCCAAAGTCCACATTGCACTGACCTCTCACTTTGTCCTTAGCATCTATGCGTTGATAATTCTGGACCACCACAGCTGCTGGTAATCTGGAGTCCCTCCAGTGGGCCACTGGTCAGGCCTGCCCTGGGGCTAAAACCTTGGTGTGGAGCTGGGCTCGGCTCCCAGAGCGCTGTGCTGGCTGATTCCTGCCTGCCTGCCAGGCTGTCTTCAGCATGAGGTTTTCTTCTCTGTGTCATTTTGTGGGTTCTGTAGCTCCAAAGTTTGTTCAGAGTCCACTTTTACATGGATTGGAGGTGGTGAGAGCCAAAGCCACACGGAGGTCCTGTTTCTACTCTGCCATCTTGACTTTGCCTCCAAAATCCTGATCCTATCCTTTTTAAAAAGTGATTACTTCTGACTACCCCCTCCCCCAATCTGCCATCCCTTCTTTCATTCCCCCTTCCTCTTATGCCCTTTCCCTTTACTTTCCTGTAAGGTAAGATACCCAGTTGAGTGCATATGTTATTCCTTCCTTAAGCCAAATCTGATGAGAGTAAAGTTTACTCATTCCCTCTCATCTCCCCCTCTTTCTTTCCATTATGAAACCTTTTCCTTTCCTTTTTTATGTGAGATAATCTACTCCATTCTATCTCTCCCTTTTTCTTTCTCCCAATATATTCCTCTCTCAACCCTTAATTTTATTTTTTTGATATCATCCCTTCATATTCAACTCACCCTGTGCCATCTATCTATCTATCTATCTATCTGTCTTAATAATGAGAAAGGTCTCATGAGTTACAAATATCATCTTTCTATTTAGGAATGTAAACAGTTCAACTTTAATAAGTTCCTTATGATTTCTCTTTCTTATTTATCTTTCCATGCTTCTCTTGATTCTTGTATTTGAAAGTCAGATTTTCTGTTTAGCTCTGATCTTTTCATCAAGAATGCTTGAAAGTCCTCTATTTCATTGAATATCCATTTTTCCCCCGAAGTATTATACTTAGTTTTGTTGGGTAGATGATTCATAGTTTTAATCCTAGCTCCTCTGACTTCTGGAATATCATATTCCAAGCCCTCTGATCCCTTAACATAGAAGCTGCTAGACCTTGTGTTATCCTCAGTATTGTATTTCCACAGTACTCGACTTGTTTCTTTCAGTCTGCTTGTAATATTTTCTCCTTGACCTGAGAACTCTAGAATTTGGCTACAAAATCCCTAGGAGTTTTTCTTTTGGAATATCTTTCAAGAGATAATTGATTGATTCTTTAAATTTCTATTTTACCCTCTGGTTATAGACTATCAGGACAGTTTTCCTTAATAATTTCTGGGAAGATAATGTCTAGGGTTTTTTTTTTACTGTGACTTTTAGGTAGTTCAATAATTTTTAAATTATCTCTCCTGTATCTATTTTCAGGTCAGTGGTTTTTCCAATGAAATATTTCACATTGTCTTCTATTTTTTATTCTTTTAGTTCTGTTTTATAATTTCTTGATTTCTCATACAGTCATTATATTCCATTTGCTCAATTCTAATTTTGAAGGAATTATTTTCTTCAGTGAGCTTTTGGAGCTCCTTTTCTATTTGGCCAATTCTGTTTTTACCACATTTTTCTCCTCATTGACTTTTTGGACCACAATTGACATTTGGGTTAATCTATTTTTTAAGGTGTTATTTTCTTCAGTATTTTTGAGGTCTCCTTTAGTAAGCTGTTGACTTGTTTTTCATGATTTTCTTTCATCACTTTCCTTTCTCTTCCCAATTTTTCCACTGCTTCTCTTACTTGATTTTCAAATTCCTTTTTGAGCTCTTCCATGGCCTGCAACCAATTCATATTTTTCTTGGAGGTTTTTGATGTAGGAGCTTTAACTTTGTTATCTTCTTCTGGTTTTATGTTTTGATCTTTTTTTGTTTCCAAAGTAAGATTCTATAGTCTGATTTTTTTTTACAGTGTTTGCACATCTTCCCAACCAAATACTTGACATTCTAATACTTTGTCAAGGTAGGACTCTGCTTCCAGTGGGGGTGGGGGGTGGGATGGATGTACTGTCCCAGGCTTCAGGAACTTTGTATCAACTGCTCCATCTCTCCCCACCCCCGTCTGTGGGCTCAGAGCTCCAGAAGAAGCCTCTGATGCTGCTGCTACCACCACCACCCTGGGGCTGGAGCCAGACTGTGCTGCTCTTTCACCCAGTTCCCCAAAGTTTTCCCACTGATCTTCCATGCTGTCTTTGGTGCTTATGGTTTGAGAAGTGTGTAAATTGACACAGCTGCCAGTGATTCAGTCCCCTGAAGCCTGCTCTGTCCATGTCTGTGCTGGTGTGGTCCATGACAGAATGCGTTCTGCTCCCAGCCCAGTGTGATAGACCCTTCCTGTTAGCCTTCCAGGCTGTCTTGGACTGGAAATGTGTTTCATTCTGTCATTTTGTGGGTTCTATAGCTTTATAATTTGTTTAGAGTCTTTTTCATAGGTGTTTGGAGAGGTTTGGGGGAGAGCTCAAGCAAGTCCCTGCTTTTACTCTGACATCTTGGCTCTGCCCCCTGTACTTACAATTTTGGTTGCATTGGCTTTGTTTATGCAAGACCTTTTAATTTTATGCAATCAAAGATATCTATTTTACATTTCGTAATGCTGTCTCTTGCTTGGTCCTAAATTCTTTTCTTACCCATATATCTGACAGATAAGCTATTCCATGCCCTCCTAATTTGCTTATGGGATCATCCTTTATGTGTAAATTATGTTCCCATTTTGACCTTCTTCCCACACATACACACTCCTTGAAAGAACCTAAGTACTTCTCACCATTCTGAAGCTTTCTAACATGCAGGCACAAACGTGTGTCTCTAGTTTCTCTCTGCCTCCCCAACAGGCTATTGGTATGTTTTCTAGTACTGGTTCTGGCTTTCTTAGTATGACCTTTTCCTATCACCCATGGACTTTTTGTACAATTCTGAGATGGAAGAAAACATTTCTTATAGTTTCTCATATGATTTGTTAACCATTATTCAGTTTGGTGTAGATATTTTTTTCTAGGGTTTTTCCTAGAATAGGTCTATGGGAGGTAGCCGGTCATCATGGCCAGAAGTCCAACTCAGCATCTTCTTACTAACTCTCTAGTCATCTTGGCTTTCATCTCTCTATTAGCCACTTTTGTTTTGTTTCTTCTTATCCAAAAGTCATTTCCCTTTGTAGAGAAAACAAAAGAAAATAAGAGGTAAACATTTCAACCTTCTCTGTCTTTTCTGTCCAAATACTATCCCTTTGATCCTCCTCCTTTACTCAATGTAGCTTTGAGAGCAAAATAGCAATAGCAGCAACAACCCATTTTTGTTACTCTTAGGTTTCCTCACTAGCCTCAGCTTATTTTTAATTTTGGCACTCGTGACAGGATTGGTACAGGAATATACCAAACTTTCATATTTATATTCTGTTACACTCATGGTTTCCAGGTTTAAAACAAGCATGATGTTTTTGTTTTTAAAGCCAAGTTTATCAATGAGTTCCATGGGCATATTTGTTAATCCCTTTACACATTTCCCCCATCTTCCAGTTCATCATAATTGTTTTTCTTTGTGTTTTCAGAATTTAATTCTTGAGAATGTTCTAGCTCCTCTTGGCCTTACTCTCCTTGTTGAACTTTACCCCATGAGATGCTAGCTCTCTTTTCACAGGACCCATTGGAATCTTCTATTCCCAATTCTATGTTATGTGTCATTCATTAATTCATTCATTCAAAAAGCATTTATTGAGCCTGTGCTTAATAAATGTGCCAGGCATTTGCTAAGTACTGGTTCATATTTTTCCTTCTTTGTCACAATTTCTAAGATAAAGAAATGGAACAATCTCTTCCCTTCAAGGTTCCTATCATTTCTACCCCAACAACCAATTCCTTAAAGTCAGTGAGACTCAGATCCAAAATACAAGTTCCTCCTTTTTTGGTTCCTGTACCTTTTAAAGAATGAAATTATAATTAAGAAAATCATAAAGTGATCAGCTGCTCTTGTGTGGTAGAGAAGACCAGCAAATGTCCATAGCATTGAAGTCCCCCATCGCTACTATAATATGTGTGTGTGCCAAGATCAGGATTTGTTCCTGAACTCCTCATCCAGAATTCTTTTTCTAAGTCTTCTGTAACATATGCCTATGACAATTATCATTTAAGTGTCTTCCTCTAGTGATCTAGTGATCTTTTCCCCAATTGCTCTCTACTCTACCTCTCTTCCTCTGATTCCTGGATTTCTTTACATGACTATAAATGCAGGGGTGCTATGGTACAGGGAAAAGAGAGCAGGATTTGGTGTCAGAGGATGTGGGTTCCAATTATGACTCTCCTACTTAAGTAACTGTGTAATCTTGGACACATCCCTAACCTCTCTGGGTTTCAATGTCCTTCACTATAAAATGAAGGGGTTAGATGGAATGGCTTCTCAGGTCCTTCCTAGCTTAAACTATTATACTGCTGTTTGTAACCATCCTCTTCCTTTGAATATTGTTCCAGAATCATATTCCAGACACATCTCATCCCACAAAATCTCAATGACGTCTATAATGTTGAATTTATTCCTTGTATTAGGGTCTCTGCTTCACCTTCCTTCCTTATCCATTCTTTGTTCATTTGTGTCTTTCTCTACTGTTTTTGTTGTGTCTTTCTGCTCTTTCTCTCTCTCTATTTCTTCTGCGCCTGGCTCTGTGTGTTTGTCTCTCTCTTCTCTGTGTCTCTGTTTTTCAAGTCATCTTGGTTTTCTGTCTGTGTATTTCTCTCTTTATCTCCCTGTCTTTGTGTCTTTTGCTCTCTCCCTCTATATCTCTCTCTATGTTTCCATGCATATGTCATGCTCCACTTGGTGGATGTCCTAGGAGACACCTGAAGGGCTGCCTTAGCAAAAGAAGCCCATGGCAGGGTTGTTTCCTGCTTTCGGAAAGCCTGAAGAAAAGGAGGTTTTCAGTTAATTGATTGATTGATTGATTAACCATCAATGGAGCATAGTATATAATTTAGACACCATATGAATCTATCCTGAGCTATGAAGTGATTTCATCAGAGGATCACTCAGTACTCACGTTCTTGCTGTCCCTAGCTGTAAGATAAGCATTTCTCGCCAAAGTGCTCACCACCATCTCTTTCTCTTCCTAAAACCCTGAGCTGTCAAGTCCTGAGGCCAGAGTGAGTGCTGGGATTCAATATTGATCTAGAGATATGAGGAAAATAAGGAATATTATTCTGTATTATGAGAATTATAGAAATATCTATGTGGTCTTAGGCCCCCACCCATATTTGTTTAGGAAATGTCCATCTATCTAATTTATTTTCTATATTCACATTATACTGGCAATCCATACCAGGGCCATATACATTGTATTAAAAAATAAGTAAGACATTTGTTAAGATCTATTTCATGATATGCTCAGCCTAATTGCCTCCCAACTATCCCTTCAACCACCTCCACCATTCTCAGGACAAAGGGAAGAGGGGATCAGGGGAAGGAGTTATGTGTTTGTAGCACCCTAAAACCAATTCTACAAACAATTAAGAGAAAAGGAGGGAGAGGGGGAATTGACAAGTGTCTGGATTCAGCTTCCCAGCTTGCTCTCACCAGCAACTGAGATCTCCTGGTAACTGCTGGTCCATCCCCATTCCATCCCAACTTTTAAGTTCTTACCACCCCAGTATTTTGGAGCTCTTTCCCTCAGCTATTGCAGTTCTCCAGGACTATCCATGCTCAACCTTCTCTTCATTGTTTTTTTGTTTGCTTTTTGTTTTTTGATTTTTGGAAGAGGGGAGGGCAGAGCGATTGGGGTTAAGTGACTTGCCCAAAGTCACATGGCTGACATGGTTAAGTGTCTGAGGCTGAATTTGAATTCAGGTCCTCCTGACTCCAGGGCCAGTGCTCTATTCACTGTACCACCTAGCTGCCCCCCTTGTCTTCATTGTACCTCAGTTATAAATGACCAGTGGTTGCAGGTTGCCTGTCCCACTGAGAGCTCTCAACATCAGCTTCTCTCCTCCTGGCTGTATGAAAGGAAATGAATGGAGTTTGAATGAGAAGACTGGTGGGCTGGAAGGCTTTCCCAAAGGCAAAGTCAGTGGCTGATAAGCAGGATGACAGTCAACTTGCACATTCATATTAAAAATCTCCCCCATCTCCCACCTAGTCATGCAACTTCACCCCTGCCCTGAATCTACTCAGCTACTTCCTGCTTTTAATATCCTGCTGGCTTAGTTTCCCTAGTCACATCTCTCATGTTCTCTCAGACTCCCAGAAAGATGAAATGCACCATAGACTTTGCTCAATCTCTCTCATCTCTTTCTCACTGTATCTTTCTCTGTGTGTTTTTCTATTTATTTTATGTCTTCCTCTGGGTGTTTCTCTTTCCTTTTGGCTATATTTCTTTCTTCCTCTTCTCCATCTCTACTCTCTATTTTCCTCTCTATCTCCCCAGATCTCTGTGTGCTTCTATATTTCTTCCTATGCATGTCTCTCTCCTGTGTGCATCTGTCTTTCTTTTTTTCTCTGCCTCTGTATTTCTCTGTGGTTTTTCTTTGTATATAAGAAATGGTTGTGTATCTCTTTGTCTCTCTGGGTCTGTATGTATCTTTCTTTATGTCTCTTCACATGTCTCTGTCTGTCTCTATATGTACATCTGCCTTTCTTGCCTTATCCCCCTTGCATGGTCTAATGGTCACATGGCTAGTAAATGTCTACATAAATTTTAGCTATGTAATCATAGTACATTGATATGTCTATGAATGCTGGCTCTGCATGGAGTCTGAATAGAATATTCTGGGAAACAGATTCATCCTTGGTACTTTGTCTCTGTCTGTCTTCCCTGCTCCCTTAAGATAAATGAAAAATGGTGCCTATTTTTGCAAGGACTGTTTGAATATTATGTCTAGTAGAAACTGGGAGAAATCTCTGTCATGATCGGAGAATATTAATTGCTGCCCTTGTGAAAGTTGTGATATGAAATCAGAAGCTTTCTGATTCCTTCAGTGTGGTATAAAGGGTCTGGATTCAGGGGAGACCTGGACTTGAGTCTTGTTCCAGACACCTGTAAGCTGTGTCACCCTTGGCAAGTCACTTAACTTTGTGAGTCTGCATTTACTTATCTATAAAGAAGGAATAAAACCTATGGTAATTTCTAGGGTTCTTGTGAGGATCAAATAATATTATATATGTATAAAGTATTTATAAAACTTAAAGCTCTATATAATTGATTTTTTTTTTTGCTTTTTGGAGAGCAATTGGGATTAAGTGACTTGCCCAAGGTCACATGGCTAGCTTTTGTGTTAAGTGTCTAAGGCTGGATCTGAACCCAGGTTCTCCTGACTCCAGGGCCGGTGCTCTATTCACTACAACATCTAGCCTCCCTGGGTGTAATTGATTTTCAAACTTTTAAAATTGTATACCTTTATCAGTAAAAAAAAATGTTTTTTGAAATGCACCCCAAGTATCTGTACATTTATTTGTAAATTACACACATATACTACCATATTAATAATCATTTACATTGTAAAACATAAACATTTGAAAGATGAGATAAAATGAACTAATATTTGATTGTGAAGGACATAAGGAACTATTGGAGTTTATTGGGGAGGAGAGTAGAGAAGCCTTTGCTTCAGGAATATCTATTTGTCCATTATGAGAACAGATTGGAATATAAAGAGACTTGAGTCAAGGCAATTAGAAGGCTATTGCAGTAGTCCAGGCAAGTGGTGATATGGGTCTGAACTAGGCTGGTGGCTGTGTGAATAGAAGGAAAGGAATATTTGTAAGAGGTGTTATATAGGGAGAGCCAACAGGACCCAGCAACTGACTGCTTATGAAGAGGGAGAGGGAGTGAGGGATCATGGGTGGCATGGAAGTTTTGTATCTGAGTGGCTGGAAGAAACAGTGATGTATGAAAGAGGAGGAAGTTAAGGGCAAAATCATGTACTTAGACACGTGGTTCTGATCTCTACCCATCCATGGCTGCTTATCCTGTGCAACTCATTCTGACCCACCAAATGTGAAAAGAGAGAGTTTTTACTCACCAGTCACCGTCTAGGAATATAGAAGCTGCCACAAGCTGCCTTCCCCTGCCACCAAGTGATCTGAGAGGAGGGAATAAAGGGGACGGGGGGAGAAGAGCATAGAATTTTATCTGTGCATCTTCTAGAAAAGGTACTTGAGTCACAAAATGATAAGTGCCTGGAGGTGCCATGCTTCAATCAGAAAGGAAGAGGTTAGGCACTCCTACAACCATTGGAGGCCAGGGACTAAGAGAAATAGCAGGCAATGAAAGGAGGCTGGGATTGTTGGGGAGATAAATCCCTCTATTGACTTAGTCTTATGGAAAGGATGTAACCCATGTTCCCATGCTACCTTTGGACACCCCTTGAGATCATGTCAAGGTCCTCTTGGTGTCATGCTATAGTCCACTGAAATGCATCTCCCCTCATACACACACATATGAATTATGGAAACAGCTGTTCAATACAAACATTAGCAATTATGATTATTACAATGGATTCTTCCATTGTAATTCCAATGTGTAGGTTACTATGTATGTATATCTGTATGTGTACATATATATAGAATACTCTGAGGGATGAATTAATTTTAGGAAAGATTCCTTAGCTCCCTTGTACATAATTAACTCAAATGTACAGCTGTTTGCTCAGGTTAATACCATAAAACACTACTTTGGATGCAGATGGTTTTCGCTTTCTCCCTTCTGTTTCCTTAATTGTTTTTTTTTTAATGACAATTTTCTTATGACAGGTCCCTTGAGAATACATTACTTAATTTTTTGATCAACAAGAATGTAATTCATTTTATTTCCTCCATCTCCCCACCCCCTACACACACACACAAAACACACACACACACACACACACACACTTTGGGAACAAATATACAAAAAATAGAGCTATAGAAATGAAGAGATTCTAGTACTTAATGGAAATACAGTCTTTCCTCCATTGGAAAAGAAGCAATTTTGAAGTGTCCCTGATGGTTTGTGGAAGCAGCTTTTTTGTGAGAGTCTCTAGACTAATGCTTATGATGATGACAGTGATCTCCCCGTCAGTATTTCCAGGGTTTATCATAGTACCTAGAACATAGTAAGCACTTAATAAATGCTCACTGACTGACAAGTGAATCACTCTGATCCTCTTGGAGCATGAAAACATCTCATCAGTTGGGATGTTCCCTGAATGACATTTACAAATGTACTTTGGTTCAACAATGAAAAGAATGTTCCCTCTCCTCCCTCTGCACAGTTTTGGTTTTCAACTCTAGGATGGAAAACTAAACCACCAATAATCCTTCTAGTCTGGCAGATTAAGTGGCACGATCCCCCTTCATCAATGAGTGCCTTAGCTGTTGTATCTCCATAAGTGACTTTTTTTTTTTTGCCAAGAAACCCATTTATATAAGCAAAACAGAAGCTCTCCCTTTGGGAGAGAGGTAGGTTGGCTCAACAGAGAGAGCTCCAGATTTTACCTAAAGAGAAATGCCCCAAAGTCTCTAGGGTAACAAGCTGGGCATAGGGACAGAATAGATTTAGCCATTTCCTCTCATGTCACCTTCTTCCCTGTCTCATTCTCCCTTCAGCATCCTGAAGTGACGCTTGGTGTCATCCATATTCTATCTTAGGCCACGAGGTGGCACCATAGTATACAGAATGCTGGACCTGGAGTCAGGAAGACTCAAAGTTCAAATCTAGCTTTCAGACACTTACTAGCTCTGTGACCCTGGGCAAGTCACTTAATCCTGTTTGCCTCTGTTTCCTCATCTGTAAAATGAACTGGAGAAGGAAATGGCAAACCACTCCGGAATCTTTGTCAAAAAAAACCCCAAATGGGGTCACAAAGAGTCAGACATGACTGAATTAACAATATTCTATCTCAAGGCTGTAAGCCAGAGGCACCCAAAGTTAACAATAGAAACTGAAGAGACTCAAGAGATTCCAAAGAGACTGAAAAAACTCGAATATCCTGGCACTCTCCTCTCTCCAGCTCTCACCAACTCCACCCTTCCCCTCGCAGGCATGGGGCAATAAGAGAAGAGTCCCAACACAATTGCCTTTAATGGTGCCATAAGAAGGACCTCGGTCTCGCTATGTGAAAGATACATTCAGCAAAATGAACTGGACAGTTGGAACATATTGATGCTAGAGAGTATAGTGCTAGAAGGAAATTGTAGTCCAGCCACCCCTCTCAGAAAGCAAAGAAACCCAGAAAAGGGAAGGACTCATCTTGAAGACAGTAAATGGCAGAGACAAGATTAGAAAAGAGACCCCCTGTGGCTAAGCACAAGTTCTTTTCACTATACTACAATCATTCAAACCAAATAAATATAAACCAAAATTTGAACCCAGATTCCCTGTCTCCAGAGACAATATTCTTGCCACTATGCCATATCACAGTTGTAGAGGGTCCTAGGGCCCAGAGAGCCCCCTCCCAGCCGAATTCATCCTGAGAGAAGCCTGGCCTCAAAGGGGAGGGAGAACCTGACGTTTGTGTCTCAGGTTCTGTCCCCACTCCACAGTAAAACTCTGAGGAAATCTCCAAAGCAAAGCTCAGCTGTGGCTTAGGTCTAAGATCTCTCCAAAATTGGAGGGACAGGATTCTGTCTAGGAAGCATACTCAGTGCCCAACATAGCTATCAGGTACAGGACCACCTACTAAATCACATCCCTGCTAAGAGTACTGAAAATGTAAGAAGACACAGGTACACGCCCAAAGAAATGCAGAAGACATAAGGTGTGCAAATGGCTCTTTCTTCTTATTATCCTCCCTCCAGAAGGGAATAAAGCTTTCTGAGACCTCCTCAACAGACCCACTCGGGCTGGGCAGTTGCCACACATTCCATCTCCTGGCCCTGGGGCAGGATATTTTTTAGTCCTTCAGTTACTATATCCTTCCCGCAGTGCTCATCTCTCCTTTGAGAAAAACTGGAGGGGCAGCTCAGTGGCATAGTAAATAGAGCATCAGCCCTAGAGTCAGGAGGGTGTGAGTTCAGATCCAGCCTCAGATGCTTACTAGCTGTGTGACTTCTGGCAAGTCACTTAACCCCAATTGCCTCACCTCCCCCTGCCCCCAAAAGAGAAAAGGATTCAAGAATTCTTGAAATTTCACACTGATGGGGAAATTACTAAGGCTGATATCTAGGTACCTAGGATGTACAGCAGATAGATAGTGTTGGATTCGATTCAGGAAGACCCTAGTTCAGATTCTGCCTCAGGTACTCACTTCACTGTGTGACCCTGAGCAAATCACCGCGTTTCTTGTTTCCTCAACTATGATGTGAGGATAATAATAGTACCTACCTCAAAGGGTTGTTGTGAAGATTAAATGAGGTATTTGAAAAGTGCTTTGCAAAATTGTAAAGTGTTTTATAATCATCCCTTAAAACCTTGGGTCTGAGAAAGAAACAAAAAAGCCAAAGAAGACAATCAGGGAGAAATTGAGAAGGTGGGAGTCGTTGCCGTTTGTCATGTTCCTACATCAAGGGATCCCTGTCCATAGAGAAGTGACCGTTTTCTTCAGAAGAGGGGAGCAATGGCTTCACTTCTGCTCCCTTGGAGTCCAGGGATACCCTTGGTATGTACTCAGCTAACCTCAGATTTATAGTGGGAGCAGAAAATCATCTGTTCTCTATCTGTGGAGAGCAGGATAATGGAAATGAAGCCCCAAAGCCTGGAGCAGGATGATAAGATGTTCACTTCTGCTCTGTTTGGGAATGTTAAGTGCTTATATCTTGACCACACATGGACTGGATGTTTTCTCAGAGGGGATCCTCAATGCCCAAGACCTCTGAGACAGCATGGTCTAATAGAAAGAGCACTGAATTTGGACTGGAAAACCTCAGCTCAGATCTGGCTGAGTATGGTGAGGCAGATAGGTAGCTCCATAGATAGATTACTGAGCCTAGAGTCAGGAAGACCTGAGTTCAAATCTATTCTCAGAAACTATCTGTGTGACCCTGGGCAAGTCACTTAACCTGTTTACCTTAATCCACTAGAGAAGGAAATGGCAAACCACTACAGTGTCTTTGCCAAGAAAAACCACATTAACCAATACAACCTAGGATTGTATCCATGCCACAATATGACATTAGAGTAGGACTTTGGTAAAAAAAAAAAAATTTAAGTAGTATTAATAATAGTAAGTTTAACAAATCAGGCTACAGACACTTACTAGCTGTGAGACCCTGGGCAAGTCACTTAACCATGTTTGCCTCAGTTTCCTCATCTGTAAAGTGAGTTGGAGAAAGAAATGGCAAACCACTCCAGTATCTTTGTCAAGAGAACCCCAGATGGGGTCACAAAGAGTTGGACAGACTGAAAAATCTTTGAACAACAACAAAATAATGTAGTAAACTAAGAAAGAAATTGATTTGTTGATTGAGAGATTTAGATACAAATATAAGAAAGACAGTTCCTGTCCTCAAGAAGCTTACAACGTAATGGGAAACAATACACAATAGGAAAATGAAAACTTGGGCTGGGGGAAGGGATGACATTGGGATGACATCTCCCATGTGGGAGATCTTTGGTCTGGGCCCCCTCCTTTAAAGAAGATTTTGCACCTCATGATTCCACTGTTTAGTCAGAGGTGCAGAGGTACTGATGAGATGCAAGTATCGAAGCTGATTCAATCTTGCAAGATAATGAAATATAATTTTTTCTGATGCTTGGAGAGAAACAGAGAGAGACAAAGAGAGAGAAGACCTAGAGAGAGACAGAGATAGAGAGAGTGACAGAATCTGTATAATCTATTTCCCTTTCCTTTCTGGTTTGCTTGCTTTTTTTTTCATTTTTTCACAGAAGATTATAGAAATTTTGGTCCTTCAAATGAATTTTGTTATTATTTTATCTACTTCTATAAACTTCTATGCTATAGAATGTAATATATGCCCTGTATACTCTACTACTATAAATCTCTCAGTAGCTGGACTGATATAGCACCAAATTTGTAAATTAACTTAGATAGTATTGCCATTTTTTATCATATTGTCACAGACCAACTATGGGCAAGGAATATTCCTCCCATCATTTATCTTCCTTTATATCTTCAGAGAGTCTTTTATAATTATGTGTGTGTATATAAGTACATATGTGTATTTATATATACACACATACATACATATTTTATATGTGTGTATGTATGTCTCAAACGTGTCTTTGTAAATTGACTCCTAAATATTTTATGTACTTTGCAATTATTTTCAATGGAATTTTCCTTTCTATTAATTCCTCCTGGATCTTATGGTAGCTACACAAAAATACTTTGGTGTTGTATGTATCTATTTTGTATCCTACTACGCGGTGAATTTATTGTCTGAATTAGTTTCTTCGCTAATTCTCTAGGGTTTTCTAGACCCAAACTAAATCCATTGTGTTGTGACTGTTTTTGTCATTTTGTCCAAGACCTTAGCAGGTGCCTTACAGATGGAGCTTAATAAATGTTTTTGGAATTGACTTAAATTTCTCCATTTTGTCCAGAAGGACAAAAAGTCTCCATAAGAGACTTTGTCAAATGTACTGCTAAAATTCAGGTTATGGTTATGGCATTCCCCTAATCTACTATGTTAGTAACCCTGTGGCAGAAAAAAAAGGAAATGAGATTATTCTGTCATGAATTTTTAAAATCCAGATTCATAGTGATCACTGCTTCCCTTCCTAAATGTTCATGAATCATTCCTTTAATAATCTATCCTAGAATTTTACCTGAAATTGAAATAGAGCTTACTGGTATTTTTTTTTAAAAAACAGGAAAACATTTTCTCACCCCAAGTCCTTTAGTGCCTCTCCCCTTCTCCATGTCTGTTTGTTCATTTTCCCCCAAAAGCTCAGCAACAATGACAGCAACCTTTATCCATGAGCACTCAAGTGCCCTGGGATACGGTCCATCTGGTTCTGGGGAATTTAATTCACTGAGAATATCTAGTTCTCTCTAAATACACCCTCACTTATCTTGGATGTCCATGCCCTATTAATTTTTTTTTAATCCTTCCCCATCTGAAGATTATTCTCCTTCACAGAGAAAAGAAAACAAAAGTAGACAAATTCTGCCTACTCTTTTCATCTATTATTATCTCACAAGCAGTGGCCCTAGCACTTTCTTTTTTGCTCCTTTTGCCCCCAGTGTAGCTTTAAAAATTACCTTTTTCTTGTTATATATACTTGCTTTGGCAGTATATATTCTAAAAGTGGAATGATATAGACAAAATTAGCATGATCCCTACACAAAAATAACACAAAAATTTGTGAAGCATTCCATATTGGGAGGGGGATATGTAGGTAGTGCATTTGATAGAGTGGGAGGCCCAGAGTCAGGAAAACTCATTTTCAGGGATTAATTTACAGCCTCAGACACTTATTAGCTGTGGGATCCTGGGCAAGTCACTTAACTCTGTTTGCTTCAGTTTCCTCATCTGTAATATGAACTGGAGAAGAAAAGAGAAAACTACTCCAGTACCTTTGCCTCAAATGGGGTCACAAAGTCTAATGTGACTGAACAACATTGTGACATTCTATTATGACCAGCATTCCCCAAGTCACGGTATTTGCTCTGTACCTAATTCTCTTTGACTCCCATCAAAATTTACTAAACTGTGTTTCAACTTTTCTGGCCTTCTCTGAAAATGAGAGGCTAATGAGCTTTAAAGAGTTAATGGATGATCATAGTTTAATGCCTTAATACTTCTTGGATTTCATTTTAACAGGAAACTTGAGCAGGTTATGGTAAGAATTTCAGACATTTAGGCAGGCTGGTGGGAAGCATATTTAGGGACAAGAGGACTTTTCACATTCATGTTTCACATTCATGTCTCAAATCAGACCCCTTTGGCCATTGACTGCTAAGACTAGATCTACCATGGAACTTGGTAAAACAAAATAATTTCCAAAATGAGGGTAGAAATTCTCAAATTACCAAGAGAGAAGTCATTTAGATATGGTTTTAAACACATGCCCAATTCAGTGGGTTGAAACTTTTATGAATCTCTTTGGCCATACCAGCCTGTCAGAGTATCCATCACTATCTGGAGTTTCAAATTCCATGGTGCGCTCCAGCGAGATTAGCTGTTCAGATGCTCACTCAAGGACCAAGAACTAGTGTGATTGTGAGAAGGGCAATAAAGTTTTTATTGCCAACCAACATTTTTCAAATGTCTTATTAAAAAAAAAAGAGGGAGGAAGTACAGGAGAGTAGAAATAACACTGATTCATACTGCAAAGTCTTAGCTCCCCTTGTAACTGTGTGACTTTGGTCAAGTCACTTAACTTCTCTGGGATTCAGTAAAATATGTAACATGAGGGGCTTAGATTGCATGATCTCTGAGGCACTTCCAACTCTTAAGTCCCATGATCCTTCAGAGTAGAAAAGAATTTAGAGTAACAACTCATAAAAACACAGAATTTCACATCTTCAAGGGACTTTATAGATTAAGACAATCTCCTCAGATTAGACAGTTTATCCCAAAGAAGGAGGAGGACTAAAAGACAGAAACAGCCAGAGCGACTGATGAAACCATCCAGAGTTATAACCACTGAACACAGAATATATTATACCAATCCATGCGTGCATTCTTCCCTGGCTTCCTTCTGATTGGTATATTCAAAGGTGCATGGGGGTCTGCCTGTCCTGTACTGATTCATTCATAATAGTTCCTGACTCCTTTTATTCCCGCCTAAGTGAGGAATGGGCTAAGTCTCAAGGTTCAGAGGTCTCCCGTGTTCCATTCACAGCTCTGGCAGACTTGGCTGTTTCCTAGTTGGACCTCATGTTTTCCATGACATGTCAGAATTTTGGACAAAAGGAACACAGTAACTGTCTTACAGGCTGCCATATGTCCTCATTGTACTCTTTATTTTGGTATCAGCAAATGACAACCAGATGAATTCTTTCTGAGCCTGAGCTGTGGCTTTCTTGTGAATGTATGGAGTTCATACAACGGAATATCAGGTATGCAAAAGGCTTCAGAATCATAGAAACACAGGAGGTTATAACTGGAAGGAATATTGTAGTCATGATTCAAGATAGAAGGGATTTATCCAGTTCCCTCAATTCATTCAAATTGAAACTTTTCCAAGGTCACAGAGTTCATAAGTTAGAAAGCTAGGACTAGATCTTTGGACTTTCAGTCCATTTCTCCTTTCAGTACATCACAACATGTTGAGGGGTGGTGAATGGAATAGAAAGGGCTCTGAAAGGGAACCTAGAGGGTTTGGATTCGAACTCAGCTCCAATGCTTCACATATCTAAGCTTCAGTATCCCCACCTGTAAAATGGGAGTAAAAATTTTGCTACTGTCCCTATAGAGTTGTTTGTAAACTTTAATCTCAATGGACACATATGAGTTATTATAATCATTACTAAGCCAGACTCATCTACCCTGGATTGTTAAAGCTATCCTTCTAGCAAGAGAAGAGATTTCCTGGACTTAGGATTGAATCTCAAATAAACCCACATTTGAGATTTTTCAACTCCAACCTTCTAGAGAAAGGAACATTCCTAGGCAGTGTTCCTTGGGAGAGAGAATAGGATTGTGTATACTGCCCTGTCCCCAGGTCCCAGCACATGAACTTATATAGAGCATGGCGTGTGTGCCTGTCAATGTGTACTACTGATGGATTTGTGAAGCTTAACTTGTTGCCATTTAAAGACTTTTTTAGCATAGTCAGTGCCTTGCATGGTCTAATAACCTTCTATTCCTCAAATTAAAAAATCCAAATCCAACAAATATTTATTTAATATTTACTATGTACTATGCATAAAAAATTTAGATTGGATGGGATCTAAACCCTCATAGATCTAGGTTTCTGGTTGGAGGGAGAAGATGCAAACACTGATAGAGTGCATGATATTGCATGAGAATTGCATTAGAGTTACAAAAAGAAAGTGTTATGTGAGGTCAAAGGAGGAAGGTTACTATGTACGGTAGAGGGGATCCAGGCAGGCTTCATGTAGGAGGTGGCGTGTGGGTTGGATCTTAAAGGATGGGCCAAAATTTAACATGCAAACACTTGCATGGAAATCTTTATTGTTCTAGTGGGCAGGGCTAGTACAGAAGCTTAATTAGATAGTTGTACACACACACACACACACACACACACACACACACACACACACACACACAAAGAGGAGGTAATATTCATGTCCTTAATCAGTAACCAGGCTGGATTCATTAACAGTGAAGAGTTTTTAATTAAAATAACTTTTTTTCAAATTTAAAGAAAGGGAATGAATTTGAAAATCATCTAACTCTGTGAAATTTGAAAAACATTCCTATATTAAAGAGAATATCAGCTTGCAGATGCTGAGGTCATAGATTGTTCACCAGTGAGGCAATGTGCTAGAGTGGGGGCTGCTTCATTAGTTAGTCAATAAGCATTTAGTAAGTACCTACTACATATCATACTTCTCCTTTCTGTATGAAGGAGAATAATCTTCAGTGTGAGAAGGATAAAACAAAAATTAATAGGGCATGGAAATCCAAGATAAATACAGGCATATTAAGAGAGAACTAGCTATTCTCAATGACTTACATTCCCCAGAACCAGAAGGACCACATCCCAGGGCACTTGAGTGCTCATGTATAAAGGTTGCTGTCGTTGTGCTGAGCTTTTGGAAAAAAACAAACATGGAAAATGGGAGAGATACGAAGGAACTGGAGGTGAGAAAACACTTCCACGCTCCATCCTGCCCAAGAAGTTTCCTCGCCCTGGAAGTTCACTTTGCCCCTGTGGTCCCTTCCTCTGATTGGCTGGTTACCCCCAGAGACTCCATTTGAAGAAGTGCCCAGATCAGATGCGTCTTCATTCTCCTCCAGGAGCTAGTCCTGATTCTCCAAACTTTCTCCACCATACTTCCCTCCTTCTTCCTTCCCCACCCTTTTTTCAGCTTCCTTTCATGTGTTGTTCTTCCATATTAGAATGTAAGCTCCTTGAGAGCAGGGACTGCCTTTCTGTTTCTATTTAGAGTCCCAGCATTTGGCAAGTGCCGGCACATAGTAGGCATTTAATAAATGCTTGTTGATTTGTCTTGATTCTATTATGCAACATAGAGAAAGAGACATTCTAGTTAATGGAAGTTTGCTGAGCATAACATGCAGGGATTCCCTTTTCAAAGTAACAATGGATGTCAATGCAGATTAACCCATTTTCTACACTTCATTGTCTTTGAGAATCAGTTGGAGTATTGAGAAGTTAAGTCGCTCAACCAGGATAAATCAGAGGCAGTCTTTGAACCAAGTTGACTCTGTATTCACCATACTATGTTTCTCTATATCTCTCCCAGTTTATCTCTGCCTCTCTTAAATATGATGCCCTCAGCTTGCCACAGTATTCCAGAAGTGGCTTGATCAAGACACAGGACTGAACATTCTAACTTTCCTCTCTCTGGACTTCTGTTAATGATACTGAAAATCATGTTCTTTTTTTTTTTAAGCTATCACATCATACTCTAGGCCCATATCAGGCTTGTTATCCACTAAATAACTGTAATAACAACTCATATTTATATAGCACTTTAAGCTTTGTAAAGCATTTTCAAAACTCTACTTAATGTCATCATGTCAGTTTTGACCCCATCTTGCTAGAATGCCCAGATCTTTTTGAATCTTGATTTTGTCATCCATATGACATATCCTAATGTCATCTGCAAAAGTGGAAATCATGACATCTATAACTTCATTGAACTGAAGAAATTAATAAATATAGTGAACAGAATGGGGCCAAAGGACAGATATCTGGGGCATTCCACTAGAGAACTCCACTCCCTCCAGATTCAACCTAGTCCATTAAATCATTTCTTTGGGGGTCTAGTTATTCAACTGGCTACCAACATTTCTGATTATCATTCAGCCCATATCTTTCCAAGCTGGCCACAAGAATACTGTAAGATTCTTAGAACACTTAGGTAAGAGCCTTGCTGAAAGCCATATATGACTAACATTCTTGTCATGCACCAGGAATTCAAATATAATAATAATAATTGTTGCTGGGTCTAGGGGGCTAGGGTCCCACAAACTTCTCCCTCTCTATTAAGGGGTCCCTTTTAGTTCTAGACCTAGGTAATTGAGACCAGATTTAGTGCTGGAATTTCCTGACCACCTAAAGGGGGGATTAGAATCTTTTTCTCATGATTTTTGTTTTTTTACATCCCCACCCAAAGCCCCAGGAAAAAATTACTTAAAAATTAAGTTTTAGTTCATGTCTAGGGGTCTCCCCAAAGGTGGGGAAGTAGAAAGTTACTCAATGGACAATGTAGATCAGATATGGGACAGCTATTATTTCCTCTGCACAAAGAAAATGTTTAAAACACATAAGATTCACAGGCTATTGTTGATAAAGACAAACATGAAGCAGTAGGCTATGTCTCTTATGCTTTCCCAAGATATTGAAATGTAACATATATATATATATAGATATATATATCTATATCTATAGATATAGCTATATGAAACTGCTGAATTGGCATTTTACCTTCATTTTGGTGCTGTACTCTCTGAACACCTTCCTCAAAGTTCATGTCTTTGGTTAAACCATGCCAGGGGTTGAATTCTTTTTGTTAGAGGAGTGAAGGAATTGGAAATTTTTAAACCGGAGATAGCATTTAGGGTAGAACTAACTATCTTCAATTATCTGGAGATCCCTAAAATTCCTTCTGATTCTGAAAGGCATTCAAGCATGGAGGTCAGAGTACTAGATGAGAAGTCAGAGGACCTAGACTGAATCCTGGCACTGATAGTTTATTCTAAGGACACTGGTCATTTCCTATCTTTGACATCGGTTTGTTCACTTATAAAATGATGAGGTTGTACTAAATGGCCCCCAAGGTCCCCTTGGGCTCTAGATACTATTACTAAACACTTTATATTTTCCTTTCCAGATCTAAATCTAATGAATACTATAATTCAGGGGACAAAGAGGAATGCATTTCTAAAAATAAACATTTAAATTCAGTAAAGCAGCTTGTCCCTAATTCAAAGCCAGTTAGGTTCAATTCTCAACTCTCCACAAAGGATTTCTTTCTTTTCCAGTGAAAGGAAGTGATCGTTTGTCAAACACACCTCTCTTACACACAACTCAACTTCATCCAAGAGATTCAGTGAGGGTGCTGTTGCTACCAGCACAGACCAGGGTCTCCACAGACCCCTGGACTAGAAAACAAGTGTTTCTTCAATGCTCTGTTCTCTGAAGTCAAACTTGTTCAGTGTTTAATTGAGTCCTTTCATTGAGTTTGTCAAAACATGAAAAAACTAGACAGGCAAAAAGCCCCCAAAATGGCTGTGAATCAAACAAGGAGAATGGAAAAAGCAGGAAAGGGGCAGGGTGGCAAAGGGGTGGTTTCCACAACTGGGCATTTCATGAAACCTGGGATGGAAACCAGGTGCTGCTACCAGTCCCTCATTGTCATGTGACCTTGGGCTAGACACTCTCTTTGGACCTCAGTATTATCACTTGTCAAATGAAGTGGTTGGATTAAGTAATCTCCATGATTCTTATAGTCCCAAATGCTATTAAACCTCTGAGGTCCCTCAGTTGTGAGGTTTAAAGCTTCTTTGACTTCCATAATTGCTCAAAAACTTAGAATGTATCACAGTATCACAGAACTTAGTGATGAAAGGGACTTTCCATGCTGTCTGCATCACCATACTCTTCCTCTTCCCTCCCTCAGAGATTAAGGTCACACAGGTAGAAAAGGAAATTCTGAATGCCAATGTCAGTCTTCTGACTTTAAATGTGATGAGCTCCTATATCTCTGACCCACCTCTATCCAGAGCTAGATTCATCTCTGGAGCTTAGGAAGTACTGAGCAACTGTATGCCCCTAATCTGTAAAGGCAGTGAGACATTACCAGTTATTAATAACTTAGCTCAAATCACCTTTTCAGCCCTAGACACCAAGAAAGAGCTCATCTTGGCTTGAGGTGACCCTGGGTTCTTGAAAACTATTCCAGAGGAATTTGAATTCCAATAGGCCTTACTAAGCCAGAAAGGCTTTAAGTAAGGGCTCAGCGATGGCTAATATGTCTGTGGTGCAGAGATTGGCCTCATTAAGCTTGAAGAGTCCATAATGTGACTGGTTTGTAGGTCTGTTTGTTTGTTTATATTACAGGAACTACTGTAGTGTACAGGGTTTCATGATGTATCCACATAGATGAAATCCTTAAAATAAGTATTCTTAATCTGGAATCTGTGAATCTGTTTTCTAAAAAAAGTTGATAATTTTTAATATACTTGGTTTCCTTTATAATCCTATGCATTTTACTTTGTGTATTTAACAACATTACTCTACAAAAGGATCCATAGGCTTCACCAGCCTGCTGAAGGGGTCCAAGATACAAAACAATTAGGAACCTCTGCCTTACAGTATTAAAGTTTTAGGCCTATCAGAGAACAGCAGCAGGACAAGGCGGAGGTTAGCCTAGGGTGAGTGAGTTGTTGTAGCTGCTTTTTAATGGAACTGAGGGGTCATCGGGAAAGGCCTGAATGATGGAAGAGTTTCAGGGAAAAGCAAATCCAAGGAGCAACAGGAAGATTGTAGAACCCATAGAGTATGGTGAGTGGAAGAAGGACAAAGAGGACAGGCAGAGACCTTTGGACCTGCACTAGAAACCTTCCAGGCTGACAGTGATCTATTAATAAATACTCTGTATCCCACTCTTCATTAATTACGAATTCTCCTAGCTGCATGATCTTCTTGTCCAGAGATGTCAAACACATGTGGACTGCATTTGTCATGTTACCAAATGCCCCCAGACCCAGATTAAAATGTAATTGGGAAATATATAGCAAAATAAATAAAAATACAATTTCACTATTCAATCATTTCAATTGTGTCTTGCCTTGATGACCCCATTTGGAGTTTTCTTGGCAAAGATACTGGAGTGGTTTGTCATTTCCTTCTCCAGCTCATTTTGCAGATGAGGAACTAAGGAAAACAAGGTTAAGTGACTTGCCCAGGGTCACACAGCTAGGAAGTGTCTGAAGCCAGATTTGAACTCAGAAAGATGAGTCTTCCTGATTCCAGGCCCAGCATTGTTATCCCCTGTACTACCTAGCTGCCACCACCCCAAATACTATAGAATATAGATAATGTTAATACATGGTTTTCTAAGTCAATATGTGGCAAGGTTTAGTAACTTATAATGGTTTAGTAACTACAGTTTCTATTTGAGTTTGATACCACTGATCTAGCCCATAACAACTTGAAAGATTTTTGCTGAACTACAAGTGTAAAATTGAGATAATCATTTTACCATATGAAATATTATTATGAATAAGAATATGTAAATCAAACTTTACCCACTTTCGTAATTTAACAGTGACCTAGAGAGGAGACTTTCCTGTCTCAAAATGCCCTTGCCTGTCAGCACAGATTATAGCTCAGGGCCCATCAAGAGACATAAGCTCAGTTCAAATTCAGGTTATTTCCATCTTCAGGAAATGATCTTCCTCTTAAAAAAAAAAAAACAGGATTTATTTTTATTCCTTCTAAATCTTGGGATGGGGAGGGCCCATATCCTTACTGTTTTTTCTTATATTTATGATCTAAATGCTTTAATACTGGGGAGGAACTTTATTTGATCTGTAATTTCCTAAGAGCTCAGCTGGACTCTTCCTCTCTGATTCCTTCCTGAAATATGCCCTCTCATGACTCTGTTGGAAAGTATTCCAGACTGGCATTTGGATTTCACTGAAAAGAAGGAGAGAAGGGAGACTAAGTTTGGTGGCACTGCTGTTTTTCAAAAGAAAGCTCTTCTCATTCCAAAGGGAATATATTTAACATCATTAAGCCAGTTAAGTGGCTTGGTGGACAGAGTGCTGAACCTGGAGTCAGGAAAACCCGAGTTCAAATTTTGCCTTAGTAACATACTAGCTACATGACCATAGATATGTCACTACTTCTGCCTGCCTCAGTTTTTGTAGGACAAAATAAGATTTGTAAGGTGTTTTGAGAAACTTTAAAAATGCTAGCCATTACTTATTACTATTATTATCATCAGCTAGAAACTGGGATACATAATGCCTGAACTGCCTAACTCTCAGAGTTGTGAGAAAAAGCACTTTGTGAATCTTAAAGAACTACAGAAAAGTGAAAATTTTTGTTGTTATTATTTCTTAGTTATGAGATTTTCATTTTCTAGGCAGCAGAAAACTCACTTGATTCTTCTATAGCTTGTTATATGACCTTGGTCAAGTCACTTCCCTTATGAGGGCCTATTTGTTCCTCTGTAAAATTACTGGATTGGACAAAACTAGGCATCTTCAACTTAAAGTGTATGCCTATTTAAAGTGTACAGCATTCATCCTGCTTTTGTTATCTCTGCACCTTCTATGTGACCTTGGGCAAGCACCATCCCCCACTCTGTGCCTCAGTTTCCACATGTGTTGAATGAAAAGGCTGGAGAGTAGATAAAGCCTTTTCTAGCTCTCAGTCCTTTGAAGATAGTAGCCAGAATTGTGAAACACCACCAATGAAGGGCAGAAACAAATTTAGGGAAGTAACCAAAGAGCATTGGGTTGGAAATTGGGAGATCTGGGTTCTAGTGTTATCTCTTCTCCTACTTTTTTTTTTTGGAGGGCAATTGGGGTTAAGTGACTTGCCCAAGGTCACATGGCTAGTTTTTGTGTTAAGTGTCTGAGGCCGGATTTGAACTCAGGTCCTCCTGACTCCAGGGCCAGTGCTCTACTCACTGCGCCAGCTAGCCGCCCCTCTTCCCCTACTTTTCAATGTGCCCTGATCTAGTGCAGTAGATAGCCAGGTAATGCTTGATTGATGTCACTAGGGCTGGTAACCCGTACCTATCCTTTTTCTTTACCCATCCTTGACATTTATCCTAGATTCATTGGTCTGTGTTTGCCTGTCTTCTCAGTAAGGAAATTAGACTCCTCATTGTTTCATTCCACCCCCATCTTGGATCCCTAAGGAACAAAACCAGTTTGGGCTCTAATCTGGGGATTGTGGAACTGCCAACCTCCCAGGGGAAGTACCTAATACACAATATGAATCAGAAAAAGAATGATAAGATGTAAACAGGAAAAATATAGTCCCTAATGGGAAAGGAATCATGTGTACCAAAATGTTTATAGCAGCATTTTTTGTTGTAGCAAACAACTGGAAAGAAAATGGGTGACCAGTAGCTTGGAAATGGATAAACAAGTGAATGTTTAGTATATTATGCTTTTAAAAAATAATAGACATGACTACTTCAAAGAAACAATAAAACATTTATGGACTGATGCAAACTGAAGAGAGCAGAACCAACAATTTATAGCACAAATATCCTAATTAAACATTGAGAACTCTGACCAGTGCAATAAGCAATTGCACCTCTAGATGACTGATGATAAAGTATGCTTCCCATCTCTTAGCAGAGAGGAAATGTAAGACAAAAATTTCCAGGACATACATTTACAGACACAGCAAATGCGTGAATCTGTTTTACTTGGTTATTCTTACAATGATGTGTGAATTACTTGGGACAGGCATTAATTTTATGATTACAAATGGTCATGTTTGTGCACTTCTGTTGATACTAGGTTGATACATAATGTCTTAACTTGAGCACACAAAACCATATTGAGTTGTTTCCCTCACTTTTAACTAATTTCAGTATAGCTCCTTCATTTGTTTTCCATTGTGTTTTTAGTTCTGTGATTTTAAAAGATAAACAAGGAAATGGGCAAAAGATTTATAGCTTTTTAAAGAGCACACTTCAATAGCTATAAGAGATATTTCATCACCTTTTAGTTTTTAGAAATCAAGCATTTCAAGGATTATTAAAGCCCACAATGAAATAGGATCTATTGATCCTTAGGTGTTATTACACCTAAGCTCAAAAGTGTGTCAAAAAAAAAAAACCAAAAGACTTCAAGAACTGACAAAACTATTCCTGAAAAACAGTCTAATTAAGCCTAAGAAAACAAGTAAAAAAAAAACCTTCAGAGGGACCTGGAAGTTGGAGATGCTAATATTGTAGGCTTCTTGAAATTAGAGGGAGGAAAAATAAAACCAATTTTAAAAAAAGAAAACAGCTGCTAATCATTGTTGTGGAGATAAAAATACTTGACCTGGGAAAAACAATATAAAGACTAAAATATTGAAGATTAAGAAAGGGTAATTTTTACCAATAAAACTCACTCTAATTCAAGACTCTGCCAAAAACCATTGTCAGAAAAGGTTCAGGTAGGCCAATAATATTTGGACATCTTCATCAAATTGTAAAGTATTCACCAAAAAAATGTTTTGGGGATTATTTACTTCTGGTAAACCTGGAAGTCTGTGACAAGATGCTTATATACAAAAAAGACAGTGAAAGGATCTGGATGGGATTAAGGAGTGGCAAGTAGTCTAGGATGGGCCTGGTGAAGCAGAGAAAGGACCATCAAGTAGGCTAAATAGGTGATCTAAATGGGATTAAGGAGTGATCTGTATATGCAAGTATTCTGGGGTGGGACTAGAGAGACAGTCTATGAAAGAAATGTCTAATAAGCAAATGAGGTGATATAGGTGGACTGGAGTGGGCTAGTTGCCTTGGGCAGAGGAGCCAGTGATCTGGGCTGCTGAAATGTATGTGAAAATTTAGGGACTGGATTTCAAAGACGTGGTCTTTTCTTTTTAGGGGTCCAGGTCCCATCACCCCACCAGAAATATTCATCTTGTTGCTGTTTTTCCAGATAGAATCTTTAAAAAAAAAAAAAAACAACATCTATGAAAAAGACCAAAATGAATGAATTTGAAAATTGAGGGAAAAAAATTTAATGCGCAATATAGAGTGTAATGAAAAACTTCTTCAAGCAGCCTTTCCCATTCCCCATAATGTTATTATCTTCTCTTTAAGATTATCTCTAATTTATCCTGTCTATGTCTCGTTTTTACATAGTTGTTTTGTGTTGTTTATTTCTAGTCCCTACCAGTCAGTCAACTGGCATTTATTAAGGCACATAGTAAACAACCAAACACCGCACTATGCTCTAGTAATACAAATATAAGCAGAAAGAAAAATAGTCCCTGCTTTCAAGAAACCTACATTCTAATTGGGGTAAACAACTTATAAAGGGAGCTGAAGTAAGGAAAAGCAAGTGCTGAGGGCATGAAGGGGGTGTGGGGTAACATGATAGAGAAGGTCCTGTGGTGATGAGTCAGCCATATGGCATGGAGAGGAACAAACATGGTTGACTTGGGTCTCCTTGAATTCAGAAGGTTCAGTCAATCAGAAGTTGGTTGGTTGGCTGTTGTCCTTTGTTCTTGAAGAGGACCAAAACAACATCACCGTGATAAGGTCAAGTTTCAATGTGTCCAACTGTGACTGATGAGACCAATATGAGCTCCGAAAGCTCTACCACAGTTCAGGCACAAATAGTCTGTGTGAACACTTGGGGTAGATTCTCCAAATTTGCACATCCTGCATTTCCTTTGAGCTGTTTCAATTCTGCTTTGCTCACAGAGCACAGCACCTTCTCTGATGTGGGCACGCCATGCTGAGCAGGCCTGTGCCAGTGTCTCCCATGTTACACAATCAATTCCAAAGTTCTAGAGAGAGACCTTGAGAGAGTCCTTGTGTCTCTTCTTCTGGCCACCACATGAACACTTACCCTGTGTAAGTTCTCCATAAAACAGTCTTTTTGGCAAGCGTATGTTTTGCATTCGAACAACATGGCCAGTCCAGCAGAGTTGCACTCTCTAAAGCAGAGTTAGAATGCTTGGGAGTTTAGATCGAGTAAGGATTTCAGTGTCTGGTACCTTATCCCTCCAGGTGATCTTCAGAATCTTCCTAAGATAATTCAAATGAAAGCCAGTTTCCTGGCAAGGTGCTGGTGGACTGTCTAGGTTTCTTTCACAGGCATACAGCAATGAGATCAGCACCTTCGGTCTGGTAGTCAGTCTAATACCTCTTCTCTCCCATACCTTCTTTTGGAACACTGAGTTAACTCTGGCAATGCCTGTTTCAACCTTATTATCAATATGTACATCCCTGGAAAGGACACTACCAAGGGAACTGAACTCATCCACCGCATTCAAAACTTCTCCATTGGCTGTAACCAATGGTTCTATGGATGGATGGTATGGTGGTGGCTGATGGAGCACCTGGGTTTTCTTGTGACCTTCTCATCACCAACACTGTCTTTTACCTAATCAGAAGGTAAGGCCTCAGGGATAGTAGGTACTTCCAATGTGAGGTGTAGTCCAACAGTGGAGTAAACTCCTCAAGAGCTGGTCCTATTTATGGTTGTTTTTTTGGTTTAGGGTCTTTCTTTGTATCTTCAAACACTTAGCACAGAGCTTGGTACATAGTAGGTACTTATTAAATGTTTATTGACTTGACCTCAAAAAATCCATAGAGAAAAAAAAATACTACCTTACTACAGCAAACCCTGGAACTGCACAGAATACAGAGCAGTTAGAAACACAGGCTTGATAAAGAAATCAATGAATTATTCAGACCACTGGAAATCATGCAGACCCATGTAACCAACCTGGGAAATTTGTAACAAAGTAGAAATCTCAGGATTTCTGTTTTTTTTTTTAAGCAATTGGGGTTAAGTAACTTGCTCAAGGTTACACGGCCAGTTTGTGTGTGTGTGTGTGTGTGTGTGTGTGTGTGTGTGTGTGTGTGTATTAAGTATCTGAAGCTGGAACCGATCCCAGGTCCTCCCAACTCCGGGGCCACTGCACCACCTAGCCGCCCCAAGGATTTCTACTTCCTAGAAAATCTCAGGGGGAAATCAGAACATTCCAAAGTATCATAAAAGAAAATTTCCTAAAATTGTAAAAACAAATAAACAAAAAAACCCTGAAAAACAAAAAGAAACAGGACTTGGACAAACAAGAAATTAAGATTTATTAAGTGTAGGTTAATTACACATTAAGGTTCTATAAAGTCTTTGTAATGTATGTTCCTTCCACAAATGCAGCCTAACACCCTTAGAACTTAATAGATAGGTTTTTGATAGGTCCTGTGGCCAAATAATTCATCACACTGCTATCAACATGGTAATGCTCACAGAGGCTCCTGTCTGAGCTTAGCAGGCTTCTCCTAAAACAACAGAATACATCATTTGAGTTCAACCTCAAAATAATACCACAGAACCTTCCAGATCAGAGTATGCTCTTCATTTACACAGGAGTCCAGTATTTAGAACAACTTCCAACCCCCAATGAGGCATCATGGTAGCTGCTCTCTATTTAGTGCAGGTTGCCTAGACCCATCATTATTAACTCCAAAGCCACAACAACAAGGAAGAAAATACTACTTCCAGAACTTCCAGAAGCGCACAAATCAAATGGTACTGAAGAACATTAACAAGGACCACAATAGATTTTCTTTTTTTTAACATATAAATTCCTATTAATGTGTTTTTACATTAGTCATGTTGTAAAGAAGAATTAGAATGAGTGGGAGAAACCACAAGAAATGGGAAAAACAAAATAAATTTTTTAAAAGGAGACAGTAAATAGTATGCTTCGATCTGTATTCAGACTCCATAGTTCTTTCTCTGGACATGGATAGCATGTTCCTTCATCAGCCTTTTGGAGTTGTCTTAGATTCTTGCATTGCTGAGAAGAACTAAGTCTATCAAAGTTAGTCATTGTACAATGTGGCTGTTACTGCTCCCTTGTTTCTGCTCATTTCACTTTGCATCAGTTCATATAAGTCTTCCCAGGTTTTTCTGAAGTCTGCCTGCTCATCATTTCTTATAGCACAATAGTACTCCATTACATTCATATACCACAACTTGTTTAGTCATTCCCCAGTTGATGGGCATCCCCTCAATTTCCAATTCTTGGCCACCACAAAAAGTACTGCTATAGATATTTTTGTACATATGGATCCTTTTCCCATTTTTATGATCTCTTTAAGATACAGACCTAGAAGTGATATTGCTAGGACAAAGGGTATACACATTTTTATAGCCCTTTGGGCATAATTCCTAATTTCTCTCCAGAATAATTGGATCAGTTCACAGCTCTACCAACAATGCATTAGTGTTCCAATTTTCCCACATCTCCAGCATTTATAATTTTCCTGTTTTATCATGTTAGCCAATTCAATAGTGTGATATGGTACCTCAGAGTTATTTTGATTTGCATTTCTGAAATCAATAGATTTAGAACAGTTTTTCCTATTATTATAGAGAGCTTTAATTTCTTCCTCTGAAAACTGCCTGTTCATATCCTTTGACCATTTATCAGTCGGGGAATCACAGTAGACTTTTCAAAGAAAATGAGGGCAAATTGGAAAATTTGAAATACACTTATAAAATTAAGAAACATGGGCCAAGAGTCCAGAATTCTCTTACCAGAAAAAAAAAACCTCATGATAAACTAATAAAAATGGTTAGAAGAAAGTCTAGAAAGAGATAAACCTCCTAACTGAAAAGATAAGTATTCAAAACAATTTTTCTTCTCAAATCAAGAAGTTGTTAGCAATATGTGAAAAGTCCTTTGGCCACTGTAATGGCTAAATAATAGGTTCAAAAGGAAGAGGAGGAGGAAGAAGAAGAAGAAGAAGAAGAAGAAGAAGAAGAAGAAGAAGAAGAAGAAG
>NW_027186436.1:787908-889654 GCF_028583685.1 Petaurus breviceps papuanus
TAAATGTCTGAGGCCAGATTTGAAATCAGGAAGATTCATCTTCCCGACTCCAGGCCTGGCACTCTATCCACTGTGCCACCTAACTGCCTTGCTAGAGTTATACAAAATCTGTAAGAGGCCAGATTGGAATCCAGATTTTTCTGTCTCTGAAATCCATGTGCTATCTACTACTCCATGTGGCCTCTGAAGTTTGGATTAAAAATAGAAATAATAATTTTTTAAAAAGGATGTGTTCCTTCACAATACAATGACCAAAGAAAAGACAAATCCTCCTAATTTTAGATGCATTTCTTTTGTTTGTACTGAAACTTTTTTATTTTATGCAATCAAAATTGGCTTCCTTTTTACCTCCTGTGAACCTCTCTTGTTTGGTCATGAATTCTTCCCCTATCCATAGATCTAACAGATAAACTATTCTGTGCTTCTATAATATACTTCTACTAATATCCTTTATGTATCAATCATGTTCCTGTTTGGAGCTTATCTTGCTATGTGGTATGAGATGTTGAACTACAACCAGTTTCTGCCAGACTGCTTTCTAGTTTTCCCAACAGATTTTGTGAAATAATGAGTTCATGCACCAATAGCTGGGATCTTTGGGTTTATCAGACACTAGCTCATTGTGCTAATTTGCTTCAATATATTATGTAATTAAACTATTCCACCAAACAACCACTCTATTTCTTGTCCAGAATCAAATCGTTTGGACAATTATGGCTTTGTTATATAGTTTGAGATCAGGTACTGCTAGGCCCACATCTTTCCCATTTTTTTTTACTGATTCCCTTGATATTCTTGACCTTTTGTTCCTTCAGATGAATTTTATACTTATTTTTTCTGACTCAAGTAGTCTTTTGGAAGTTTAATTGGTATCCTAATAAGTACTGATTAAGTAAATTAATTTAGGTAGTATTGTAATTTTTATTATTTTGGCTCAGCCTTCCCAAGAACAATTAATATTTCTCTAGTTATATAAATCTGCCTTTATTGGTGTAAATTTTGTTCATAGAGTTCCTGGGTATGTCTCAGCAGGTAAATTCCCATGTATTTTATATTGTCTGTAGTTATTTTAAATGAAATTTCTCTTTCTGTCTCTTCCTGCTGGGTTTTTTATACAGAAATGTTGATGATGTATGTGGGTTTATGTTATACCCTGAAATTTTGCTGAAATTGTAAATTGTTCTAATTAAGTTGACTCTCTTGGGCTCTTTAAGTAAACCATCATATCATCAGCAAAAGGTGATAGTTTTGTTTCCTTTTTGCCTATATTTATTCCTTTAATTTCCTTTTATTGTTTTATTGCTATGGTGAGGATTTCTAGTACATAATAGAAAGAGCCATAATGGACATTCTTGCTTCAGGTCTTGTCTTACGGGAATGGCTTCTAGCTTGTCCCTATAATAGATAATGTTGGTTCTTGGTTTTACACACTTTAAGGAAAGCTCTGTTCATTCTTATGCTTTCTAATGTTTTTAATAGGAATGTGCTGCATTATGTTAAAAGTTTTTCTGCCTCTATTAAAATAATCATATGATTTTTCAAATTATTAATAGGGTCAATTGTGCTTATATTTTCCTAATATTGAACCGGCCCTACATTCCCATATAAAACCAGCCTGGTTATAGTACATGATCTTTGTGATATATTGCTGTAATCGCCTTGCTACTATTTTTATTTAGCATTTTTACATCAATATTCATTCAGAGATGCTTGAATTTGTTTACTGGATCGAGAGATCATATTCCTTCTGTTCTTATTGCTTCTCCTATTGATTTATCTGTTTATGTTCAAGTTTTTTGAGGGGTTTTTTCTTCCCAAAATTTTTGGCAATTTTGGATCTTTTTTTCTCTCACTCACTTTCTGATGTTCTCTCCTCTGTGTGTGGTTTTTTTTGTGTGAGCTGGATCTCAAAGCATCTCAGCTGCCTCCCATGCAGGCAGCCTAGGTTTCTGCCCCAACTGACATTTGAGCGGTCAGAACTGGCCCTAACTGGGCCAGCTCTTTCTTGTAGCTTGGTGAAGTCTTGCAAGGCCCCCTTCCCTCCCAAGTACACACACACACACACACACACACATACACACACAAACACACACACACACACACACACACACACACACACTGTCCTGGTTTCCTGTCTGACTCTATCTACTTCTTGTTCTTTGGCCTTGTACCAGCAATTCAGAGTTTACTAGTGCTGGTGCTACAGAGCTGGCTGACCTGGCACCAGCAGCTCAAAGCTGGGTAACACAGGGACTTCAGCTATAGCTGCCTGCCGGGCTGTTGTATCCAAAGCAAATGTCTGCAGCCTGGAATCATAGTCTCCGTGTCACTGGAAGGAGGGATGGGGGATCAGAGTTTGGGTTAGGATTTTGTTGTAAGTCTGTGTCCTGTTCTTGAGTCTGCTAGTATATATAACCTTGCTGCTGGTGACACAGCAAGTTGGTGAGTGGGAATCAGTTCATGGGTTTGAGTTGTTTGGTTTTTTACCTTCTTTTGAATTCTGAGTATCCTAGAGCGTGGGGAAAACTGACGTTATTTTCTCTTTGGAGCATGATTTCTGTTTCGGAAGGGTTTGAGAGGTCATTAGCATCAGATAAAATGTCTAGTCCTTTATTATGTTGCTCGCATGACCAAAAAGACTCTATCAGTATTCACTAGGAATATTGGTCCATAGTTTTCTGTTTCTATTTTCTCTCTCTTTGATTTAGGGATTAAAACCGTGTTTGTATGATAGAAGGAATTTGGTAGGAACTCTACCTATTTTTCTAAACAGTTTATATAGTATCAGAATTAATTGTTCTTGAAACATTTGGCAGAATTTACTTGTGGGGCAGCTAGGTGGGGAACTAGCTAGAGCAACAGGACTGGAGTCAGGAAGACCTGGGTTCAAATCTGGCCTCAGGTACTAGCTGTGTGACCCTGGGCACGTCATTTGACCCTGTTTGCCTCAGTTTCCTCATCTGCAAAAATGAGCTGGAGAAGGAAATGGCAAACCATTCTAGTATTTCTGCCAAGAAAATGCCAAATGGGGCCACCAGGAGACAGACATGACTAAAAGTGACTGAACAACAACAAAAAATGACCATGTGAGGTACACTAAACAACAACAAATAATTCAGTTGTAAATTGATCTTGTTCTAGATTTTTTTTTCCTTTGGGAGTTCATTTAAGGCTTGCTCAATTTTTTTTTAAGATAGAATTATTTCAGTATTGTATTTCCTGTCCTGTTGATCTAAGCAATTTATATATTTTTGACCTTTTAAGAAAGTTTTTATTTAATTTTTCTCTTTTATTATGAATTCAACAACCATCCACAAATGAACATTTTAGTATACAAAGAAAAAAAATGAAGATATATGAAAACATAAACTTTTCTTAAGTACAGTTTTTAAATGCATATATTAAATTTATTATAGTAGAAAAAATAACCTTGATTATTTCTTCCTTGTTGTTTTTCTGTGTATTTTAATTTTTTAATTGACCTATTCTCTCTGCTCTTCCCTTTTTTTCATTTTTCAAATGCTTTATTAACTTCTGATTTACAACATTTATTTCCACCACATTTTGAGTTACAAATTTTCTCCCCATTTTTCCCCTACCCACTACCCCAAAATAGCAGTCCCACAGGATATCCCCTCCTCCAATCTGCTCTCTCCCATATTTTCTCCCATACCCCCTTCAACTTTTCCAATAGGGCATGGTGGATCTCTATGCCCCAGTGCCTGTATATCTTATTTCCCAATTACATGTAAAATTGTATTAATAATAGTGTATATATATATATATATATTAAACATTTGATTTTATAACTTTGAATTCCAGATTCGTTCCCTTCCTCCCTTGTCACCCACCCTTACTGGAAGATAAGCAGTTCAGTATAGGTTGTACAAGTGTAGCTAATGCAAAACATTACCATAGTAGATATATTGTAAAAGACTGACTATATTTCCCTCCCTCCTATCCCACCTCCTACTTGTTCTATTCTGTACTTTGATCCCATCCCTTTTCAAAAGTGGGTGCTTCCAACTTCCCTCCCCCCCAGCCTGTCCTCCCTTCCATCATCTCCCCTCTCATCCCCTTTCACCCTACTCTCCTGTAGGGTCAGATACCCTATTTAGTATGTATGTCATTCCCTCCCCAAGCCAAATTCAATGAGAATAAGGTTGACCCCTTCCCTTTTGCCTTCCTATTCTTCCCCTCCATTGTAAACATTTTCCCTTGCCTCTTGTATATGAGATAATTTACCCCATTTTGTCTATCCCCATGTCCTCTCCTTATATTCCTCTCTCACCTCTTAATTTCACCTTTTAAGTATCATCCCTTCCTATTAAATTGGTCCTGTGCCCTCTCTCTATGTATACCTATAAACATATATACGCACATTCACATATGTATTCATATGCCCATATATCCTCATATATGGACATATATATATATTCCCTTCAACTATTTTCATACTGAGAAAAGTTTCATTAGTTACATTTATTGTTTTTCCATGTAGGGATGTTAATAGTTCAACTCTGATAAGTTCCTTATGATTTCTTTTCCCTGTTTACCTTCTCATGCTTCTTTTGTTTCTTGTATCTGAATGTCAAATTTTCTATTCAACTCTGATTTTTTCATCAAGAATGCTTGAAAGTCCTCTATTCCACTGAATGACCATATTTTCCCCTGAAACATGATACTCAGTTTTGTTGGGTACATGATTCTTGGTTTTAATCCCAGATCCTTTGCCCTCTGTGTAGCAGCAAGCACCCCAGCATCCCCAGGGTTGCTGCCACCACAGGTTCTTCGATCTGCTTTGTTAAAGGAAAGCAACTCAAAATGGGTTAACAAGCTTACTTTAATCAGTCAAATATGTATTGTTTACCTAGTTCAGGGGAAAAGGTCAGCACCCCGAACTTCAGAATATACAGACAGAATTATTAAGACAGAAACAGATCAAGTAGGCAGCTTTCCAAACTGTCCAAACATTACATCCATACCAAATCAACATCTGGGTTTCAAAGCTGGGGGGCTCTGGACAACGGCTTCCCAGAGTTTCATGTGATCAAATCACAGAACACTTCTCAAAGTGAGCCCCAAAACAAAGATACACATCAGGGCTTATATAGCCTTCTCCTGGCTCAGAGAATGTAACAACCTTATTGACTCACTGGCCAATCAAGAAGTAGCTACTGAAAAACAAGCCTCCCACCCCAGGTTCCAGGTGCACTTTAGCCTAGGGACAAGGAAGATCTTTAAAATTTACATTCCCATTACACTCTGGAATATCATATTCCAAGAACTTGGATCCCTCAGTGTAGAAGCTGCCAGATCCTGAGTTATCCTGATTGGTTTCCACAATATTCAAATTGTTTCTTCCTGGCTGCTTGTAATATTCTCTTCTTGATCTGGGAATTTTGTAACCTGGCTATAATATTCCTAGGAGTTTTCTTTTGGGGATCTTTTTCAGGAGGTGATCGGTGGATTCTTTCAACCTCTATTTTGCCCTCTAGTTCTAAAATATCAGGACAGTTTTCCTTGAGAATTTCTTGGAGGATGATTTCTAGGTTCTTTCTTTGGTCATGGCTTTCAGGTAGTCCAATAATTTTTAAATTATCTCTCCTGGATCTATTTTCCAGGTCAGTGGTTTTTCCAATGAGATATTTCACATTGCCTTCTATTCTTTCATTTGTTTGGATGTGTTTAACATCATCTTGATTTCTCATAAAGTTACTAGCTTCCATTTGCTCCAATCTAATTCTGAAGGAATGATTCTCCTCAGTGAGTTTTTGAGATTCTTTTTCCATCTGGCAAATTTGGCTTTTTAAGCCATTCTTCTCCTCATTGCCTTTATGAGCCTCTTTTACCATTTGAGTTAGTCTATTTTTTAAGGTATTATTTTCGTCAGTTAGGCTGTTGAGACACTCATTTCATAATTTTTTTTTGCATTGTTCTCATTTCTCTTCCCAATTTTTCCTCCACTTCTCTTATCTGCTTCTTAAGGTCCTCTATGGCCTGTACCCAGCTTGTATTTTCCTTTGAAGCTTTTGGTGCAGGAGTTCTGACTTCACTGTCTTCCTTCTGTTCCATGCTTTGATCCTTTTTGTCCCCAAAATAGGAGGGTAAAGTTGGGGCACTCTGTTGATTTTGCTTCCTTTGCCTGCTCATGTCACCACTCAGTCAATTGACCCCTGGGCTTTTTGCCACAGTAGGACTCTGCCACCAGACAGGGGAGCTTTGTCCCAAGCGCTGGGGTTTTCTCAGCTGCTAAAGGTATTGGTTGGGTGCCCTCTCTGAAGCCTCCGCATGCTTTGGCAAGCTGGTTGCACACCCCAGGACCTCCACCCTAGACCGCAATCCAGATCCAAGCAGGTTAAAGCAAGAGTGATTACCCCTCAGACTGGTTACTTGGTCCCCCTACAGTCTGCAGGCCAGGACTAAAGCTGCCATGTGGCAGCAACTGTGCCACAGCCCTCAGCAGCTTCTCCCCCCGGGGGCACAAGCTGACACAGTCCCAACTACTGGGTCCCAAAGTCCACACTGCACTGACCTATCACTTTGTCCTTAGAGTCTATGTTTTGATAATTCTGGAAACAGCCACAGCTGCTGGTGATCTGGAGTCCCTCCAGCTAGTGGTTGGTCAGGCCCATCCTGGGGCTAAAACCTCTGGCTTGAGTGGGGCTGAGGTCAGCTCCCAGAGCGCTGGGCTGGCCAATTCCTGCCAGCCTGATGGGCTGTCCTCAGCGAGAGGTTAGCTTCTCTGTGTCATTTTGTGGGTTATGGAGCTCCAAAATTTGTTCAGAGTCTCCTTTTACATGAATTGGAGGTGGTGAGAGCATTTTATATTTTTGTAAATTTTCAATAATTTTATTTAGATTGCCAGTTTTGGGTGACATAGTTGGGTGACATAGCTCCTAATACTTGCTTTCATTTCTTCTTTATTGGTTGTGAATTCACCTTTTTTCATTTTCATGCTGGTAATTTGGTTTTCTTCTTTCTTTTTTAAAATCAAATTAGCTAATAGTTTATCTATTTTATTTTTTCTTTAAAAACCAGTGTCTAGTTTCATCGGTTCCATTTTTTGTTTTAATTTTACTAATTTCTCCTTTGCTTTTCAGAATTTCTATTTTGATATTTAATTGGAGATTTTTAATTTGGTGGTTTTCTAAGCTTTTTAGTTGCAGTGTCAGTTTGTTAATCTGCCTTTTCTCTCTTTATTCATTGAGAGATAAATGAATTTTTAGAGATAAAAAAAATTCTCCTAAGTACTGCATTGGCTATACTTATAAATTTTAGTATGTTTTCCCATTGTTGTCATTATCAAATTATTGATTATTATCAAATTGTTGTTTTTTTCTGTGATTTGTTCTTTGACCCGCCCATTCTTTAGAATGAGTTTTAAAATTTTGTTTCCAAATAATTTTAAACCTATGCTTCAGAGGTCCTTAACTGAATGTAATTTTTATTGCAATATGGCTGGAAAATGATGGATTTAATATTTCTGTTTTTCTGTCTTTGTTTGTGAGGTTCATTGACCAGTTTTTGTAAAGGTGCCATGCACATCTGATAAGAGTCATACTTTTCTCTAGTGCCATTCAATATTCTCCAGAGAGCTATCATATCTAACTTTTCTAAAATTCTATTCATCTCTTGCACTTCTTTCTTATTTATCTTAAGGTTAGCTTTATCTAGTTCTGAGAGAGGTAAATTGAGGTCCCCCACTATTATAGTTTTATTTAGTTCCTCCTACAACTTATTTAACGTTTCCTTTAAGAATTTGGATGGTATACTATTTGGTACATGTAATGACTTTAATTCATTGTCTGTAGTACCTTTTAGCAAAATGTAGTTTCTTTATCTCCTTTAATTAGATCAATTTTCTTTTTCTTTGTTTGAGATCATGATTATTACCTCTACCTTTATTACATTGCTGAAGCATAATAGATTCTACTCCAGTCCCTCATTTCAATTCTATCTTATATAATAATAGTATCTTTCTGTTTCAAGTATGTTTCTTGTAAACAGCATGTTGTTAGATTTTGGTTTCTAAACCATTATACTATCCCCTTCTGTTTTATGGGTGAGTTTATTATGTTCACATTTAAAGTTGTGATTGCTAACTATATAAAAATGATGAAAAAATATACAAGATACTTGAATATTAACTTATTAAAATCTACAATGTAGCTATATGAAGACAATTTCAAAATGAAATTAAAAAAAAGAAATGAACAAATGGATATGGTCACCATTCATGATTAGGATAAAGAAATGCAAAAAAGAAAAATGATTTTCAAACCAATTTATAGATTTAACATAATAGCAATCAAAATAAAACTAAGCTATTTCATAAAATTAGATAAAACTATAACAAAATTAATGTTAAAATGGACAAAAGATCAGGAAGAAAAATGAACAATAAAACTGAGGCAGAATTAGTGCTGTAAGATCTCAAAATATACTACAAAACAGTAATTATGGAATCGTCTATTATTGGAAAAAAGAATAGAGAATATGACAGATTAGAAAATTCAGAAACAGAACCATATGTATAACATGATAATATTTTATAGAATATATACAAAAACCCTGGAGAAAAGGAAACTACTTAATAACAACCATTGGAAAAACTGGATGGCAGTACGGCAGAAATTGGGTTTGGATCAATATTTCACATATAATAAAATATAACTATATAACCAATCAAAATATCCTTTTAATGAAAGAAAACGTCTTAAAAATGGAGAGCAAGGACATTTTCTTTTTTTTTTTGTCTTTTTGGAGGGGGGGAGGCAGGGCAGTTGGGGTTAAGTGACTTGCCCAAGGTCATACAACTAGTAAGTATTAAATGTCTTAAGTCAGATTTGAACTCAGGTCCTCCTGACTCCAGGGCTGGTGCTCTATTCACTGCACCACCTATCTGCCCCCAAGCAAGTACATTTTCAAGAAAATAGGAAATTATACAAATGTAAAAGGATTTTGCTGAAGTTTTTTTTTCTAAACACTGGAAAGAAATTTCATTCTATATATCAAATAATATCTACTATCCAAAAGCATTAATAAACACATAGAAATCGATTAAGAATAATAATATACACTACACATTGATGAAACAATGATCAAAGGACATTTTCAAAGGATGGAAATGAAAATTCTCAAGTTTTCTAATAATCATAGAAATAGAAATTAAAATAACCTCAAGCTATCACCTTACACCCACCATAATGGCAAAATGAGCAAAAAAAGGATCAAATTAAATGTTGGCTGTGGAAGAGCAGGTACTCTGCAGGAGTCAGCATGGTAGGAACACTAGCTCTTGGAGACTAGCAGAAAGATACAACTAAGGAAAACTTCACGAGGGTTCCACAAAGAGAGCCCAGGACTTCCAGGGACTATAAACTGTACTGGTAAAAGATGCTAAGCGCCAGGTGTGGGGCCTGGGCCTCGCTGAACTTCAGTCAGCTTCTCTTGGGCATCAGGAAAGTGTCTAAATAATCCTGTTTGTATATGAGGCACTATCCTAAGAGCTCTTTACCTGGAGCTCTCAGAACAGAATGATTCTCCAAGTTCAAAGCTTTTCTTGAAACTGCTTATAGAAGGCAAACCTCTATGAGTCAGTTAGTCAGTATGCATTTATTAAGTATCTGCATGTGCCAGGCGGTGTGTTAAACTCTGGAGATACAAAGAAAGCCAAAAGGCAGTCCCTGCCCTCGAGGAGTTCACATTCAAATGGGGGAGACAACAAACATCTATGTATAAACAAGATATATACAAGATAAATTGGAAATAATCAATAAAGAGAAGACATTAGGATTAAAGGACATCAGAAAAGGCTTTAGGTAAAAGACAGAATTTTATCTTGGACTTGAAGGAAGCCAAGAGACAGAGATGAGGAGACAGTATTCCAGGGATGGGGGACAGTCAGTGAAAATGCTCCAAACTGGGGCAGCTAGGTGAATAGAGCACCAACCCTGGAGTCAGGAGGACCTGAGTTCAAATCCAGCCTCAGACACTTAACACTTACTAGCTGTATGGCCTTGGGCAAGTCACTTAACCCCAAGTGCCCTGCCTTCCCCCCTCCAAAAAAAAAAAAAAAAGAAAAGAAAATGCTCCAAATCTGAAAATAGAGGGTCTTGTTTGAGAAAGGGCATGGAGGCTAATGTCGTTGAATACAGTATGTGGGATGGCAAGAATAATATTTAAGAAGTCTGGAAAGATAGGAAGGGACCAGTTTGTAAAGGTCTTTGAAAGTCAGGAGATTTTATTTTTGATTCTGGAGGTGATGGGGAACCACTGGAATTTACTGAATGGGGGGTGAAGGAGTGATATGTTATGATCTTCAAGAATACCTGGAACAATTCCAAAAGTTGCTACACATCCGGTAATGTTCAACATCAACTCAAACATTTTGGAATTCAATTTGAAATCATGCAAGTGAAACGTCAGAATTGTTCCAAGTCCTTAACCCAGATATCTGACTATTGGTTTTATAAACCAATATAAACCCAACCAAAATTATCGACATTAAGAGTAGAATATATTTTTTAAAAGGAAATAAATGTTTTTTGCTGATGAGAGCATAGCTAAACAAAGCGTGGTATGTGAATGTAATGGAATATTGCTCCACCCAAAAGAGACACATGAAGAATTCAAAGAAATATGAGAAGACTTCCTAAAGTGATATGGAATGGACAAAGCAGAAGTAAAAGTCCAATGTGTACATTACAACCCTAGAAATAAGACAGCAACAAAATTCAGATCAAAAACATTGGTAGTAGTTTAAAAGCATACAACTACTCCTTCTAATAAATAAAGGATGAGGTTGTATACAATATGTCGAAATCACTCACATGTTTTTTGATTTGACAATTTTCAGAAATTTCACATTGGGAGAATTCAGTTGGGAGTAAGATGGAGATTTATTTGATGTGGTGAAACAAAATTTACCAATAGTTTAAAAAACATACAAAAAAAGGAACAAAGATGGCTCAGGAGAGCAATTCCAACATCAACAAAAAAAAGAAGTTATAGAGAGGCAGATTTGTGATTGATTTCCTTATAATAGAACTGTCCAAAAAGAAAAAAAAAAGAAAGGTGGAATGGCCTACCTCAAGAGATGATGACCAATACTAAAGGTCTTTGAGCAAAGACTAGATGTCTGCTCTTCAGGAATGTGGTGGAGAGGATTTCTGCTTAGATACCTAAACTAGGTGACTTCTGAGGTCCCTTCTAACTCTGAAATTCTCTGACCATATGCTCATAGATTTAGAAGTAAAGGGAAACTTAGATGTCATCCTGTCTGACCTTTTCATTTTCTAGATGAAGCATCTGAGACCTGAAAAGTTTAAATAACTTGCTCAAATTCAGACAGACAAGTAGCAAAAGTGGGATTTGAATTCAGGTCCTCTGATTTCAAATTGATCACACCCTAGTTCACAATTTTGGGTCTAGGATACACAGACAGGTTGTGTGTGCACAGGAAGTGGCCACACTAATCAGATCCATCAAAATATGGAAATAAAATGATTCTTGTGTTTTTTTCTTTAGATTGTAGGCTTCTTGAATGATGGGACTGAGTCTTATTTTTCTTTTTCTCTCCCTAGCCTTGTGGATAGTTAAATATTAAAATAAATTTAAAATATTTAAAATATTTCTTAAATTATTTTGATTTAGAATTATCTTAAGTATAATAAAGCTTGAATGATAAGCAGTTGTTTTCCATGTTAAATATAAAACAAAAAGAGCCTTAAATAACAGCAAAAAAAAGGTTTCACTTAGGAAGGAAAAGTACTTCAAAAAATAGCTTAAAGCTATTATTTATTTTGTTTGTTTTTTTTGTTTTGGCAAGGCAATAGGGGTTAAGTGACTTGCCCAAGGTCACACAGCTAGTAAGTATTAAGTGTCTGAGGCCAAATTTGAACTCAGGTCCTCCTGACTCCAGGACTGATTCTCTATTCACAGCACCACCTGGCTGTCTCTTATTGGCTATTATTTCTTTAAAATCATGGGGCACACACAAATTATTTTGCTCTATGAGTTCCTTTGTCTTCATCTAATCTTGTTTGCCAATATAGATCATGGTTTTTATTCAGAGGAAATGTGGGGTAGTAGAAAGAGCCTTGGCCTTGGAATCAAAATACCTAGATTCAGATCTTGGCTCTAGTATTTACCACTTATGTACATAGGCAAGTCAATTCAGTCCTCCTTGGTTTCTTCAGTTGCAAAGTGTACATAATAATACTTGCATTATCCAGCTCATAGGGTTATAAAAAGTAAGAAGTAAAATTGAGTAGGCTATAAAATAAATACTAAAGATTAAATTAAAAGTAAAATATAAAAGTAAGTAAAGTAAAATAAATAATAAAAATATAAATAATAAAGTAAGATATAAAATAAGATATGGGTTTCTAAATTATTATAAACATGAGCTACAATTATAATTAGTAGTTAAATAATGCATTTCTATTCCAAGAATATTCCATTCCTTACTATGAGACACACTGTATATTAAGCTATTTTCATAAGCATATGTTCCAGATTCAATACTGATCTTTTAGCAATTCTGACATTTTTGTTTGTTTGTTTTTTGCTTTTTGGAGGGGGGAAGGCAGGGCAATTGGGGTTAAGTGACTTGCCCAAGGTCATACAGCTAGTTTTTTGTGTTAAGTGTCTAAAGCTAGATTTGAACTCAGGTCTTCCTGACTGCTAGGCCAGTGCTCTATTCACTGCACCACCTAGCCACCCCTCAATTCTGTCATTTTTACATTTTCTGGTTTATGATGAGCCCCTGGAGCAGAGGGCCACCAGACTGCCTAAGGAGGGGTGAAATGGCTCAAGTTGGGACCACAGGATGACTGATTTTCCTTCAACTTGATGTCATTGAACAATAGGCCAAGACTCCAAGGTTGTGATATTTCTTCATTTGGGGGGTGGGGTCTGGAGGTGGAGGGAACCATGCAAAGAAACAAACACTGGAAAAAAATAATTATTAAAAAATTTTCATTGTTATTAAAACAAAGATAACAAAACAGCTCAAAATGGCTCAGTGGTTTTGTTCTTTACTGGCTATAGACTTTCTCACATTGGCTTATGGTCTGATATGGTTGACAGTGTGCAGTCCCAGGAGTCAGCAGACCTAAGTTCTATTTCTGGCTCTGTGGGGTGACCTTGGTCAAGTCAATGTTAGTCTTGTCTCCTCAGTTATGATCTGAGGCCAAGGTCCAGGGCTTACTTAGCTTTAAATCCTCATGAAGCACCTCCACTTAGTATTTGATGACTAAATGAATTCCTGTTCTTTGGATTATAGTTACTATATATCATCATCTTGTTTTTTTCCCTTCCTTTTCCTGGTAAGGCTTTCTTGGCTAATTTCTGCATATCAGGGTGACATTGGAGCAGCTGCAGATGTGCGTTGCAGGGTATAATTTGGCCTCTTAGCGGGTGCTTCCGCAAGGAGGATGACTGCTGACTAAGTGACCCGATTGAATTCCATCTTCTAATGAAATCATCCCATCAAAATGAGGACAGATGTAAATTCACTCTTATGGTCCCAGAAATGGCCTTAGTATTCCTGTTGAAAGTTTTCATCTTTTGCTTGGTTGGGTAACATCAACCACTCATGAATGGAATGACTGAAGTCCAAAGTCCTCCATGTCCCAAAACATACAATAATGCCGCTTAAAACTTGTGCAGAGTCCTACAGTTTCTAGAGTTACTCAAACTCATCTCATCATCTCATCTGAACTTCACATCAATACAGCACCTCCTTACATCTCAGGACAGGCAGTGGTACTTGACTGTGATCCTTATTTCTGGGAAGGCTGAGGCTGGTGGTTCACTTGAGTTCAGGAGTCCTGAACCACAGGACTACAGCAAAATCTGATCAGGTGTTTCACACTAAGTCCAGCAACACTATGGTTAACCCACCTGGAGCAGAGGGCCCCCAGACTGCCAAAGGAGAGGCAAACTATCCCAGGTTGGGAAAATGAAGAAGGTCAACGTTTTTGTGCCATTCATTATTGGGACAGGGTCCAGAAGTGACTGCTGCACTCCCACCCTGGGCAAAACAGGAGCAGATTAAGAAGTTTCTACTTTATGAGCCAGGGGGAGGCTTTTGATCTGGAACATAGCATAATTGATGCATTATTTTTAGATGATTAATGTGGCAATCAGAGTGTTCCAGAGAGGACTGGAGGAAGGGAAATAAGGATTGATGCTATGGAGGTGATTCAGGTGTGGGATGAGAAGGAATTGCTATATATTTAATGGACACAACTGGAATGGAAAGAAAGCAATGAATCAGAGGCAGCATGGCTTGGGAGAATTGTTAGCCAAGTGGGCTCCCTGAGCTTCTGTTCCCAGGTTGTCCATCTCCACTGAAACCTTAGTGAAGATTCAGTGAAAAGGAAATAACAAGGGGTTCCATTTCCTAACGCCATGCCTTTGCAGATGCTGTCCCCAATGCCTAAAATGCACTTCTTCATTTCTTAGAATCCCTGGCCTCCTTCCAAACTGAACTCAAATAGCACCTCTTACATAGATATGTCCTTTCCTGAACTGCTCCTATAGTTACGAATGCCTCTTCCCTCAGTTGTCTTTTATTGACATTGTATATATTTTGTATGTATTGTTTCCCCCCAATAAAATGTAAGCTCCTTAAGGGCAGGGCATATTGTGCATGAGAAACAGCAAGAAGAGGAAAGAAAGAGTCAAGAATGGGTACATAGTTTTGAACCTGAATGACTGGTGGGATGGCGATGCATTCAATAAAAACTGGGAAATTGGAAAGGGAGACATGTTTTAGGGAAAAGATAATGAATTTCTTTTTTAATGTGCTGATGATCAAATGGTCAAATTAACTATTTCACATGAAAAAAGAACATCCATTGTCTATAACACTGAATTGAATGTTGTTATGTTCCTTTAGGAAGTGTTCTGGGGTCTGTCCAACAACTCTTCTGGGACCCATTTCTGATCCCTGACCCATCTCACAAAGTACTCTGTCTTACAACTCTCTGATGAATTCATTAAAGATAGTTAATGTACTAGTATATATCCAATTACCTCTGTTTGTATCTTATCTGCCAGTGGTATGCTGGTAAACATTTAACAATCAGCTCTGGGTGGATGGGAGTATATTCAGGACATACTTTTGAATTTAATTATTAACATTTTATAATATATAATTATTAACATTTTCTCCATTGCTTTCTTAAGTTTAGACAGTCAAAAACAACAACAATAAATCCAGCCTTGGTTTTGTAGCCTTTACCAGTTTCTTTCAAGTATTTTTTAATTACTGTAAAAACAATTTTTAACATTCATTTTCTAAAATTTTGAGTTCCAGACTCTTCCCCTTCCTTCCCTCCCCCTTCTTTGCAAATTTCTGAGCTACAAATGCTCACACTGAGATTCTAACCATCCCACAGCTAGTGTCTGAGGGCAAATTTAAGCTCAGGTCCTTCTAACTCCAGGCCCAGCTGACCTGAGTTGCATGTGGGAAGAGACATCATCAAGGATAAATGTGACCAGGAAAGTAGATGAGCTAGTTATGAAATGAAAGTGAGAGATAATCTGGGTGTTGCCCTGAGATAAACAAAATATTCTTTTTTTTTTTTTTTTAAGCAGCCGGGATTAAGTAACTTGCTCAAGGTTACACGGCCAGTTATTTCTGGGTGTGGTGCTGAGTGTCTGAGCCCAGATTTGATCCAGGTCATCCCGACACTGGGGCCGGTGTTCTTACTCGCTGAGCCACCTGGCCGCCCCTAAACAAAATATTCTAATGAATAACTTAAAAAAGGAATCAGCAGGGTGCTGTGAACAGTGAATTTGGAGTAAAGGACTTGATTTAGATCTCATCTGTGTGCTCTTGGACAAGTGACTTGATCTATCTCAGTCTTATTTTCTTCATCTACAAAATTAAGGGATTGCACCTGAAAATACCTAAAGTGCTTTCCACTTCTAAATCTAAAATCCCATGATCTTTGGGTCTCTTCAACTTACCACAAATAATCTAGGGAGAGAGACATGGAACTATAATTCCACAGGATGAAAGGACATAGATGGCTTGGAATCTGCACTGGGGCCTGGAGCAGGAACACCTTCAGACCTGGGTAAGTCAGGCCAGGTCCTTGGGACCCTGCTGACAAATTTGTACAAAAAAAAATATTAAAACTGAAAATAATTATGAATGACCTGCACAACCAAGAGAATATTATCTTGTTTGTATGGGATATATTTTATGGGACATGTGAATCTATAAACACACATAATCAAGTCAGGTAACTATCCTAGATTATGGGGTGCAAAGGCGAAAGTGTAGGCCTGGGGTGGACGACCACAGCATGGAAAAATTCCTGATTCAGAGCTAGGGTGGTTGGTTGCCACATATTTGCATGGAACAAGCTCAGCTTCTCGGGGTCACCACTCCCAGCTCCATCAAGACAAATGACTGGGGTTTGTTCAAGCACTTTGAGGCATCCTTCTTCATAGCCTAAAACCTCTGGAAGAGGGAAAGAAGAGGAAAGCCTCAGTCTGGCATCACCCTGGACAAAGGACTGAGCCTAGGAGGTGGGAACATGTGCCAGGGATGGAGTTGCTGCAGACCTGCTCCCTCTCCCAGGACACCATGAAGTTGGCCTTTCAAGGGATTTGCAAAGTCCTCTGTATGTTGGGGGGGGGGGGGAATACACAGCCAAAGACATTAGGGATTTTCTTCCCAATAGCAGGATGAGGTAGGCAAGCACAGGAGTGGTCTAATAATGCCATTTTGCTTCCCTTCCACCCCCAAAGGCCATATAAAGACCAAGTATACAATGGAAACATCGTCATTATTAATTACTTGGCACCAGGAGGTGGAGCCAATATGGCGGAGTAAAGGCAGGGACTCATCTGAGATCTCCCCCAAACTTCTCCAAATATGTTTTTTAATGACTCTAACCAAATTCTAGAGTATCAGAACCCATAAAAAGATGGAGAGAAACAAATTTCCAGCCTAAGACAACCTGAGAAGTCAGCAGGAAAGGTTTGTTAGACCAATGTGAGAGTAGGGCAGTCTAGCACAGGCCATGCCACTGCAGACAGGGCCACGGAAAACCCAGAGCAGGCCTCGGGAGTGGCTGAATCAGCAGTCCAGTGGCAGCAGCTACTTCTGGAGCTCTCAGCCCATAGATGGCAAGGGAGCCCTTTTTAACAGAAGTCTTTTTGCTAGTGCTGAGGAAGAACTCTTGCTTTGTCCACACTTAGACCTGGGTCACAGTCCTGGGAGGCAGTCCCAGGATGGGGAGGAGCACTGCCACAGCAGAGCTTGTGGCCACAGTGGAGGGAGGACCCTACTCACAGTTCCAGGGCAGAAGAGTGCTTGTGGTCACTCACAGACCAGAACACAGGCCAGGAGAGTAGAAAATCCCTCTCTTTAGATCATACCACCTTGGAAGAACTGAAAACTTATAGGTCCCTAGAAGTATCTCTGAAAACATATGCACAAAACCCCTGAAGTTTGGGACAGTGAGGCCTCTGTACTGGAAGCAAAGCCCTACTTTAACAAACACTTACAAGTCAAGCAATAGGCTGGAAAATATGAGCAAACAATGGGGGAAAAAACTCTGACTATAAAAAGATATTATAGTGACAAGGAAGATTAAAACACACACTCAGAAGAAGATAGTAAAATCAAAGCTCCTACATCCAAAGCCTCCAAGAAAAAAATGCGAATTGATCTCAGGCCACAGAAGAGTTCAAAAAGGATTTTGAAAATCAAATAAGAGAGGTAGAGAAAAATTGGCAGGAGAAATGAGAATAAGGCAAGAAAATCATGAGAAAAGATTCAACAGCTTGGTAAAGGAGACACACACCAAAAAAAAATGTTTAAGAAAATAACACCTTAAATAACAAACTAGGTTAAATGACCGAAGAGGTCCAAAAAAGCCAATGAAGAGAAGAATGCCTTAGAAAGTAGAATTGTCCAAATGGAAAAGGAGGTTCAAAAGCTCACTGAAGAAAATAATTCCTTCAGAATTATAATGGAGCAAATGGAAGCTAATGGCAATGAGAAATCAAGAAATAATAAAACAAAACCAAAAGAATGAAAAAAATAGAAGACAATGTGAAATATCTAATTAGAAAAACAATTGACATGGAAAATAGATCTAAGAGAGAGAATTTTTAAATTATTGGAGTACCTGAAAGCCATGAACAGAAAAAGAGCTTAGACATTGGGAAATTATCAAGGAAAACTACCCTGATATTCCAGAGCCAGATGGTAAAATAGAAATTGAAAGAATCCACCAATCATCTCCTGAAAGAGATCCCCAAATGAAAACTGTCAAGAATATTGTAGCCAAATTCCAGAGTTCCCACATCAAGAAGAAAATATTGCAAGCATCCAGAAAAAAATAATTCAAGTATTGTGGAGCCACAGTCAGGATAGCACAAGATTTAACAGCTTCTACATTAAAGGATCAGATGGCTTGGAATATGATATTCCCAGAGGGCAAAGGAGCTAGGATTACAACCAAGAATCATCTACCAACAAAACTGAGAATACTCTTTCAGGGGAAAAAATGGCTATTCAATGAGATAGAGGACTTTCAAGAATTCTTGATGGAAAGACCAAAGCTGAACAGAAAATTTGACTTTCCAATACAAAACTCAAGAGAAGCATAAAAAGGTAAACTGGAAAGGGAAATCATAAGGGACTTAATAAAGTTAAACTGTTTACATTCCTACATGAGAGGAAGATATTTGTAACTCATAAGACCTTTCTCATTATTAGGGTAGTTAGAAGTAATATATATAGACAGAGGGCGTAGGTGTGAATTCAATATGAGGGATAATATCAAAAACATAAAATTAAAGGGTGAGAGAGGAATGTACTGGGAGAAAGAGGAAGGGAGAGGTAGAATGGGGCAAATTTTCTCACATAGAAGAGGCAAAAAAGCTTTTATGATGAAGGGGAAGAGGGGGAGAGATGAGAGGGAGTGGGTGAACCTTACTCTTATCAGAATTGGCTCAAAGAGGGAATAACATACATGCAATTGGGGATAGAAATCCATCTTACCCTTCAGGAAAGTAGGAGGGGAAGGGGATAAGCAAAGGTGGTATGATAGAAGGGAGGGCAGATTGGAAGAGGGATAGTCAGAAGCAAAACATTCTTGAGGGGGATAGCATAAAAGGAGAGAAAGAATACAATAAATGGGGAGTAGGAGGAATAGGATGGAGAGAAATATAGTTAGCAATAATAAATATGAAAAATGTTGAAGCAAGTTTCTCTGATAAAGGCCTTAATTCTCAAACATATAGAGAACTGAGTCAGATTTCTAAAAATAAGAGCCATTCCCCAATGTGGTCTAAAGATATAACCAGTTTGCAAATGAAGTAATCAAAGCTACCTTATAACAATATGGAAAAAAATACTCTCACTATTTTGGGGGCTTTTAAAATTTATTTACTATTAATTTACAACATTCAGTCCCACAAGTTTTTGAGTTCCAAATTTTCTACCCCTTTTCCCCCATGGTAGCATCCAATATAATATAGGTTCTACATTAAACATTAGTCAAGTTGTAAAGAAGAAGTATAATCAATGGAATGAATAATGAGGAAGAAGAAACAAAACAAAATGAAAAAGAGAAAGTAGTTTGCTTCAATCTGCATTCAGACATCATAACTCTTTCTCTGGATGTGGATAGCCTTTTCCATCATGAGTCCTTTGGAGTTGTCTTATAACCTTGCCTTGCTGAGGGGAGTTCAGTCTATCAAAGTCAGTCATCACAGATATGATGTGTCTGTAATTGTGTACAATGTTCTTCTGGTTCTACTCCCCTCACTCAGCATCAGTTTATATACATCTCTCCAGATTATTATCAAGTCCATCTATTCCTCGTTTCTTATACCACAATGGAATTCCATTACATTCGTATACTATAACTTGTTAAGCCATTCCCCAATTGATGGACATCCCTTTGATTTCCAATTCTTTGTCACCACAAAAAGAGCTGCTATAAGTATTTTTTTACATACTGGCCCTCCTCCCATTTGTATGATCTCTTTGGGATACAACCCCAGAAGTGTCTAACTCACTATTGATTGGAGAAATGCAAATTAAAACAGTTCTGAGGTACTATCTCATACCTATTAGATTGTCTAGTAGGAAAGAAGAAGTAAATGACAAATGTAGGAGGGTATGTGGGAAAAATGAGACCTTAATGCATTATTGGTGGAGTTGTAAACTGATTCAACCATTCTGTAGAGTAATTTGGGACTATGACCAAAGGGTTATAAAACCAGACAAACCCTTTGACCTAGAAATACCACTATTAGGTCTGTATCCTAAAAGAGATTTTTAAAAAAGGAAAAGGACCTATATGTACAAAAATATTTAAAGCAGCTCTTTTCTGGAAATAAATAATTAGAATTTGAGGGGCTACCCATCAACTGGGGAATGGCTGAACAAGTTGTTGTATGTGATTATGATGGAAGACTATTGTACTATAAGAAAAGATGAGCAAAATGTTCTCAGAAATACCTGGAAAGACTTGCATGGACTGATGAAAAGTGCAATGTACTGTGCATAAAGTAACAGCCATATTATAAGATGATCAGCTGTGAATGACTTAGCTATTCTCACAATGCAATGATCATAGACAAATATGAAGGATTTATGATGAAAAATGCTATCTAATCCCAGAGAAAGAATTAATGATGTCTGAATACAGATTGAAACATACTTTTTTAAACTTTATTTTTCTTGAGATTTTTTGTCTGCATTTTCTTTAACAACATAACTACTATGGATATGTTTTGCATGACTACACATGTATAACCTATATGGAATTGCTTGCCTTCTCAATAAGGAGGGGTAGGGATGGTGGAAAGGGGGGGGGGGATTTAGAACTCAATGTTCTAAAAACAAAGTTTTTATGGTATTTATTTACTTTTGGTTTTCAACATTCACTTCCATAAGATTTTGATTTCCAGATTTTCTCTCCCTCCTGGCCCCCCTCCCAAGTTAGAGCCCAGTCTGATATAGGCTCTATTTATGCATTCATATTAAACATATTTTACATTAGTCTTTTGGAGTTGTCTTAGATCTTTGCATTGTTGAGAAGAGCAAAGTCAGTCTTCACACGATGTGGCTATACCTGTGTACGATGTTCTCCTGGTTCTGCTCATTTCACTCAACATCAGTTCATATAGTCTTTCCAGGTTTTTCTGAAGTCTGCTTGCTCATCATTTCTCATAGCACAATAATATTCCATTACATTCAAATACTACAACTTATTCAGTCATTCCACAATTGATGGAGCGCTCCTCAATTTCTAATTATTTGCTACCAAAAAAAAAAGCTGTCATAAATATTTTGTACATGTGGGTCCTTTTTTGCATTTTTATGGTCTCTTTGAGATACAGACCTAGAAGTAGTATTGCTGGGCCAAAGGGTATGCACATTTTTATAGCCCTTTGGGAATAGTTCCAGATTGCTCTTCAGAATGGTTGAATCAGTTCAAAACTTCACCAACAATGCATTAATGTTCCAATTTTCCCACATCTCCCGCATTTATAGTTTTCCTGTTTTGACATGTTATCCAATCTGATAGGTCTGATATAGTACCTCAGACTTGTTTTGATTTGTATTTCTCTAATCAATAGTGATTTAGAGCATTTTTTCATGTGACTATAGTTAGCTTTGATTTCTTTGTCTGAAAACTGCCTGTTCACATCCTATGATCATTTATCAATTAGGGAATGACTTGTATTCTTATAAATTTTACTCAGGTCTCTATATATTTTAGAAATAAGGCCTTTGTCAGAGACACTAGTTGTAAAAATTCTTTCCCAGTTTTCTGCTTCCCTCCTAATCTTTGTTGCTTTGGTTTTGTTTGTGCAAAACCTTTTCAATTTAATGTAATGAAAATCATTCATTTTGCATTTCATAGTATTCTCTGTCTCTTGTTTAGTCATAAATGCCTCTGTTCTCCATAAATCTGAGAAGCAAACTATTCCTTGCTCTTCTAGTTTACTTATAGTTTTAAAAACAAATGTTAAAAATTGTTTTTACATGTAACTGGGGGAAATAAAATACTAGATAAATCAAAAAATAAAATTATTTTTAAATTACCACCACCAAATTTACATAACACTTCAAAGTTTGCAAAGCAATTTACACATCACATTTTATTTAATCCTCAGAAGAGCCCATTAAGTTAGATGGCAGTATTATCTCCATTTTACAAATGAGACTGAGACTGAGAACCATTAAATGACTTGCCCAGTGTCACACAGCTACCAAGTATCTGATATGAACTTCAGTCTTCCTGACTCTTGCTGGTCTTTCTGCACTCTCTCCAATTTGTCACTTGGACTAGACATCTCATCTATTATTTTTGTTACCTCAGAAATAGTCAATTTGGATCTGAAAACTTCTCCATTCTCTTGCTTTGGGAGGTGGGAGAGAGGAATAAAAGTAATGCAAATATTATGCAAAGAGGAAGATTCCAGTTCAAATATGGAAGTGTTAAGAGGCAGCTTGGCTTGGAGCTAGTTGACTCCTGACACATGCTAGTTATGTGACCATGGACAAGTCATTTAAATTCCTATTGCCCTAAAACAATGTTTTCAAAATTGTTTTGACATTGCACCCTTATCAATTAAAAAAAAGGTTGCCTATAAATTATGTGCATTTACTACTGTATTATGTTACTTTATGAAATATAGACTAAATAGACATTAAAAAGGAGATTAAGGTAAAAAATGTTAAATATTTCGTTTTATTTCTTAATGGTACAAAAACCTGATTGTTCTCACAAAAAAAGTTAATATTTCAGTAAGAACAGTGTGCCCAAATATGCTTTATTATTATAATTTCAAAACCCTGCATGCATGTCCTAGCAGATAGGAGAGACTTATAAAGAATAATTTTTTTTGGTAATTAATTATCCAGTTAATTTTATTTAAGTAGTTAGCCAAGCATGCAAATTACCCTAGTTACTTTATTGAAAGATATGCAAGACAACAATCAATACTGGGTCATAAGTCAGTGAAATGTTTATATTTATCAAAGTAATCTCTTTTAGGATAGAGATTGAGCCTATGAGTTCATTGGCATAGGGAGCTCCAAGGAGAGGAGATTTCTTCTATCAATGTGGACCTGTATCTTTCCTGCAATTACCTTAGAATTACCTACAATTCTGAGAGGTAGTGACTTCTCCAGGGTCACGCAGCCTATATGTGTCAGACTGGACCTGAAAGTCAAGTCTTTCTGGCTCCCAGGCCAGCGTTCCATTTACTATTCCATGCTGCCCTTAATCATTTTCACAGCTTTTTATGTGGTTTCCTGATGGACTTGTTTTAGTACATATTTTATCTGAAATTACTTAATGCTACTATTACATTTTGTTTGAATTTCTAGTTTTATACAATTCTATTCAGATAACAGGAGAAGCATAAATTCTGTAAGCTCTGTTTGTCATCTTCTCCCTCTCTGCATTTCTGTAATCTGTCCTCCTAGCATGGAATGCACTCCCTCTTCATCTTATGCCTGACAAAAGTCTTTTTCCCCCATCAAGGATGAGCTTAGGTACCACCCTTTCCTTGATCTTCCTAGCTATAAGTTCTTTTCCCCCTAAATTTTTCTTGAGCTCTTTGTACATTAACCCTGAATTCATCATAACCTGCCCTGAATTATAGTTATTTCTGTACAGGACTGTATCTTTATTTTTGTAGTGTCAATACATAATGAATAAGCAAATATATTAAGAGCTCTCCATGTATTAGGTACTGTCCGAGGTGCTGGAGATACTAATACAAAAGTGAGATCAGTTCTCGTACTCAAAGAACTTAAATTTTGTTGGCTCTGGAGAGGGGTATGCAAAACAAAGAACACAGAGATAGGAACTGGGGTATCATGTATGGTGAAAAAAAAAGTGTTGCTGAAACACTTATTGAATGAGGGAAAAAATAATGTTCAATCAGTCTGGAAAGATAGGATAGAACCAAACTATAAACAGATTGAAATACCTAACAGAAGACTTTATATTTGATCCTAAGACATTAGAAAGCCATTGAAGCTTCCTTTTGGGAAAGGAATGAGATGATCAAATGTTGAGGAATTTTGGTCACTCTAGGAATAAGATGAGCCATTACTGTATGAACTGGTCTTTTTTTATATCTGATAAATGCTGTCTCCAATAACCAGGAAAATGGGAGAGGGGAGATTTACTCTTTAACCATCAGTAGTCTCAAACACTACATGGAATGGTAGCTTGAATAGTAGTGGTGACAACTATGATAATAATACACACTTAGTCATTTTGGCTCTATAAAAATTCAGTGTTTTAAATTACAATACCTCCTATGAAAAAGGTAAATAAATGTTATAAACTATTTATTCTAAATCTTATTGATAAGTTGGCATACCTTACATGGGCCCAGGAATTTTGCAATACATTTTTTCCATCAAATTGTATATATAGACAGGATAGTACCTGAACAAAAGATTTCCCTAATGCCCCCAAACACCCTAGGGGCAGCCCTAGACTAGAGAATGTGCACAGATGAGATACTGAATCTATATTCAGTCAACAAGCATTTAAGTGCTACCTATCAGCAAATGTGCTAATCAACAGAGGTATTAAAAAAGCAAGAACATAGTCCCTATTCTTCAAGACCTCCATTCTAATGGGGAAGAAAACGTACAAATACAATAGAAGTAAAAAGTAATTTCAGGGGGAAGGCATTCACGGGGTTGGGGGAGAGTCTAAGGAAAGTGTCCTGCAGAAGATAAGGTTTGAACTGAGTCTTGAAAGAGACCAGGGAAGCCAGGAGGCAGAAGTGAAGGGACAGGACATTTCAACCATGTAGAAAAGGCACAGAGTTGAAAAACAAAATGTTATGTACAAGGAACAGAAAAGAGGCCAGTATTGCTGGATCCAAGAGTATATGAGGATTCAAGAGTAAGAAGACTGGAAAGGTAGAACGGGACAAGGTAGTGAAGGACTTCAAAAGTCAAACAGAGGATTTTTTATTGAATCTTAGAGGTAATAGGGAGGCATCGGGGTTTATTGAGTAGAAAGGTGATGTGATTAGACTGGCAGTCTAGGAAATTACTTTGAAAACTAAATGGAGAATAGATTGGAGTAGGGATAGATTTGAAGGAAGGAGACCAACCAAAAGTTTATTGCAATAATCTAGGGGTGAGATGAGAAGGGTCTGCACCAGAGGATTGGTTTGTAAGTGGAGAGAAGAACATTATAGAAGAGATGTCATAGGGGTAGAAATGACAAAACTTGGCCACAGATTGAATACATGGGAAAAGTTGAGGATGACACTAAGGTTGCAAACCTGGGTGACTGGGAATATGATTCAGCCCTCAACAGTAATAGGAAACTTTAGAAAAAATAGGGTTTGGGAGGAAAGATAATGAGTTCTGTTTTAAACATATTGAGTTTGAGATGTTTGTAGTACCTCTAGATTAAGATATCCAATAGGTAGTTGGTGATGTAGTACTGGAGGTCAGGAGAGAGGTTTGGGTTGAATGAATGCCTCTGGGAATCATCTGCTTAGAAATGATCTTTGAACTCCTGGGAGTTCCACCAAACTACAAAGTATAGAAGGAGAAGGGAAAAGGGCCAAGGACAGACCTTTAGAAGTCACTCAGGGTCAAAGATCATGTCCTGGAGGAAAATTCAAGGAAGACAAACAGAGGCTAGGTAAGAGAAGAACCAGAAGAGGGTGGTGTCACAAAAGCCTAGAGAGAAGAGTATGCATAAGAGGGTGATCAATAGTTTCAAAGGCTGCAGAGGGGTGGAGAAGCATGAGAGTTAAGCCCGTTTGATATGCAATTAAGAAATCATTTATAAATTTGGAGAAGGACCTTGCAGTTGAATAATGAGATGAGAAGCCAGACTGCAGATGATTTAGAAGAGGGTAAGAAGAGAGAAAGTGGTGGCACTATTTGAAGATGGCTTTCTCAAGGACTTTAAACACTAAGAAGAGGAGAAATGTTGAGATGATGCAAGTGGGGATGGTCAGATAAAGTAAGGGTATTTTAAATATGGGGAAACATCAGCATGTTTCTGAGCAGTAGGGAAGCATCTAGTAAATAGAGGAAGATGAAAGATTAGTGAGAGAATGGAGATGATAGAAGAAGCAATCTTCTGGAAAAGATGGGATGGAACGGTGTCAAGAGTGCATGTAGAGGTGCTAATTTTGACAAAGAGAAGGGCTAACTTCACATGAGACAGGAGTAAAAGAGGAAATACTGGAGGGAGATATCTGAGTTATGTGAGGTAAGGAAGCAGGGAAAAGAAAGAATTCTTAGCAAATGATCTCTACTTTTTTCTGTTGTTGAAGAGGCAATGTTTTCAGCTGAAATGGTAAGGGTATCCAAAATGGAATAAAGATTTTTAATGTTTTATATCTGAGATTATTCCCAATATCTGACTACTTGACACAGTCTGATGATCAGTAATGTTATATACTCATGAGACAGAAGTGTAGGTAGAGTACCTACAGGTAAAGAAAAGGAATCATCTCCTATTTGTGGTATCCAAAAATATTTACACACACACACACACAAACATCCTCCTTTGGCATATGAAATTCTTGCATTCAAGATTCATTCTTTTGGGTTAAGGTATCATTGCCTCCTGAGGTCCCTGTTAAAATGCAAATACTCCTGGGAAGAGTAATGTGTTAAAATTATGAATAATTAACAGCATAGCATGAATTGGTCTAGCAATGTGAAATGAAGCATGCTGTAACTGAAAGAACTCTGTCCTTGAACAGGATAAGCTTCAAGGCTCCTTTCAGGTCTCACTCCTTTGGTTCTGTCATTCAAACACCCTTTCCCCAGCTCTGGCATTCTATGCTCTATGATTATAAAGTCCCTTCATACTTTAAGATTCTGTGGTTATAGAATAGGCACATTTTAATAGAGGGAGAAGAAAGTTTAGACTTAAAGTAGCATTCATTAAAGATAGTAATACTCAAGTAGACACACCTGAGAAAGAGGACAAAGCATAAATAAACAACATACAAAGCAGAGGAACAAAATCTTAGAATTATAGAGATTGCACTGAGAAGCAAGAGATTTGAAGTACCATCTAGTACTTCAATGCACAAATCTCCTTGAAACTATCTCTGATAGAAGATCATCTGGCCTTTGCTTAAATATTATCTGATGACAAGGATCTATAAGCCCTCTTTATTGTTAGATAGTATTGATTATTACAAAGCCCTTCCTTATAACTAGAGAGGTGCTAAAGCCAGCTGTTACTAGAAGTTAATTGTTAAATTTTCAGTGTATTTACACCTGAGAAATTGACAAATGCTACAAATTGGGACTTGATTAATTATTGTGTTGATTTTCTAGATTTAAGAAAGTAATTGAGAAAGTGTTCATTTGCAGATTGGTATAATTCAGATTAAACTTAAAAGTGTGTCCAGCTTTTTGGACTCCCCTGCCTTGTCATGGTAGAATGGCTTTGATAGCTCAATGAACCTATAAGCTATACCATGCAGTTACCCAAGATAGACAGGTCGTAATGGAGAGTTCTGACAAAAATTGATCTACTGGAGAAAGATATGGCAAACTGTAGCAGCAAGCACCCTGACATACCCAGGGTACCTGCCAACATAGGTTCTTAGATCTGCTTTTCTAAAGGAAAGCAACTCAAAATGGGTTAACAATCTTGCTTTCATCAATCAAACATACAATTTACCTAGTTCAGGGGGGAAAGTCAGCACCCCAAACTTCAGAGTATACAGACAGAAGTTACAAGAAGACAGAGAACCACTTCAAACATACAGGCCTCCAACTGTCTGACCATTACATCCATACCTAGTCATGGTTACCAGAGAGGGAAGCATCAAATCTGGGTTTTCAAAGATGGGGGGCTCAATGGCTGCCTAGAGTCTCATCTGGTCAAATCACACAACACTTCTCAAAGTGAGCCCAAAAACAAAGCCTCGGAGGCATCAGGGTTTGTATAGCCTTCTCCTGGCTCAGAGAATGTAACAACCCTCTTGACCCACTGCCCAATAACAAAGTATCTCCTGAAAAACAAGCCTCCTGTCACAAGCTACAGGTACACTTAAGCCTATCAAAGGGCCTAGGGGCAGGGAAGGTCTTAAATTTACATTCCCATTACACAAACCACTCCACTATCCTTGCCAAGAAAACCCCTTGGACAGTATTAAAATGATAAAAGTGATGACATCAGATGATGAGCCCCTCAAGTCAGAAGGTGTTCAATACACTACTGGGAAGAGCAGAGGACAGCTACAAGTAGCTTCAGCACTAATGAAGTAACAGGACCAAAGTAAAAAAAAAGCTCAGCTGTGGATATGTTTGGTGACAAAAAGAAAGTCCAATGCTGTAAAGATTAGATGTGGTCAAACAGGAGATGGAAAGATTAAACATTGACATCTTAGATGTCAGTGGACTTAAATGGACAAGAATGGGTAAATTTAATTCAGACGATCACAACATATACTACGGTCAGCAAGAATCCCTTAGAAGAAATGGCATAGCCTTCATAGATAATAAAAGGAAGAGAAAAGCAGTACTGGGTATAATCTCAAAAATGACTGAATGATACCTATTTGAATACAAGTTTAAACTAGTTTAACATCACAGTAATCCAAGTCTGTGCTCCAACCACTGATACTGAAGAGATCAAAGTTGATCAGTTCTATGAAGACCTACAATGCTTTCTAGAAATAATACCCAAAAAAAAGATGTAATATTAATAATAGGGAATTGTGATGCTAAAGTGGAAAATTAAAAGATAATTGAAATAACTTGGAGTACAAGATAAAGCAGGGCAGAGACTAACAGTTTCATCAAGAGAAGTCTCTGGTCATAGTAAATCCTCTTTTTCAACAACCCAAAAAGTAACTCTTCACATGGACATCACCAGATGGTCAATATAGAATTCAGATTGATTATATATTTTGCAGCCAAAGATGGAGAAGTTCTATATAGTCAGTTAAAACAAGACCTAGAGGTGACTATGACTCAGATCATGAGCTTCTTATTGCAAAATTCAGGTTTAAATTGAAGAAAGTAGTGAAAACCATCAGACCATATAGGTATGACCTAAATAATATTCCTTATGAATATTAAGTAAAGGTGATGAATAGATTTAAGGGATTAGATCTAGTAAACCATGTCTGAGAAACTATGGACAAAGTGCTCAATGTTGTACAGGAGTCAACAACAAAAAACATGCCAAAGGGAAAAGAAAAGCCAGGAAGCAAAATGGCTGTCTGATGAGGTTTTACAAATAACTAAAGAAAGAAGGAAAGCAAAAGGGAAAAGAGGAAGAGATAAGGAAAGATATACCCAAATGAATGCAGAATTCCAGAGAATAGCAAGGAGAGATAATAAGGTTTTCTTAAATGAGCAATGCAAAGAAATAAAGAGAACAATAGAATGGAAAAGACGAGATGTCTTCAAGAAAATTAGAGATATCAAAGGAAAACTTCATGTAAAAATGAGCATGATAAAAGAAAAAAATGGTAGGGATTTAACGTAAACAGAAGATATTAAGAAAAGGTGGCAAGGATACACAAAAGAGCCTTTACAAGAAAGATCCTCACATCACTGATAACCATGATGGTGTGTTTACTGATCTCTACATCTCCAGACATCCTGGAGAATGAAGTCAAGTGGGCCTTAGAAAGTATTGCCGACAAGGCTAGTGAAGGTGATGGAATTCCAATTGAGTTATTTAAAATCCCAAAAGACAATTCTGTAAAAGTGCTATACTCAATATGCTAGCAAAGTTGAAAAATCCAACAGTGGTCACTGGATTGGAAAAGATCGGTTTATGTCCCAGTCCTAAAGAATGGTAATGCCAAGTATTATTCACATTACCAAACAAGTGCATTCATTTCAGATGCCAATGTAAAGCCAAGCACAAGTAGCTTTCCAGAAGAATGATACTGTGAACAGCTTTTAAGGTTCTGATTACATAGTATAGTGAACACTCTATTCAATAACAAATCAGAGCAAAACATTCACAGTAAATCAAGGTACAGCATTCACAATGTTACAATTTATCACAGACAATCAAAATACAACATTCACAACAGCATTCACAAAATACATAAAATGGCCACATAGTTTTTACTACAGTGGTCACACAGTTTTGAACAAAGTATAATCATTCAATCAATCACTTAGTAACTCAATCATTCAATCATCCTTAAGGAGGTTTGCCTCCTTAAGGATCACAAAATATAATAGTCAAAGTTCTCCACTCATGGGGCACACTAAGTTACAATATCAGTCACTACTCAGCACTCTCTTAAGGGGTAGTGTAAAATACACAGGCCATCCACCCCTCAGTCACAAATAAGTTACAGTCTTCTCAGTCAGTACACAGTATCCAAGTAAAGTCTTCTTTCAGCTTGACACAGGGTAGTCTCTCAGATTCCCTGGATCCCCTTCCATGGTCCCAGCTCCTATCTGGATTCACCAAACTGTCACTTGGGTTCAAAGGCAGACAGCTCCCAGTTCCTTGTCCAGCTATCCATGCTGTCCCTGTTCCATGCTGAAACTCACAGTGTCCAGTCCACCTTAAATCCTTCATGGTCCTTGTTCCTAAGAAACCAAGGCTTAACAAAGCCACAAATAGGTCCGTGCAAAGTACCACTATCACAATTATGCTTCCTCAGTTTTTGGCAGCTCCTAGGAGAAGCTGGTAGCTCCCCCAGCAGAAGCTCCAGCTGGTTCCCAGAATCAAAATCATTCTCTCCAGCCTAGGGGACCTTTCCTCTTCAGCCTCCCCAGTGGCAGCAGCTTCTGCCTCCATGAAGCTTGCTCCAAGAAGATCTGTCTGACCCAGCAGGGGCTTCTCCTTATATGTACATGACATTAGCTTCCAGTTTCAGCCATTTCCTGTTTCAACACCTTCCTGTTATGTCAGCAACAAAGGTTCATACCTTCTGTTTCTTTAACAATTAATTGCTAAGTGTTAAGTACCTGTTAGCTTTGCCAATACAAAGGGATTAAATTGAATTACCATTACAGTCAACAAGGTTATGCTTAAGATTCTGTAAGCTAGGTTTTGGCAATATGTGAACTGAGAATTACCAGAAGAGCAGGCTTGTTTTCAAAGAGGCAGAGGAACTAGAGACCAAATTGCCAACATTCACTGAATTATGGAGAAAGCAAGGGAGTTCCAGAAAAACATTTAATTTTCTTCATTGAATACACTAAAGCTTTTGACTCTGTGGATCACAATAAAATGTGGCAAGTCCTCAAAGACATGGGAGTACCAGATCATCTTACTTGTCTCCTAAGGAAATTGCATGCAGTCCAAGAGGCAACAGTTAAAACCAAACACAGAACAACTGATTGGTTTAAGATTAGAAAAGGAATACAACAAGGCTGTATATTGTCACCTTATTTATTTAATTTACATGCAGAGTACAGCATGCAAAATGCCAGACTGGATGAATCAAAAGTTGGAATTATGGTTGTCAGGAGAAAAATCAACAACCTCAGATATACAGGCAATACCACTTTGATGGGAGAATGTAGAGAGGAATTAAGAAGCCTCTTAATGAGAGTGAAAGAGGAGAGTGTAAAGGCTGACTTGAAGTTTAACTTAAAAAAAACAAAAACAGAGATCTTGGCAACTGGTCCCATTAGAAGAAATGCAAGTAGTGCCAGACTTAATATTCTTGGGCTCAAAGATCATTGTGGACAGCTGCTGGAGCTGTGAAATTAAAAGACATTTGCTCCTTGAAAGGAAAGCTAGAGCAAATCTGGACAGGGATACTAAAAAGCAGAGATATCACCTTGCCGACAAATGTTTATATAGTGAAACTATTGTTTTTCCAATAGCAATGTATGGTTGTGAGAGTTGGACTATGAGGAAAGCTGAACACAGAATTGATGCATTTTAGTTGTGGTGCTGGAGAAGACTTTTGAGAATCTCTTGAATAGCGATCAAATCAGTCAATAAATTAATTAAGGCTATTCACCTGAAGGTCAAATACTGGAATATTCTGACCACGTAATGAGAAGGCAGGACTTATGGGAAAAGATCCTGATTTTAGGAAAGATTGAAGGCAAAAGGAAAAGGGGATGGCAAAGGATGAGTTGGCTAGAGAGTATCATGGAAACAAAGAACATTAGATTTTGGGAGATAGTGAAGGATAGAAGGGCTTGGTGTGCTATGGTCCATGGGGTTACAAAAGGTAAGACATGACTGAACAACAAAACTTTTTGGAGAGTCAGATGCAAAAGCTTTATCAGCATATCCCTTCTTGTATGGGCCAGAAATCTGTCTTCTTGCTACCTTTGGTCCCAGTTCTCAGTGCAGAACAGATAATAGACTGGGGTAAGTGAATCTTGATTAATATATCTAGATTTGTAGCCAGTCTTGTCCTACAAAGCTTTTCCTTTAGTTATTAGAAATGACTGATTTTTCCACTCTGGAATGTTCTTACTAAAAAGCTAGCCCTTCCCTGGTTAGATGTAATATGAAGTTTAGCATTCAGTTCTGGCTCTATATTTTAGGAAGGACACCAACCAATTGAATACAGGGTTTTCAGGATAACAGAGACACAACAGTCAATTCTGACACCTAAGAAAAGTTCCCTATATATGCCTTCAAATTTACTTTTTATAAGAACTTCAGTTGGGGAGGGGGGATCCTAAGAACACAATACACCATAAGGGAAGAAACCCTGAAATACACAGTCAGGAGACAGAGAATATAGATCATGGGCCCCTTGGGTCTCTGCCTTCTAGATACCTTGAGATCAATTTGGGGGAGAAAAAGCTGTGGAATAGAGCTGGACAAGGAAAAACTTACCTGGGGTGCAATTGCTGGAGAAGTATATCATTTGCTAGCTTCATATTTTAATTAATGATTCTTACTAATTAGGTGCTAAGCTTAATTGTTTCTATGCTTCTTAAGAAGTTGTGTTATCAATGTCCTTTGAATTTTGGCATCCTGGGACAAAGCCCTAGTCAGGACACCATAATTATGACTGAAAGATTTCTAGAGGCCTGGACTCTATGACCTATGAGAATTGTGTAAAGAAACTGAGGGAGTAGGAAATGTGCTGTGGAGAAGACGTAAGAGGGGACTTGATTCCTTCTATAATTTTTGTTGTTCAGCCATTTCAGCTGCATCTGACTCCTCATGATTCCATTTGGGGTTTTCTTGGCAAAGATACTGAAGTGGTTTGCCATTTCCTTCTCCAACTTTCCATAATACAGAGCACTGCCTTTGAAATCAGTTGACCTGGGTTCAAATTCCAATTCCTAATAACTGTGACTTTGAGAAACTACAGTATATATACTCATTTCTCTTCCCCTCCATTTCTGTAAAATGGGGATCAAAATAATAGTTATCATGTGTATAACATTTGGAGGTTTGAAAAGTACTGTACATACGTTATTTAATTCTACTCTCATAGCAACTCTGTGAGGAAGGTGCTTTTAAGAGAGGTAAAGTGACTTGTCTGTGATCACACATCTATGAAATGTCTGAAACCAGAGTCCTACCCAGGTTTTGACTCCAATTCCATCCTGTTATCGAGTATGCCATACTATTTTGTAGTGATATTTTCACTATCTGACTTATGGAGTTGCTGTAAAGAAATAATTTTAAACCCCAAACAATATTTAAATGTTGTTATCATATTTTTGTCTTTAGTTGTCTAATCTAGTCCAGATGTCAATATTGTCTTTGAACCAGCTGTAATCCAAAGAGGTCTTGGGTCTGTACTGCAGTCTGATTAAACAGAGTGAAAATATTGGGGCCTTTGAGGCCTGATGTCATATTTCCTTGTCATAATGGGCAGTTGGCTGGCCCATAGGGACAGCTATCCACATTACTTTCCACATCAGAGAAACATTTGACCACAGTTGCAGGTCTCCAGATGTTGATGCATCTGCCATCCTAGATTAACCATAAAGATCTGAAGATTTTAATCTACTTCCAGACCAGCCTTCTGCACTCTAGGAGATGCAGTGGTCAAGAGAATATTCCTCAAGGCATGGATTGAGAAATAGTCACTCAATCTAGGAACCTCTTATTTTCCAAGCTTCCACTAACCCAGAAGTTGCTGAAAAGAGAGTGTCAGATGCTAGTACAGACTAGGCAAATTCCTGCAGAACCAATTTACAGACTAGATTTCCCAGACTTAAGCCAGTAGTTCTCCCTCTTATTCCTTATGAAAAGTGCAACAAAGTTACCCAAAAAGCACCCAAGAAATCAATCAATTATTTCATTCATTTTAAACTTTTGTGAATCACTTGCTATGTGCATTGTCCTAGGTGCTGCAGGTAAGACACGAGGATAAATAGGAAATAATAATCTCACTGTCTTGTACATAGATAAACAATACAAATCCCTTTTATAAGTAAACTTCTAGGAAAAGTTGTTTATACTCACTTCTTCTACTCTCTCACTTCCCACTTAGCTTCTCAACCCTTTTGAATCTAATTCCAAACCCACTCCACTGAAAGTGCCCTCTCCATGGTGCCCGGTGATTTCATTAACTGCTAAACCCCTTGGTTTATTGCTTAGTCTTTATCCTACTTGACTGACCTATCTGACACTATAGACACTATTGACAATCTTCTCCTCTTACATACTCTCTCCTCTCTTGGTTTCTGTAATGCCACTCTCTCCTGCTTCTGCTTCTTCCTATATTATCACTCCTCCTCAGTCCTTTTTCCAGGATCATAATCCCACATCTTGTCCTTGTGTAACTGTTCCCCAAGGTTTTGTCCTGGACTTTCTTCCCTTCTCTCTCTCTATACTCTTTCCCTTAGAGAGTCCATTAATTCCTGTGAATTCACTTATAATGTACATCAGACATTCTTAAATAATTGTTTGGCATTCTGGTGAAGCTTATGGACTCCTCAGAATGATGTTTTAAAATGCATAAAATGGAATGCATAGGATTACAAATGAAACCAATTATGATGAAATAAAGTTATAAAAATATTTTTAAAACAGAATTCATGGATCCCAAGTTAAATACCCTTATTCTATACAGATAACTCATATATAAACATATATGTGCATAGTGTATGTGTACATGCACATAGAAGCACACGTGTGTTTATGTGTAAGTAGTGTATATATATGCATGTGTGTATATTGTATGTGTGTGCACACATACATGTCCTGTGTTGCTAAATGCCTGTTGAACATCTCTAAATGAGTATCCTTGTAGGCATCTGAAATAATGTCCAGAGTCATTGTCTTCTCCCCTAACCCTGCCCCACCTCTGAATTTGTGAAGGGCATCAGTATGCTTTCAATCACCCAGGATAACAACCTTAGCCATCCTTGATTGTTCCCCTCATATCTAATCACTTATCAAGTCTCATTGTTACTTCCACATCCCTTCCAAATGTCCCTTTCTGTACATTCATGCTGCTATTTTTTTTTCCATTTGGGCCCCTATTATCCACTTTGCTGAACTATAATAGCCTCCTAACTGATCCTCCTCTATGCAGTCTCCCCTTTCTCCAATCCAACCTCCATACTGTTGCCAAAATAATCTTCTTAAGGCATAGACAGATCTAACCATGCCACCCTTTGCCCAAAAATCTTTAATGTTCCCTATTGCCTCTAGGATACAAAATCTTCAGCCAGTTTGTAAAAGCCCCCCTCAATCTGGTTATAACCCACCTTTCCAGATTTCAGATAATTATCTTCCTCCCTTTATGAACACTTCATTCAGGATAAACTGACCCTCAGGAGAGTGAGCATGGTGAAGTGGATAGGGCACTGGGCTTAAAGTCAGGAAGATCTGAGTTCTAATCCTGCATCAAACATTTACTAGCTCTGTGACTCTGGGCAAATCTCTGAACTGATAAGCTGTTTCTGAAAATTGACCATTCCATCTTCTACATCTGTATGTTCTTTTGCAATACTGTGCCCATGCTCAGAATGTCTTCTCAACCTCTCAATGTTCTGACTTTCAATCAGAGTTCCAGCTCAGTTGACACCTTTTCCATGAAGCCTAATTAAGCCTAATCTCCCCAATTATTAATGTTGATGCTCTTTCTTACAGTTCCTTTGTATGTATTTACTTGTTATTTGGGTGTCTCTTTTGTCTTCATCACTCCAATAGAATATGGACTTCTTGAGGGCAGAGACTGAGTTTTTAAATTTTTATATTCCTAGCAACAGTGCTTTGCATATAGTAGGTGTTTAATAAATATTGAATTGGAATACATGGTGTTATGAGATCACAGAGAGGAATGGGGAATGTGAGAATCATGAAACAAAGCACTGACTATATACAGAACAGTGTTCTTGGCTCTATAAGAAAAATAAAATTTAGATAAAATGTAACTGTTGGCCCCATGGAGATTTTAATTTAGTAGTGGAAAAAAGCAAACAGAGGATTATAGGGTGTCCCTAAAGTCTGGACATGTAGAAAATCTCATTAACTATGCATATTTTCAAGAAATGGAATAAATGAAATTTTCAACAGCATTTTATTTAATTAACACAAATGAGACTTCATAGGAAGACATAGGAGACACATAGGAAATCTCACTAATTAATTTAATTAAATTAATATCATTAATATGGAAAATAGTCCCCAATAGCTAATGAAAGCATTTATTCCATATGAAATTGTCATGGCTAAAATTTATGCTAATTAAATAAAATGTTGAAAATTTCATTCATTTCATTTCTTGAAAATATGCATAATTAATGAGATGTCCTATGTGTCCAGACTTTAGGGACGCCCTGTACAATCCACAATATTTTATGATAAGTGTCCTAGAAACACACAAAACAAAATGCCAAGTGAAGGGAGTGGGAGGAAGAAGAGTCCTCCCAGTTCCAGGTTGTTACTGGTTGAGCCATGAGATAAGAAAATGGTATCTAAGCAGGGTGAATTCTATTTGCTCTTTAAAGCTTGAGTAGGAGTTCAACAGGTAAAGAAGAGAGGGAATTCAATTAATAGGGAAAAGTGTGAACAAAAACATGGAGGCAGGAGAGAATAATTCAGGTTCCAGATTCTAGACTGGCTTAAGGAGAGCCAGTTTTTTGAAGAGTTGGCATTTTAGCTTCTCTCATGAACTCAGTCCAAAGTTTGTCAAGAGAAATAGACATGATTGGTCAGTCAACAAACATTTATTAAGCACCTACAATGTACCAGGTCTCATATCTTAAGGAATTTCATTGGGGAAATCTAATTGAGAAAATAACACTACCATGTGTGATACTATTCAAGGATTTTTGTTGTAGTTCAGTCATATCCTATCTTTCATGACTCCAGTTTTGGGGTTTTCTTGACAAAGATCCTGGAGTGTCTTGCCATTTCCTTCTCTATCTTATTTACAGATGAAATTAAGGCAAACAGAATTAAGTGAGTTTTCCAGGGTTACACAGTCAATAAGTATCTGATCTGAACTCATGAAGATGAGTCTTCCTGATCCCAAGTCCAGCGCTCTATCCACTGTGCCCTTCACAATTCAAGGACAGAATAGTGTAGAAACTGGCACTAACTGTGTATTATGAACCATAGGTGGAAAACACCTTCCTCCATCCATTCTTTATCCTCTCTTATCCACCTTCTAAATAGAACCAGATTATCTTCCTTGTATATAGATGTATTTAAGTCACTCCTCTGCTCAAAACTGTCCACTAGTTCTTTACTTTTACCAAGTAAAGTTCAAAACCTTTGGTCCAACCTACTTCTTTATTCTGTCAAATATTACTGTGTTCTGTGTACTCTATACTCCAGCAAAACTGTACTCACAATCCCTGGGAGTTCTTCCGCAATTGTGTCTTTACTGTAGTTAGGGCTTTGGTAGCCACCCTGCTCTGATTAAACAAAGATGAAGAAGACTGAATCTCCTGAGGTATCCAACTGAAGTAAGTCCTGTGCTTTTCCCAAAGGTGGGAACCTTGAATGTCAACAAGGCATGAATCAGTACAAGTCTTTGAACTCTAAGCTGCACATCAGGTACAGACTCCTCCCTCTTCAGTATTTAGTATTACATTACATTCATATGCCACAACTTGTTCAGCCATTCCTCAATTGATGAGAATCCTCTCAATTTCCAATTCTTTGCCACCACAAAAAGAGTTGCTATGAACATTTTTGTACATGTGGGTCCTTTTTCCATTTTTATGCTATCTTTGGGATATAGACCTATAAGGGGTATTGCTGGGTCAAAACTTTTCAAAAAAAATTAGTGTCCATCTGGAAATTGACTTTCTTTAATCCTTCAATGTTTTTTTTTAAATTTGTGTCATTTCAAAAAAAAAACTTTTTTTAAATGATGCATCTTAAATTTATTAATTTATTATAAATTTGTGGGGGGTTTTCCTGCATTGAAATTTTGATGACACAATATTACCGTGTAACATCATATTGTAATCAAATCATTACATGTACATATTCCTGGAAAGGCATGCTGGGCTTCCCAAAAATGGAAGACACATTCACCTGCCAGTACCTGCTTGTTAAAACCTGTTGGTGGACTTGACCACTGATAGATTATATCTTGCATTTTGTGTGTTTATTTGGAAAATAATATAATCTCTACGACTTTAACTCTTTTACACATCAAATTAAACATGTACTAATGGTTTCTCAAAATTCTCTTCTCTTCTTTCCTTATGCTTCCGCCCTTATTTTTATTTAATGCCCCCCAATTGCACCCAAAGCTACAACTGCCCCCCATGATTCCAGCATCCCCCAGGGGGTGGTATCACCCACTTTGGGAACCTATGATAGACATCTAGCACCTTGTCCATGTCCCCATCAAAATCCTTCACATGAAATCCCAAAAGTACCCCAGAAGCCTTCTTCTCCATCTCTTGACATTGCTTGAGCACTACTTTGTGCATTACTTTGTATTATAGTTATTTTTATGGGTCTTCCTAGTCTGTAAGCCCTATAAAGAGATTGTCTGACATATAGCAGGTGCTTAATAATTAATCATTGACTGATCGAAGTGAAGGCAGAGGCTGTGTCTTTTTTATACTTTGAAGCTCCCTGGTTTCTGGTGTTGTATTCATCACCCAGGAGGCATGTAATAAGTATTTATTGAATTGAACTGAAGAAGATAAGGGAGAGCTAAGTATTTAATTTCCCATATAGTTGTGTACTACCTGTCAATGATATAGTGGAAAGAGACCTGGATATAGAATTAGAGGACCTGGATACAAAGTATGGCTTGGCTAATTATCACCTATGCCACCAATTCACTTGTCTTCTCTGGGCCTCAGTTTCCTTATCTGTAAAATGAAGGGATTGGATCAGATCAGAGTTGTGTGAATTTATTTTCTAAAATATTTTCAAAGCTTTAAATTAGTATAATTGGTTCCCTCATTATTCCTATGTGTTTTGTTTTGTGCATTTAAAAACATTATTCCAAAAAGGATCTATAAATTTCACTCAACTGAAAAGGAGTCCCTGACACACAAAAGAATAAAAGAAGAAGCCTTGGACTAAATGATCTTTAAGGGTTCTTTTCATCTTCAAATCTATGATCTGCCTCTGATAAATTCTCAGTAACATTTGCTTTTTTCTACATCTCCCGGGTGATCCAGTAACCTGCTGAGATGAGGAATTGGTTGAAAGCCTTCTGGACAACGTCCAATGCTGATAAAAGAATGATTTGGGCCGGCAATCTTGGCACTTAAAAGGCTCATGCTCATATATGTTGTATATGTCCCATGCTTCCACATTCCTATCCACCTATTCAGCCTTACCTTCCAAAACTTCCTGTCCTATGTGCCGGCTAAACTGGATTTCTCATCATGCCCTCCCATCTCATCCTACCCTCTACCAACTTCATACCTTGGATTACCTGTCTTTGAAGGAGAGTAACTCCAGCCTCTATCTCCACCTGGGGAAATCCTTTTTTTCCTAAAATGTCCAACTCAAATATTACCTTTTCCATGGAGCTTTTGATAATTCCCTCCTATTCCATACCTCACTTATTGGAGTCGGGTTGATATTTGAATTTGTATTATAGTTATTTGTATATATATATATATATACCTTCTCTCTGTGAACTATTCCATGAGGACTTAGGGTTTTAATTTACTTTGGAGTCATGCATGAAAGGAGTCCACACTCACCTCTCATTTGGTTTAGGGTGTTTATTGGCAAGGACACTCAACAGCAACCTCTACACCTCAGCCCATAGTCATCTCTGAATCTGAGAATATCCAAGTGCTGATAACTTTTTTGGCAATGCATCCTCTCTGAGTGGGAGCCAGCTGGTCTTCCACAATGGGATGGAATGGTTTTTGGGAGGCTGGAAAAGCCAGTATCACAGATTTCTCTAGTGCTACAGCCTGGTCTGAAATCTGCCAGAATTAAGAATTATTTTCGGGGGGCCAGGTGGTGCAGTGAGTAAGAGCGCCGGCCCCAGTGTCAGGAGACCTGGAATCGGTTCTGGCCTCAGATATTTAACACCCACATAAAATAACTGGCCGTGTAACCTTGAGCAAGTTACTTAACCCCGATTGCTTTAAAAGAAATTATTTTCTAGCTTAGGATCCTCTTGTTCAAAGTGGGGAGGGGGCCAATGTATAAGTTTTGCATAGTTTCTAGTAACATGTCATAAAAAATCATAGTCTGAGCATTACAGAGTGTTCTAATCATGATCAAGCAATCCAGAATTCTCCAATGGGGGCTCTCAAGCAAGAGCATGCTCTTTCAGTTGGATCAAAAACCAGTTAGTGAGGTCATAAGTAGCTGTGAGGCAGGGGAGAGATTATGCCAAATGCCATCTGCCTGATTGGTGGCAGGGGTATTTTTGTCTTTCTTTGTATCTCTAGTGCTTAGCACAGCACCTGACACCTACATGCTTAATAAATGATTATTGACTGACTATTATTTGGACCAAACATAGGATTCAAGCACAAAAAAAGAAGCAATTGCAGGAACTGGCCAGTCGGTTACCCATGAGTGGGGGCATGCTATGTTTCATTAGTCACATAGGCTTATAGTGACCAAGTCCTCTGAACAGCAAGATTCCCCTCTTAGATCAGATATGTGATTTAATGGTAAAAACATTGGATGTAAAATCAGAAGACCGAGGGCTGAGTACTGACTCTGCCATTGACTAACTGTGATTATCGGCCAGTTGATTCATCTCTTTCCTCATTTGTAAACTGGAGACTATACCATTTGCCCGAATTACTTCCATAGTTGTGAGAAAAGCCTTTATGTTGTGCCATAGAAATGTGAGTAGTTGTGGTGATGAGCACTTTGAGCCCAGGGATAACTGGTGCCTTGTTTATTTTATACTGCCCACAGTTCCTAGGACAATGTTTTGTACACCATAGAGACTGGCCCATACTGGTATAATTTAACATAGTTGTGTCAACTACAGATATGCTCTCTGAGTGAAAAAGAAAAGAGAACCAATGTGGTCGGTCAATCTAATATTTACTGATGCTCGTATGGCTATGTGAGACATCTGGAAGGCAGACTCTGATTTTCCCTTTTCTTCCAGATGTGTGCACAGACTGGGCATTGCTCTTCCTAGTTTCCCAGAGGTGAGCTGGGCTTCCAGAGCGTACTCCCCTAGTGTCCTTAACTTAGCCTGTACCTTAGGCAACTTCACTACATCTGGGAGAATATTACTTTTAGACAATTCTACCCAGAATCCAGACTGATCCTCCAACCTGAGATGGACCTGAGAAAAATAAACACTTCTAACAATTATAACTTTTTTAAAGTGGCATGGGAAAACTTAGGACATTTCCTTCACTTTAAAGTCTTTGAAGGCTGCATGACCATTTATGAAATCAATTGTAAAAGGGATAAACTGGTTGTCCTCTCAGGTTCCTTCCAACTCTGAGACTCAGTGATTTTAATGAAAAAGAATAAATAATAGAATTATATTCGGTAAATATTTATTAAGTCCTTACTACATATAAGCCCTGTGCTAAATATTAGACATACAAAGTTAATACGAGATGTGGTCTCTTCCCTTTAGAATTGTTGTTGTTCACCCTTTGTTTTCGAAGAGGATCAATGAAATCAGGAAGGTGATGTCTTGACTTACAAGTGAATTGGATTTAAGTGAGGCAGGGCTGTGAAAAGTTAGCTGCCTCACTTTCTTCTCCAGGGTCATTGAGGTCCAGTGGCAAGACATAAGACAGCTGGTGATGGCCCATGTCTTTTAGAAATTCCTAATTTAAAGGAGGGGGGAGGAGATAAGCCATACTTACAAATAAATATGATACAAGGTCAAGTATGATAAATGGTAAGGCAGATATGCAGACAAAATGCTCTTAAACAATTGGGGGAGACAAAGATCACTTTCAACTGGAAGGATCAGGAAAGACTTCATGGGTGAGGTGGCACCTTGTCAATACAGATACAGCAAATTCTGTGATACCCAGGCCCAGTAGAAGGAGATAAGAAGCTCCCAGGAAGACAATAAAGCAAACCATCTTTATTGAGCAGACATGCTCACAAAATAAAGGGTAATCAGGGAGAATGATGGAAACAAGGCAGATCTTCTGGGCTCTTGGTTGGAATAGGACACCCACCTAGGACACCTCTTCCAAACCAGTGAAGTCTGGTGGGATTTTACAGATTCTTAGGTCTAATAGATTAAGAAGCCTGAACCTATGGACCAACCCATCCTGATTCAGATTAGTGGGGGGAGATGGGAGGGGCGAAGGGGGGAAAGAAGACTCCTGGGACAAGCAAAGGGTCCTTGGACTGTTATTGCTGGTCTTACATTTGCAGGATAACTCAGCTTCCCTGACAGGGATTTCTGGGCTTCTTCGATTAGCTGGGCAGGCAGGAAAATGTATTCCTGACACACTTCAACTTGAAGTTGGCCTTTAAGAATCATGGCATCTTCCAGTTCAAAGGGATCTTAAAGGTTATACAGCCCACTGATGCCATAACATCACCACCAAGTGACTGCTTGACATCCTTTTAAATATCTCCTGTGATAAGGAAGCTCACGACATTGTGGGGCAGCTAGGATTATTAGGCAGGGTTTTTCCTCATTTTTATCTGAAATCTCCCTTCCTCCAATTTGCTGCTCATTGGTCCTAGCTCTGTAGCTAGATGGAGCAATAGACAGAGTGCTGGGCCTGAAGTCAGGAAGACTCCTTTTCCTCAGTTCAAATCAGGCCTCAGACATCTACTAGTTGTGTGACTTTGGGCAAGTCACTCAACCCTGTTTGCTCCAGTTTTTTCATTTGTAAAATGAGCTGGAGAACACATGGCCAACCACTCCAGTATCTTTGCCAAAAAAATCCCAAATTGGGTCATTTAGAGTTGGACACGACGGTAACAACTGAACAACAATGGTCTTAGGGAATGATACAGAACAAGCATAGGCCCTCTTCACCATGATGACCCCTCATATATTTGAAGACATTATCAAAACTGTCATGGTTTTCTACATTTTTCACACAGATTGTTAGCTGTCTGAGTGAACCTTTTAGACCTGGTTTTTATTTTTATTTTACTTCTTGTTTTAGTCGTAGAAAGTAGTAGAATGGGTGGAACTTACAACTCTGCACTATGTTTGTTTTCATGTGATATCCCACGTTAGCTGGCCAGCTCCTTGAGGGCAAGGACTGTCTTTTGCCTTTTTTTTGTATCCCTGGCACTTAGTAGTACCTGGCACATAAGTAGACTCTTAATAAATTGATTGATTACTTGCCCTGGAAAATCTATTCTTCCCCTGTCTCTCCCAGACCAAACAGAATAGTACCCAGCTTTGTATTATATTCAGACCACCTTACCCCAGCCAGCGCCTTCCCACTCAATCATGCTTTTGCCTTCTCTCCTGCGCTATTAACCATAGATATCAATGTTTGCCCCTGGTTCAGTCCTTGCTTGCTATTTCAGTCATGTTTCTATAATGACTCATCTGACAACAGGTGGATTGGGGGAATGTATAATAATTATACCAATTAGCATTGAGTGATAGTGTCATGGAATGAGAATTAGCTCCTCCACAGCCTTCCCCTCAGGGACCAGTTTTCCTAAATATTCCCCTTTTACAGAAGAGGAAACTGAGGCACAAAAAATGAAGGGCTATACATTTCACACACTTCCATCACGCCATCCTAAATCTGCCAAAGTTCATAAAACTAGTCAGAAAAAAAGAGGCAAGATAAAAGCTCATCTTCCAGTCCATGCCATAAAATCTAATCACAACAGATGTTAGGGCTACCCTGTTGAGAGGCCGGATTTGGTCACCCCCTCAACAAAGCATATTTTCCAGGAAGACATGGAAAACACTAGTTGACATATTGAGATTTGAAGTTCCTACTGTGCCCCAAGTGGTGCTAGAGAAGGCATGATGGTTTTAAGGTCCAGTGACCCAAGTTTGAATCCCACCTTGGGTCACTTAGTACCTGTGTGATCATGGGCAAATTACCCAACTTCTCAGGACCTGAGATTCCACATCTACAAAATGAGAAGAGAGACAAGATGATGTCCAAGGGTCATTCTAGCTCCAAATCAATGATTCTGTGATCTCCCCTCCCAGCAGCTTACCCAAGGTCACGTAGTGAGTTTGTGAGAGAGTCCCCAGTAGAATCCATGATCCAAATTTTAAGTTTCTCACTATCAGAGTTGCTAGGAAAAGAAGAGTGGAATAGCAGAATGAATTTGGTTTAGGAGTCAAAAGCTAGTTTTAGCTCTGCTTCTGACTAGCTATGTGCTACCCCCCCACACTTTCTCTGGGTCCTAATTTTCCTACTAATTCTTGGCATTTAAGTTTTCTCTTAGGATGTTGTTGTCTTGTTCAGTTGCTACCAACTCTTCATGACCACATTTGGGGTTTCTTGGCAGAGATAACAGAATGGTTTACTTACCGTTCCCTTCTTCAATGGATCCATTTTGTCAGGCAATGTGAAGTTAAGTGACTTGCCCAGGGTCACACAGCTGAGGCTGGATTTGAACCCAGATAGTCCTAATTCCAGTGCTCTATCCACTTAGCCACCTACCTGCCTCTCCTAAAATATTTGACATAGTGATTTTACTAATGAAGTTACCTAGCCAATCAGGAGGCTAGAGTAGAGTCACAATGCAGGACTAGAGGCTCTCGGAAAATTAGACTTTTATAAATATTCACATTTTAACAAATTTCCCAGTCTTTTTTTTACCCTGAAACAACATTCTGAGTTGCTTGTGGTTTTCCATAGTGTTTGGACAGCAAGAAAGGTATAAGAAACAAAAATCAGAATGACTTTTTAAATTCTTCATGTGATTGCTTTGGGTCCCAAGGGAAACTGCCTCCTACCAGGCTATGTTTGCATTTGAAGAATTCAGGTAGGTTCCAGTTTTCTTCTATCAACCTGAGTCTGGGTTTTTGTTCTAAGTTTACTGAGTTTCTCCTTTCATTTTTGGGAGGTGGGGTCTATCATCATCATCATCACTGGTAATGGTGAAATTTGGCTCTGGAGAATGTTCCATGACCTTATCCAATTACACCTATGTGATCATAAAAACATCGAATGTCAGTTCTGAGAGGAATCTTAAAATCACACCCAAACACATGTGCACACACAGTTATTTCTCCATATGTGTGTTCTTATTCCCCCATGCCTTTTCTGGAGCTTAAAAAGATGGGTAGGGATTCAGTAATGGACTGAGACATAGCGAATATTCCAAGCAGAGAGACCAATAGGGCTGAAGGAGAGAGAGATGAGAAAAGATTGGAAAGGAAAGGAAGGCCATTGAGTCTAAATCTCTCATTTTAAAGATAAGGAAATTGAGATTCAGAGAAGGCGCAGACTAGTGAGTGCAGATTCACAGCAAATTCGGCTCATAAGCTTCTGAGGCAAAATTGGAACTCCCGCCATTTGGGTGGTGCCGGATTGCAAAGGACGCTGAGTCCTAGAGAAAGGGTCTTGAACTTGAGACAGTGACGGTTTGAGAGCAGAGAAGGGATATGACCAGCCCTCTGCAGAAGCACCAGATTTCTGAGGATTTTTTCCAAGTTCGTTGCTGCTTCTAGGGAAAACATCCCCCACTACCATGCCTAGCCACACTATCCCAATAAGACCAGCAAGCTGCGGCTGGATTCACCCAATTAGCCCAGCAGATGACAATGACAAAGGCTGGCTTGTCCTCTCCTTCTTGACTCCCCCAACCCCCACCTCCCTTAGAGATGCAAACCCTGGAGGGGGAGGTGTAGTGGTGAAACCAATCGATCAGTGATTGAGCTCGTGGCCCAGTCGGGTCCTGCCCAGAACCTGCCTGCCACCGCTGTGGAAGAAGGCAGCTCCCAGGGTGCTGCATTCATCAGAATTGCTGAGCTGATCACATGGTTTTCTTCCTGCCTTCCCCGTTAGCTGCTCCTTGTCAGCAGCTGGCGGAGCCCGAGGCCGCAGGCCAGTGTCTGCAGAAAACCTTTCCCGGCCCTACGTTGCAAAACGCCAGCCTCCTGCTCGCGCTCCCACACCCGCCCCGCCGCCAGCCCGCCTCGCTAACTAAATGGTTTTCCTCCGTGCCAGGGAGATTACCGTGGATCCCAAGGAAGCTGTCTCCTACTAGGCCATGTTTGCATTTGAAGAATTCAGGTAGGCTCCCGCTTTCCTGCATCAGCCCCAGCCTGGGTTTTTGTTCTAAGCTTATTGGGTGCTTTTTCTTTCTTTCTTTCTTTTCTTTTTTCTTTCTTTCTTCTTTTTTGCTGTGTAATGACACTCTGGGATCTGGCGGCGGCTGCTGCTTCCAAGCAAGGCTGACTTCAATATTTGTTGGCGGGTTAGACAGGGTTTGGGGAGATTAGGGTTGCGGTGGGGGGGGGGGGGGGGGGGGGGGGGGGGGGGGGGGGTTCAAGTTTGACCCACAGGTCAAACTTGAATGGGCGGGTGGAGATGGAAAGCCCGGGATCCAGGGAAAGGATGCTAAGTGAAGGCTGAAGTGATAGCTAGATAACTGATTTTTTCTGTTGCACGAATTGATTAAGATCCACCTGGATGCCGGTGTGGGGCTCTGAATATCAAAGAGCCCAGCATCGGTCCACCCTTTGTCAAACCCAAGAGAGAGTGATGCTCCTTTTAAAAATAAATAAATAAAAGGGAGGGGGGAATGAAAAGAATGTTAATGGTGGTAGCTGAAGCCGGAGAATTTTGGCAAGTCTGCAGAGCTGAATTTGGCTTTGACTTCATCAGATGTTTGTTATTTTTAATAATAATCTCCTGGCTGGGGAGCTCAGGGTGAAGCCTGTTGGAAGGGTTTTCCTAAGCAGGATTTCTCTTTGCTGTTTGTAAGCGGTTCAGCTGCTGCTGCTGCGGTTATTAATGTTCCAAATTAGCATCTTTTGTGAGGCTGACTTGCCCCCTCTTTCCTCAGAGAACCCATCTCTGAGTATCAGTGTGGGAAGGGTAGTTTGGGCGAAATGAAAATTAAGGGGGGCAGGGCTGAAAAGGCAAACAGACAGATTCTATGTATATTGCCACCTCTTGTGAGCTTATGAAGGAGTGTGTTTGCTGGGATTCCTGACCTCTGCAAGCCTCTGGTTTTCTGAGAATGATTTATTCTTTATTTTTATGCAAAGACTAAACATTAAAACAGCTGGAAAGACTAGGGACTCAGGATGTCAGAACAGGAAGAGAACTTAGAATCATAGAACATGGAATGTTGGAATAAGAAGGGACCTTGGAATCACAGAATGTGAAATGTCATAGCAAGAAGGGACCTTAGAATCCTAGAACATGACATGGCAAGCAGGGATCATGGAACCATAGAAGATGGTGTGACTGAGATGGAAGGACCTTAGAGATCATCTAATCTATTACCTTATTTTACAGATGAGGAAACTGAGGTTCAATGAGTTTAAATAATTTATCTAAGGTCATACACCCAGGAAATATCAGAGTTAAGATTCAAAGACAGGTCTTTTGAATCCAAGTCCCTTGTCTCCAGTCCACCAGGACTCTGTGACAGCCTTACAGCCACCATCACAAAACCCTTTTCTGATCTCCCAAAATGCTACAACCCTAGCCCTGTATTAAAAAATAATCACAAAGCCAACCACCTTAGTAGATATAATAATGATAAGAGTGAGTGAGGGAATGAATGAATGAAAGAGGGAGGAACCCTTTTCATACAGATGAAGAAAATTAGTTACAAGGTTGGGCTATGGATGTCTTTCTATAAACTTGGCTCTTTAAGATCCAAGCATTCCAGTTTGTGTTGTCTTTAAGAGGCTTGCTCCTTAAAGTTGAAATTTGGAAAGGCTTATTCTTATGGGTGGAAAAAGATCACAGATGATGCAGAAGCTCTGATTCTATACTGCAAGGACTATTTTCTATAACCAATGGTTGAAATTAGGACTGGTGGCATTTCAACTTAGCAGCAGGTTTCTTTGGCCTGAGTGAAGGGGTGTATCTGTAATCTGTTAGAATGATGTGTGACTGCAGTTGCCAGAGCATTGTTAATCATAGTTCATTCGATGATAACAGACACTCATTTGACAAACGTTTATTTAAGTACCTACTGTGTGTCAGGCACTGTGCTAGGCACTTAGGGACACAGAGACAGTTCCTGCCCTCAGAGTGCTTACCTTTTTTAGTCACTTCGTTTTAGAGCTTGAAAGAATCTTTTGAGATCTTTTAGTCTAATGTGTTGCCTAAGGTTACACAGATAATGAGTATCAGAGATAGGAAATAGCTAGTAAATGGTAGAGTAGAGATTCAAATCCAGATCCTTTGACTTTAAATCTAGAGTTTTTCCATTATATCACACTGGTTGGGGTGGGTGCAGGGAGGTCACATATGAAGAAGTATTCAAACCTGTTTCCACTATTGAAGGTCCTGCCCATAAAGTGAATTTGGTCCTAGTGTCCAGAACTTGGGAGATAGTTCTCTACACACTCTGCCCTGGTCAGATTACACTGGGAGAATTGTGCTCAGTTCTGGGCAACCCATTTGAGAAAGAATGTTGATTGGATAAGATTGGGAGGGCTACCAGGAAGAGGAAGGACACCAAAATCAGTCTGAATGAATCTTAACTGGAGGAACTACTGCATTTAGCCTTGAGAAGAGAAGACAGAGGTGGGATGATAGGTTGATAGATTAGTGTGAGAAGGGAAGGGACGTGAGCCTTAGTGGCAGGTGTTTGAAGCACGAACATTTTGATGAGGGACTTGTTCTGATTGGCCCCAGAAAGCAGAAGCAGTAGGTTTGAATTGGGGGACCAGGGGAGGGAAAAAATCCTGAACAATTAGAGTAATACAGATGTAGGATGGGTTGCTACTAGAAGGAGGTTCCTCATCACTGCAAAAGCTCCTCAAGTACTTGTCAGGGGTTTTATAGAAAGATTCTGGTTATGGATCATATTAGATGAACTCTGAGTTCTACTAAGCTCAAAGATTCTATGAGTCTGAGCTCACAGTGTAGTCAGAAGAGCACAACATGAATATTTATATCTGTCAATATACATTTATTAAGTTCCTATTATGTGCAAAACATCATGCAGGGTGCTGGGGTTACAAAGACAAAAATTAAGCTGTCTCTGCCTTCAATTCAATTTCGTAAACACTTATTAAGCCCCTGCTATGTACCAGGCATTGAGGTAAGCACTGGGGATACAAAAAGATGCCAGAGATAGTCCCTGCCCTCAAGGAGCCTATATTCTATAAGGAAAAGCAACATATAGAGCTATAGGTGTATGCAGAATAAATACAGGGTTATTCAGTGGGCAAGAAGACACTGGCAGCTAGGGTGAAAACTTCTGAAAGGTAGAGCTGAGGTAGGAGTGTATTCCAGGAATGGAGGGTCAGTCTATGCAAAGACACAAAAACAGAAGATGAAATTTCATGTGAGGACAGATTTACTGAACCATAGTATGTGAAGGGTAATATATGACAAGACTGGACCCAGGTAGTGAAGGGCTTTAAAATGATATAATTAGGGGAGATGGAATGTTATTCTAGAAGGAATTGGGAACCACTGGAGCTTATTGAACAGGGCAGTAACATAGTCAGAACTGCTTTAGAAAAAATCACTTTGACATCTGTGTGTAAGATGGACTAGAGTGGAGAATATAATTAAGGACTAAATAATAACTCACATTTCTATAATGCTTTACTGTAAAGTATTTGTTAAGTGTTTTCCTCACAATAACCATGTGAGGTATATAGGGCAAACAATATCATCCCATATGACTCTTGAGGAAACGGAGGTTCAAAGAGGTGAAGAGAAAGAACCTGTAGGGGGTATTGGAGAGAGAATTTACTTTCAAGTTGTTACATACCAGATTATTTATTTTCAGGTATGGTTTGGAGCACGTGGCCACTGAAACCCGTTCTAGCTCTGTGTTTGTGTGATTCTAAGCTCCCAGTCTAGTCTGAGAGATATGACATGAAAATAATCTTTCACGAGTCTGAAGGCTTGAGTTCAAATGCCACTTTGGGAACTTAGTAGGTGTAGTAGGCACAAAAGGACTGACTCGTTTCCATAGTGTTTTAAGATTTACAAACCACTATCCTCACAACAACCCTGTGAGTTTGGGAGAGCAAAAATGTGTTATCCCCCTTTTACAGGTGAGGAAATTAAAACTGAGAGAGTTTAAGCCACTTTCTTGTGGTCACATAACTAGGAAATGTCTGAAACTAGACTCAAACTCAGATCACCACATAGTTTCCAAGATAAACTTTCCAGCTTTAACTAGTATGATGCTAAGGGACTTGTCCAAAGTCACAAAATAGGGAAGGGAACAAGCATGAATTAGGCACCTACTATGTATTAGGTTATGTACTAAGTGCTTTAGAAATGTTATCAGAGGACAGCTAGATGGCACAGTGAATAGAGCACCGACCCTATAGTCAGGAGGACCTGAGTTCAAATCCAGACTCAAATCCAGACTTAACATTTACTAGCCATGTAACCTTGGGCAAGTCACTTAATCCCAATTGCCCTGCCTTCCCCCCTCCAAAAAGCAAAAAAAGAAAGAAAGAAAAAGAAATATTATCTCATAATAAATCTGAGTCATGATTTGAACCTCCATGATGTCATTCCAAATCCGATGTGCTTTCTGTCACACTGCCCCCAAGCAAGGATTGGAGTTTAGTATATGATTTCCTAAGTCCTGGGTGAGGCTGAGTGGTTTCATGTCTTGACTCTACCATTTATTTATAAATGCCTGTTAACTTGATTTGACTCTACCTGTGTGACCTGAAGCCCCCATCAATAAATGAGGGCTAAACTTGTTAAGTTATTTTTCAGTTGTGTCTGACTATTCCTGATCCCATTTGGGGTTTTCTTGGCAAAGATATTGGACTGGTTTGCCATTCCCTTCTCCAGCTCATTTTACAGATGAGGAAACTGAGGCAAACAGGGTTAAGTGGCTTGCCCAGAGTCACACAGCTGATAAGTGTCTCCAGGCCTGGTGCCAAGAAAACCCCAAATGGGGTCACCAAGAGTTGAACACAACTGAAAAACGACTGAACTAAACTGAAAATGGACATCTGTTAATGGACATCTGTAGGACAGACCAGGTGACTAAAAGTGCTATATAAATGCTAGTTCTTATTGGGGAAAGAAGTTTACTTTGTACAATATGCATGAAAAGATTAACCCTCTCTGAGTCTGACTTTTCTCATCAGTAAGATGAAAATCAGAATAGATGAGAAGAGATTATCACTGAGGTCCCTTCCATGTCAAACTCTATGAAGCTCTGTTCCTGTAACCAATAATACCAGGAAGTATCTGATGCTTGCAAATAAGGGGCTTGAAAAAGAGGCATGGGAGTTGAGAGAAGGCAGATATCACTATGGGTCTGGGATCGTTATAAAATGCTTTAAGAAGGAAATGAAACTTGATTTTGGTCTTGAAGAATAGGTTGGATTTGGATAAGCTGAGAGGAGTGGGAGGGCATTTCTAAAAGAGGAAATGGTGTGAGCAAAGCAGAGGAGGTGGGAAAATGCAAGGTATATTCAGGGGAAAGTGAATAGACTGTACCAGTTTGATGGCCATGTCGGCTTTCTACAGAATTAATGGGAGGCAAGTCTGGAAAGCTAGATTGGAATTGAATTATGGAGGACTTTGAATGCCATACTAAGGAATATGGATTTCCATTACAAAATTCAGCATCTCAGTGATCATATAACTTTCTCGTGGAGGCATTGATGAGCTGCTAGAAAGTCTTTCAGCAGAGGAATAAGCATGATAAAAAGGGTAGCCTACTCAACCCTTGATCCATACTGGTTGAGGCTAAATGGATTAGGATGTTAGTGCTTCAGGTGGATTTCACTCACTTTCTATGAGCATGATGATGATGGGTGTTTCCTCAAACAAACTGAGACCTGGGAAAGACCTCAGCTTAAAAAAGCCAAGGTCTCCCACTGCACCTGGGACCATCACCAGTAGTTTTGACCTATGTTTTGCCCTGCTAGACTCTGATGACTCCAGAGGATAGCGTGAAGTTAATGATTTTGCACAGCTCTGCCTCAGTTAAATCCAATTCATCTGCAAGTCAAGACATCACCCTTCTGATGTCATCGGTCTTCTTCCAGAATGAAGGATGAACAACAATGATCTTATAATTGGGGATGTTTAACTTGGAAAAGAGAAAATATAGGGGAATCATGATAGCTATATTGATGCATAATCTTGGATCCATCTACCATCACCATTTCTGTTCAGCAGTAATCATATGTAAGATAGTCTTCAACTGGAGTACCGTGATATGAGAGATGTGTTGTGTCTTTGAAATTTAAATTCATTTTGAATTTTATAAATATCATATAATAAACCATTGAGTCCAAAAAGTCAATTTTCTTTCTTCTTCCTTAGTTCCAGAGGTAATTTAAAATTAATTGTTATGAAATTTTCAAAGCCACTGATTTTGTTTTTCATCAAAGGAACCATATTTTGAGGTGGAAAATGCACTGCTCATAAAAAACCATGTGAAGTAGACAGAGAAGGGCAGGAATAACATAAGGCATGTTTGAGGAGATAATGAGAAGATTGGCCAGAAAAGAGAAGGAGATTCATGTGGAAGATGACTGAGAGAAAATTGATAGTTTACTAATGAGAGAAATGATTATTAATAACTAATGATTTGGGGACATTCAGAGTTCCCCCTTTTCCTATTTTCAAGACCTCAACCTCTGAAGGTTGAGTTAAGCTCCTCTATTTGACCCCACCCAATTTTCCAAGGAATCTCTAGTCTAAGGTGAATTCCATTCAATCAAGCTTGGGTGGAGACAGTCCCTATTTTTTAACTTGCCCAAGGCTTGAGGTGGTCTGGGTATAGAAAGAGCCTCTCTGTCCAAGGGTAATTTGGTGTTACTCTCCATCCCTCATTGTAATATTAATTCTCTCATTAATTGTAAGAGTAGTTTTGAATACTCCTCTTCCAAAAGGATATACAAGCCTTGAGCCCACTGCCATGATTACCTTTGGTCTAAGAGAGACAACCAAATTACCATAATTTTAGTAATAAATGTGTTGGCCTTACTAATAAAATTATCAAATTACCCAGAAATTGTATGTCTCAAACTTTTTAATTGCCATGCTGATGGGGAAATAATAATAATAATAAAACTTTTAAGATTTTCAAAGTACTTTACATATATTATCCCATTTGATCTTCAAAATAATGCTGTGCAGCATATAATACACATATTATTTTCATCCCTATTTTACCTGTAAGGGAGTAAATTGAAGAAAGGTTAAGTGACTGACCCGTGATCACACAGCCAGTAAGTGTCAGAAGTATGATTTGAACCCAGGTCCTCCTTACCGAAGGTCCTAGACAATGTGCTGTCTCCTATATACAAGCTAAGTCTCTAGTAGAGGTGACCTTGACCTCTTCATGCCCCTTGTTATGAGACTTATGCCTAAGATTCCAGTATCACCCTGGTATGTAAGACAGGATCAAGGATAAGTCATGCTCTAATTTAGGAAGTGCTTATTAGACAAGAAGGAATTGGTGATAAGGAGGCCCCTCCTCTAAGAATGAGATCTATCTGACTTCCTTCTCTTTCTCAAGTTCATTGGCTCAAAACTCAAGGACTAGGGACTGGGAAGGTAATAAACGAAAAGTTTATAATATAGTAAAATAAACATGATGTGAGAGATTCAGGCCTTAGCTCTTGACCATCCTTGATATAGAAACCAATCATCTAAGGGAGATCAATGAAATTCTCTGCCATTTACAGGCTGGGAGTTGTTCAGATGTGTTCTCTATGACTTGTTGCGAAGTTGGAGCCATATCCTGTAACTGAGTGTTGGGAGTTTCATCAGTGCCTGTAATTATAAAGCTCCCTCTCTTCTTTTTTCTACTGTCCTTCTCTCCTGGCTTCTGAGCCAAGTGGTTGAGTGCTCTTTCAGTGATTTACAGAGCCTCAGAGTTGGAAGGAACTCATCAGTGGGAGTCTGGTGATATAAGAGACATCTTGTGCATTTGAAGTTCAAATTCAAAGTTATGAGTCCTGAGTCAAAGGTTATCTAGTCTGATACATACCTGAGCAAGAATCCTCTAAGATACTCTGATGAGTTGCTTTTCTCCAGAAGGCAGAACCATAGACCAAGGTCACAGTCACTTGCTTTTGGACTTGGTGTTAGGAAGAACTTCCTATCATTTGGAAATGTCCAAAGGTGGAATGTGTCACCCTTGGGGGATGGGGGAGGCAGTCACTGGATGCTTTTAGGTAGAAGTTGGATGGATGGCTCTTCGCGAATAGCCAACACAGCAATTTTTCAGAGAGAATTTTTGGTTTAGTGTTTGGTTTGGGTTACACTGGATGACCTCTAAGGTACCTTCCCACTCTGAGATTCTATGATTCTTTTGATAGTTCCATCAGCAGTCATCTGGTCCACCCTATATCTGTAAGAAGGATTCTACAGTTTTTTGTTGTGGTTTGTGTCTAATTGGTTTTATAGGTAGAAAGCATTTAAGTTCATAACTGTGCTACATTTTCAACATGCAAACAATTTTATGTATACTGCATTATCAGTATATTCCACTCCAATCTCATATAAGAATGTACTTTGTCATGTTCGGACCACGTATTGTGTTATATCCTGGGTGCCATATTTTGGAAAGGACATTGATAAACCATAAAGTATCCAGAGGATGATAACAAGGATAGGTCAGCCTTATTATAAATTAAAGGAAATAAGACTGTGTAGTCTGGACAAGAATTAATTAAATGAGTGATGGAGGGGATAAGACATGATAGGAGTCTTTAAATATTTGAAAGATTGCTATGTGGAAGGACTGAACTTTCCTACATGGGTTTAGAGGTCAGAACTAAGACAAGTGGGTGGAGAGTTGGGGGAAAGGTTAAGATATACACTGGGCAGCTAAGTGGCACAGTGGATAGAATAATGGACCTGGAGCCTGAAAGACTAATCTCCCTGAGTTCAAATACGACCTCAGACACTTAGTAATTGTGTGACCCTGGGCTCATCACTTAACCCTGTTTGCCTCAGTTTCCTCATCTTTAAAATGATCAGGAGAAGAAAATGGCAAAACCACTGCAGTATCTTTGCCATAAAGACCCCAAATTGTGTCATGAAGAGTCAGACATGAATGAAAAATGACTGACCAACAACCAAGATACATACAGAGAAAAGGATAGGGACCCTGTCTTAAAGGATCATATGTTTAGATTTAAAGGGGAGCTTAAAAGTCACAGATTCCTACCCCTTGTTTTATAGATGAGGAAACCGAGATCCAGAAAGTTTAGGTAACTTGCTCAGGGCCACATATTTCATATATGTTAGAGACATCTATCCAAATCCAGCTCTCTACCTACTGCCATTTCTTACCTAAGCTTTATATCTTTGTCCCCAACCTTGAGCACAGCTGGTGCTTGATGCAGGTTTGTTGAATAAATGAATGAATTTAACAGCAAGGATTTAACTATAAACTTCCACTCATCTTTGGGAGTTATAATATGACATCAGGCAATCCGCCAATATTTTTTTGAGCAACCACTATGTGCAAGGCTCTATGCCAGTACTCACCCATGGAACAGCTGCCCTGGAGACCTTGCTTCATTGCTTTTTCTTTGGAGTCTTCCATTCTCCCTCCTCTACTGCCTCCCACCTTTACTGAGTGTCTCCTTGATGGAAGAGAGAGAAGAGAAATCAACGTTATTCCTCATGGGTATCCGTGCACAAGAGCTTGTATGTTCTTGTTCAGAAATCATAGCATATCAGAACCAGAAGAGACCTCAGAAAGCATCTAGTCCAATGGGTTCCTCTCTAGTTAGTAGCCCTGACAAGTAGTCACCCAGTTTTCATTTGAACACCTTCACTGATGGGAGCTCAGGACCACTAAAATTCTACTGATGGACAGCTCCAATGCTTCCATAAACCTGTGCCTTTGAAGAAGAGGACCAGAACTGGGCAGGATAGAGGGCTGCACCCACAGCTTTCAGCCTCAGCTCTGCAGAAACTGAGTCTCGCCATTGCTTGTAGCCTTTGGCATCTGGAGGTTGCCAGAAACCTAAGAAGCAGTGGAATGAAGGGCAAATTTAGAGTCAGGAGATCTAGGTTAGTATTTAATCTGCTGATTACCAGCTAGGTAACAACAGGCAAGTTATTCACCTTGTGGAGCCTCAGTTTTCTCCTTTGTAAAATCAGACTAATGAATACTTGTATTGATTGTACTACCTATCTCCCAGGGTTATTAAGAGAAAGATGTATAGCAATTTTTTTCTTTTTTTTTTTCTTTTACGGAGAGGGGAAGGTGGGGCAGTTGGGGTTAAGTGACTTGTTCAAGGTCACACGGCTAGTGTGTGTGTGTGTGTGTGTGTGTGTGTGTGTGTGTGTGTTAAGTGTCTGAGACCAGATTTGAACTCAGGTCCTCCTGACTCCAGGGCTGGTGCTCTATTCACTGCACCACCTAGCTGTCCCTTAAGCAGTACAGTAATGTAAGTTGTTATTGATCAACTTTATTATTAGCTTCATTTATTCATATCCCTTGGTAGCACAGTGCTTAGAACACTGAGTCTGAGTGTTCAAGAAGACCTGAGTTCAAATCTGATTTCAGACCAGACTTCCTAGCTGCATAACCTTAGACAAGTCATGTAAGTCCTTTCAACCCCAGTTGCCTCATCTGTAAAATGGGAAAAATAAGAGTACCTACCTCCCAGGGTTGTTGTGAGGATAAATCAAATCAGGCAGTATCTGTCAAGGGCTTTGTAAACCTAAAAGCACGATAGAGATGCTATTATTATTATTCAACCAACACTGATCAAATTGGTTAATCTGTGCCTAGGACTGTGCTAGGCAGTGGGAGATGAAAAGTTTAGATATAATCCATGCCCTCACAGAGATTAGCTTGGCGATATTAACTGATTGCCTGATGTCATATTCCTCTTCTCAAACTAAAGTCTAGCTTTGGTCTAGCTCACAGATAACAATAATACACAGTAGTACACATTAAATGCATTAACGCATTTCTACCCAAAGTGCCATATGAGATCCAAGCTGTGTTGCTAATGTGTGCTCCCATAACATATTCCATAACTGAAGGAGTATTTGTCCTCAATGACGTTATCCCTTTTCCTGGAGAGAGGACACATTCATAGCCACATATGTACCTTGGAGTATGTCCAGAAACGTAAAATGAATACAGTGCTTTTTATTATTATTATTATTACTCTGCTTGTGGCAGGGGGTGGGAAGATGTGATTCCAAGGATGCAGAAACATTGGTCTCACCATCCAAAGAGGACAGCTGACTACATCTGCCTCACTGGGTGTGTTGGCTGAATGAACCTTCAATGATATCACATCATTGGTGGGAAGGAAGCAGGGAGAAACCAATCAGAAGATCTTGCCACAAGCACACTATGAGCAGATCCTAGCATAGTAGATAGAGAGTTAAATACAGAGTCAAAGAGATTTGGGGTAGAATCAGACACCTACAAGCCATAATAAGCCTTCCATTGACTCTCTCAAGAGCCTTCATTTTGGAGAAGCAGCATGATAACAATAATAATAATGCCTCTAATATTTACAGCAAAGTAACAACTCTGTGAGTCAGGAGCTATTATTATCCCCATTTACAGATGAGGAAACTGAGACTGGGAGAGATTAAGTGACTTGCCCATAATCACATAGTGAGCAAATGTATGAGGCTAGATTTAAACTCAGGTCTTCTTGTCCCCAACTCCCATACTGTATCCACTGAACTACCTACCTGTCCACTGGCATGAAGGAAAGAACTTTAGCTTTAGAGTGCAAAGACCTAGATTCAAAATAGTAGCTCTACTACTTCTGCCTGAGTGGCCTTGGCAAAGTCACTTAAACTCTCCCAGCCTCAGTTTCCTCATCTGCAAAGTGAGAAGTTTGAATTAGGCAATCTTGAATGCCTTTTTCCAGCTAATCTATGATCCTACAATAAATTCATAGATTTGTCTATAAGAAGAATGTAATAATATTTGTGCTACCAACCTTATAGAGTTATTATAAGGAAAATGCTTTGCAATCAAAAAAGCATTTGAGAAGTGTGAGTTTTTAAGATTACTACCAACCCTGTCAAAGGTATTTTTGAAGGCTAAATTGCAGCAGAGAGGAAGGCAAGAGTAGAAAGAAATAGTCATAGTACTTTATGGAAATTATATCATGAAATTGTAGGGTATCTGTTCCTTCTTAATAAAGCCTTCTGTTATCTATAATGTCAAGTTCAAGTTCTTCAACCTGGAATTCAAGGGCCTATGTAATCTGTCCCATTCCATTTATAGGACAATAGGGTAATCACATTTATTTGGAGTAATTTAGGAATACTTCGGTGATCTTTAAAAGAGTGGGGGACATGGTACATGGTCCCCTGATATTTGACACATAGTAGATTCTTAATAAATGCATATTGGTTGACTGATTGACACAATAGTAAAGAAAAACACTGTTCTGGATTTTTTTTAAGTACTGTTATGGGGTGGTTAGGTGGCACAGTGAATAGAGCACCGGCCCTGGAGTCAGGAGTACCCAAATTCAAATCCGGCCTCAGACACTTAACAAAAAACTAGCCATATGACCTTGGGCAAGTCACTTAACCCCAATTGCCCTCCCAAAAAAAGGCAAAAAAAAGTACTGTAAGCCAATGAGCCCAACTTCAATTCCTGGACAAATTCTGGAAGATGTTATTGAAGAGATGGTCAATGACTATCTAGCAAACAAAATGACAATCACCAAGAACCATGCTCACTTCTTCAAGAAGAGGTCATGTCAGGTACTGTTCATTGAACTGTGATATAGTCCACCATTCTGGAAAACAAGTTGGAATTTTGTGACAAAAGTTATGAATCTATGTCCTTTGTGTTAAAAATCTGCTACAGGGCATATATCCCAAAAGGAAATACAGAAAAAGTTTCCATATCTATCAAAATATTCATAGCAGTGTTTCATATGGTTGTACAAAAAAAAAATGGGAGCAAATTGAGTACCCATTGGTTAGAGAATGACTGAGTTAACTATATTAAAAATATGTATTAATGAAATATTATTGTATTCTAAAAAAAATATGAAGGATTCAGAAATACCTGGAAACGTATGCATGAACTGAAGCACAATGAATAAAGTAGAACCAGGAGAATGGTATATACAATGGCTTTGGTCATATATGAGAAAGCAACAGTAAAAAAGCAACTAAACTCAAATTGCAATGGCCATCTTGGTCACAAAGAGATTACAAAAAATACTTCTCTTGGTAAAGAGGCAGAAAATTATGGATGTGTAATGTTGTGTACATTGGCAGAATCAGTAGATTTGCCAGTTGGTTTTAGAGAACTGGGGCTTTTTTGTCTGTTTTGTTTTTGTTACAAGGGAGGCAAGTACAATGAAAAAAAAAGATATTGCCAAGAAATAATTAAGGTGTAAAATTCCCCCAAAAAATCAGTCAAAATTTAAAAATTAAATTAAATTTTAAATTTTAAAAATTTAATTTGAAAAAGATACAGACAAAGATAATAAAACAGATGATGTCAGAATAAAATCATTTTTGACAGGTCTATCAGACTGGTACATGAGGGAAATGTTGAAAATACATTTTGAAATCTTTCAAGCATTACTTTTGGACAAAATGGAAGGATATAGGCTAGATGGTAGTAAATTGGATGGATTTAGAAATGGTTCAATGACCAAATCCAAAGAGAAGTTGTAAAATAAATAGTAGATGCCAATATAAAATGAAGTCTCTAGTGGAGTGCCTGAGGGATCTGTAGTTGGCCCTGTCTTGGTTTCCAATTACAGATGAAAGTGGCTTCTCCAAAATTACCAATGATCTCTCAATTGTCGGATCCAGTGTTCTTTTCTCAATCATCATACTCGATCTCCTTGCAGCATTCTACACTGCCAACCCCCCTTTTCTCCTGTATACTTTCTCTACTCTGAGTTTTCAACCCTGCTCTCTCTTGGTTTGCTTCCTGACCATCTTCTTTGCTGAATCATCAGCTATGTCCTCCTGCTTCCTAACTATGGATATACTCTTGAGTTTTTATCCTGTTCCCTCCTTTCTTCTCTCTCTCCACTTTCTCTTTGGTGACCTCATCATTTCCCATAGGTTCAATGATTATTTTTATGTATATGACTCCCAGATCTAAATATATAACCCTGGTCTTTCTTTTGAGCTCCCACATCATCGACTGTCTATTAGATATTTTAAACTGAATGTCCAAATACATATTAGGCATTGCAAACTCTATATATCCCAAATAGAACTCCCCCCCAACATATTTCTTTTCTAAATTTTCCTATTTCTGGCATAGGCATCATCATCATAATCATCATCATCCTTCCAGTCTACCAGGTTCACAACTTTGGAATCACTCTCAATTCCTCACACTCTCCTTTCACATATTCAATTTGCTTCCATATATCTTTAGTTCTACCTCCATCTATATCTCTTGCATTTGTCCCCTCTTCTTCTCTCATTCCACCACTACCCTAGTTCAGTACTTCATCCCCCTAACCTGAACTATTGCAAAAGCCTTTAACGTGGTCTCCCTGCCTCATTAATTCCTTCTCCAATCTATTCTCCATAGAACCGCCAAAGTGATGTCTTGAAAACTAACATGTAACCACACTGTTCTTCTGCTCAGTTACTTCCAGTGGCTCCTTATTGTTTCTAGGATCAAATCCAAACTCCTAAGACCTTATATAACCTGGCTTCTAAGCAGCTAGGTGACACAGTGAATAGAGCACTGAACCTGAAGTCTGAAAGACCTGACTTCAAATGTAAACTTAGATGCTGACAAGTTGTGTTTCCCTGGGCAAGTCACTTAACCCCTGTATGCATCATTTTCCTCCTCTGTAATATGTGGATAATATCACTAACCTCCAAGAGTTGTTGTAAGTAAGATAATATTTGTAAACTATTTCACAAATCTTAAAGTGTTACATAACTGCTAGCTCTGGTTATTCTCACTGTTACTATTATTACCTTTCTATCCTTATTTCACATTACTTCCATTCAAAGATTCTACTATCCAGCCAAATTAGTCTTCTTATTATGTCTCACAGATGACATTCCTTCTCCAATATTCATTCACAGGCTTTCCCCTTTATAGCTAAAACTACACCTAGAATGTAAGCCTTCCTTCTGCATGCCTGTTAGAATTCTTTTAAGGCTCAGCTTAAATACTACCTCTTACATGATGCCTTTCCTGATCCCTCTCCCTCAACTTTTATTGCCTTCCTACCATCTCTCTATCTACGTTCATATATGTGTGTGTGCCTATATACACTTATATGCCATATATACTTATATCTACGCATGTTGTCTCTCTAATAGAATGTAAGCTTCTTGAGGGAAGGGCTATTTGTTTTTTGTACTTTTATATATACCCAGCACCTTGGACAGCACCTAGCACATAGAGGGAACACTAGATAGACTTAAAGACGAACAATATGTTTATAAAATTTTCAGATGACACAAAACCGGGAAGAAAAACCTGATCTACTGGATGACAATCAGGACCAAAAAATATATTGACAGATGAAGACATTAGATTGAAACTAAGAAGTTGAAATTTAATGAGGAAATTTGTCAAATTTTTATGCTTGGGTTCAAAGAATCATCACAACTGTGAGTTGGAGGAGATGTAGCTAGAGAGAAGTTGGGTGGAAAAAGACCTACTGGTTTTAGTGGACTACAAGCTCAATGTGAGTAAATAGTAGTACACAATAGCTGAAAAGCAAAATCCATCTTAGGCCATTTTAATAAAAGTATAGTGCCCAGAGTAGGGGAGGTGATAGTCCTGTGGTACTCTAACCTGGTGGAACCACATCTAGTTTCCTGTTTCTGATTCTGAACAGTACATGTTGTAAGACACATTGTCAAACTTGGGAGTATTTGGAGTAGGGTGACCACAATTATAAAAGAACTCAGAACTACTATGCCCTACAAGTACCTGTTGAAAGAACTGATCCTATTTATCCTATGGTAGAAAATCCTTAGTGGGGAGTTGTGATTCCAATATCCAAATACCTGGAGGGTCTTCATGGAGAAAAAGTAGAATAATTCTGTGTCCCTAGTCATGAGAAATTATTGGTAGGTAGGTGTCAGCTAACTTCAAGGCAAAACTTCCTAGCAATCAGAACTGCCCAACAATGGAATGGGCAATCTCAGAGAATACTAAATTCCCCATCACTGGACATGAGCAAAGACTGAATAATTTCCAGTCAGGGATATTGGAAATGAGATTCATATGTCAGTTGAAGTGAGAATAGATGTCCTTTAAGAACCCTTCCAATTCAAATCTTTGATTCTGTAATAATGACATTTCTACAGGAATTGACAAGGCATTGCCCCTTGCTTCTTGCAGATAATAAGCATTTGTTGAATTAATACCAAAAAATTTTGTGAATTATTTCTTTTAAAATATATTTTGTCTCATTAAATATTTTCCAATTGCATTAGAAAAATTTAACATTCATTGTTTAAAATTTTGAGTTCCAAATTCTCTTCCTCTCTCTTATCCTTATATGCATTGTTTCTGTTTGATCTTCTCGTGTGGCAGATAGGGCAAGTAGGTTCATTACCCCACTTTACAGACTTAATGAAGAGGGAAAGTGATTTGCCCATGGTAATAAGGGTGTCTGTGATTTGTATTTCATGCCTGTAGATATACAAATGTATCTATAATCTCATCAATGTGGATGGTCCTTCCTCCCTACCCCCAACAATGCAAATTGAAATGCATTCATGCCGACCCATCCTGCACACTAGATTCCCCAAAGTTCCACTGAGCATGCCAGAACTTTTCCTCAGTTTCTCTTGATACTTAGAGGATACTAGCACTCTACAGACTGTCTGTTTTTATCCTCTGCTCTTGCCACATGATCATGCGATTTCCTTTTTTTGACCATGTAATTCTTTATTGAAATTCTTTACTCTGGCTCTTGTTTATACATCTTTATTTGTTATTGTTTACAGGCAGTTCACCTACCATCAGTCTCCTGAGGGAGAATCATTTTTAATTCTTTTGAAACTATAATGGTCCATGACTTGCAGCAGTAGTGTCAGAATATTGGTACACTTGTTTCAGGGAAAATTTGAGGAGATATAGGATCATAGATTTATGGAAGAATGGGGCTTTTGAGGTTATCTAGTCCAATCCTCTATTTTTGCATTTGAGAAATTGAGGCTCTACATATGGGACGTGCCAAAAGTTTCATAGGCTCTACCTATGGGATTTACAGATAGATAATTAGATCAGACAGACAGACAGAGAGACAGGTAGATGATAGATACATAGATAGATAGATAGATAGATAGATAGATAGATAGATAGATAGATAGATAGATAGATAGATAGATAGGTAGGTAGGTAGATAGATAATTATATTGATAGGCAGACTCTGAAGGTTGTCTACTTGAATGTCAAAATCTGCCTAATACACATTATTCATGCACTTGTTTTTTCCTGTGTGGATAGTTATGCCAAACTCTTTTTGAATCTCATCCATGAGATTCTATAATGTTCTAGAACTTGATGCAAGTCATCCACAAATGTGAGCGTGTAGAGGACCTCACCATCCACAAGGAATCCCTCTTCAAGTTGAACACTTTATGTGAAATCTTGCATGACAGTGGCAAACATATGTTAGTGAGCACATATCTCCTTGTTTTATGCTTCACTCTTTAAGAGGGCAATTGAACAAAGTTTTCTTTGGGTTAGATCTTTGAAGGAATCTCCCATAATGTTGATATATGGAAGAAGACCCTTCATTGGAAGAGAACCTTTGAGGCAGTGTTTGCTTTTCCAAACCAAATATTTTTATAGTCAACAAACAATAAACAGAAAAATATTATATTCTCAGTCAATTGTCTGATGGTAAAGATGCAAACTACATCTAATATTCTCATCTATTATTAATGTATGTGGTGATTATTCTCATATTTTTAATAGATGGGAAAGTAGGCATTTAGGTCAGTAGTTGTTGATGTTTTTTTAGTCACTTTATTTTGGTATTAATAAGGCTCAAGATTTTTCCCTGCCTTTAGTGTCTTCCCCTCCTTCAAACACCCTTAGAATCACTCCTTCAATTCACTCAATATTATGTTGACTCCATTACTTATTTCTTCTGTTTATTCTTGGCCTAATCCAGATGTTTTCCCCATATGTATTCTCTTTAGTTTCCTACTATTGGTTTGTCTGGGTCTCTTTCATTTCCATGTGTAATGGCTCTGTTGTCCTTGATGGTAAATTACTAAAGAGATGAATTGTAAAAAAAAAAAAAACCTTCTAAAAAGGGGGAATTTCTCTTGTGCTATAGGAATTCTTAGAATTTATTTCTCACATTTTTTATTCTATTTATTTTTTTTAGTTTTTAGTTTTCAATATTCATTTCCACAAGATTTTGAGCTACAAATTTTCTCCCTGTCTTTCCCCCAACCCCCACCCAAAGATGGCAAGCATACTGAATACCTTGTCCCACAATCTGCCCTCCCCTGTATTCCCCCATTTCACCCCACCACCCCCTTACTTTTTCATAGGGCAAGATGCATTTTCATGCCCCATTGCCTGTATATCTTATTTCTCAACTGCTTGTAAAATAATTTTTAACATTTGTTTTTAAAACTTTAAGTTCCAGATTCTCTCCCTTCTTCCTTCCTCACCCAACCCTACTAGGAAGACAAGCAATTCAATATAGGTTATACATGTGTAGTTATGCAAAACATTTCCATAGTAGTCATGTTGTGAAAAACTAACTATATTTACCTCCATCCTATCCCACCCCCCATTTATTCTATTTTCGCCTTTGACCCCATCCCATTTCAAAAGTGTTTGCTTCTAACTACCCTCCTCTCCATCTGTCCTCCCTTCTATCATCCCCCCTCTTCTCCCCTTCCCCCCTACTTTCCTTAGTGTAATATACCCAATTGAGTGTGTATGTTATTACCTCCTTAATCCAAATCCAATGAGAATAAAGTTGCCTCATTCCCTTTCACCTTCCTGCTCTTTCCTTCCATTGTAACAGCTTTCTCTTGCCTCTTTTAAGTGAGATAATTTACCTTATTCTATCTCTCCCTTTCTCCTTCTCCCAATATATTCCTCTCTCACCTCTTAATTTTATTTTTTTAGATATCATCCCCTCATATTCAACTCATCCTGTGCCCTCTGTCTATGTATACACATACACACACACATCCATATACATATATACACCCACCTATACATATATATGTATGTATACATTTATATATGTATATATTCCCTTCAACTATCCTCATACTGAGAAAAGTCTCATGAGTTACAAATATCATCTTTCCATGTAGAAATGTTAATAGTTCAACTTTCATAAGTTCCTTATGATTTCTCTTTCCTGTTTATCTTTTCATACTTCTCTTGTTTCTTGTTTTTGAAAGCCAAATTTTCTTTTCAGTTCTGGTCTTTTCATCAAGAATGCTTGAAAATCCTCTATTTCATTGAATATCCATATTTTCCCCTGAAGTATCATACTCAGTTTTGCTGGGTAGGTGATTCTTGCTTTTAATTCTAGCTTCTTTGACCTCCATATTCCAAGCCCTTTGATCCCTTAATGTAGAAGATCTTCTGTTATCCTGATTTTGTTTCCACAATACTCAAATTGTTTCTTCCCAACAGCTTGTAATATTTTCTCCTTGACCTGGGAACTCTGGAATTTGGTTATAATATTCCTTAGAGTTTTCTTTTTGGGATCTTTTTCAAGAGGCAATTGGTGAATTCTTTCAATTACTATTTTGCCCTCTGGTTCTAGAATATCAGGGCAGTTTTCCTTAATAATTTCTTGAAAGATGGTGTCTAGGCTTTTTTTTTATCATGGCTTTAAGGTAGTCCAATAATTTTTTTATTTTTAAAATTTTTATTCAGAAATTTAACTAATTTAATTGTCATCATAAGCATTAGACAAGAAAATTCTAGAAAACATGTTAACAGCAAATGTTTGATATAATTCAAAATTTAGAGAGAAGGTATAAATGGGGTGTTCAGGAAGGACTAGCATCTCTGGTGTAAGGGCTTACTGAGCACTTTTCAGCACTGCTTATCTACCTTTGTTGTCTGCCTGCTGTTAAACTCTCACCGGTGCCTCCAAAAAGCTGTAGTTTGTGCTGTGGCCACACTGTAAATTGTCTCAGCAAATGGGCTCAAGTAGGTTGAGGGTACTGACAAGCCTCAAATGCTTCAGTGAGTTAAGGGATGGGGGGAGGAGGAGGAAGGCTTCTGCCTACAAAGATTTCCCCAGTGGAGTAGGTAGATGAGAATAATTTGTTGCAATAGCCATGAAGGCAGCTAAAGCAAGCACTGTGAAGGGCATAGAGTTTGGTCAGACATCAAAGACACCAAGATATCTACTGCATCCATCACCAGCCATCTTGACATTTGTCTTGCCACTGGACTTTGATGAAGCTTTTCAAGGCTGCTGTATCACAGCTGATGACAGCAGGGGAGAGGACTGGGTTGTCGGCTGCCTTCACAATTCACACATGTCCACTTCTCATGCTTCTCTTGCTTCTTGTATCTGAATGTCAAATTTTCTATTCAACTCTGGTTTTTTCAGCAAGAATGCTTGAAAGTCCTCTATTCCACTGAATGACTATATTTTCCCTTGAAACATGATACTCAGTTTTACTGGGTAGGTGACTCTTGGTTTTAATCCCAGCTCCTTTGCCCTCCAGAATATCATATTCCAAGCCCTTCAATCCCTCAGTGTAGACGCTGCCAGATCCTGGGTTATCCTGATTGTGTTTCCACAATATTAAAATTGTTTCTTCCTGGCTGCTTGTAATATTCTCTCCTTAATCTGGGAATTCTGGAACCTGGCTATAATATTCCTAGGAGTTTTCTTTTTGGGATCTTTTTCAGGAGGTGATCGGTGGATTCTTTCAACCTCTATTTTGCCCTCTGGTACTAAAACATCAGGGCAGTTTTCTTTGAGAACTTCCTGGAGGATGCTTTCTAGGTTCTTACTTTGATCATGGCTTTCAGGTAGTCCAATAATTTTAAAATGATCTCTCCTGGATCTATTTTCCAGGTCAGTGGTTTTTCCCATGAGATATTTCACATTGCCTTCTATTCTTTCATTTGTTTGGATGTGTTTAACAGCATCTTGATTTCTCATAAAGTCATTAGCTTCCATTTGCTCCCATCTAATTCTGAAGCAATGATTCTCCTCAGTGAGCTTTTGAGATTCTTTTTCCATCTGGCAAATTCGACTTTTTAAGGCATTCTTCTCCTCATTGCCTTTTTGAGCCTCCTTTGCCATTTGAGTCAGTCTGTTTTTTAAGATATTATTTTCCTCAGTCAGGCTGTTGACTCTCATTTCATAATTTTCTTGCATTGTTCTCATTTCTCTTCCCAATTTTTCCTCTACTTCTCTTATCTGCTTCTTAAGGTCCTCTATGGCCTGTAATCAGCTTGTATTTTCCTTTGAAGCTTTTGGTGCAGGAGTTCTGACTTCACTGTCTTCCTTCTGTTCCATGCTTTGCTCATTTTTGTCCCCAAAATAGGAATGTAATGTTGGAATCTTCTGTCTGCTTTGTTTCCTTTGCCTGCTCATTTTGCCACTCAACTACTTGACTTTTGGTCTTTTTGCCACAGTATGATACTGCCTCCAGACAGGGGAGCTTTCGTCCCAAACGCTGGGGTTTTCTCAGCTGCCAAGTATTAGATGGGTGCCCTCTCTGAGGTCTCCACACGCTCTGGCAAGCTGGACACACACCCCAGGACCTCCACCCTAGACTGCAATCCAGATCCAAGCAGGTTAAGGCAAGAGCGATTACCCCTCAGACTGGTGCTTGGTCCCCCTACACTTTGCAGGCTAGGAGCTGCCACATGGCTCTGGCTGGCTGTGCTGGCCTCTCAGTGGCTTCTCGCCCTGGGGGTAAAAGCCACACACTCCCACTTACTGGTCCCAAAGTCCAGACTGCTCTGGCCTCTCGCTTTGTCCTTCGCATCTATGTGTTGATAAATCTGGAAACTGCCACAGCTGCTGCTGATCTGGAGTCCCTCTGGCCGAGGCTGGTCAAGCCCGCCCTGGGGCTAAAGCCTCAGCGTGGCGCTGGGCTTGGCTCCCAGAGGACTGTGCTGTATTCCTGCTGGCATGCCGGGCTGTCCTCAGTGGGAGGTTAGCTTCTCTGTGTCATTTTGTGGGTTCTGAAGCTCCTCCAATAATTTGTAAATTATCTCTCCTGGATCTATTTTCCAGGTCAGTGGTTTTTCCAATGAGATATTTCACATTGCCTTTTATTTTTTCATTCATTTGGATCTGTTTTATAGTATCTTGATTTCTCATAAAGTTATTAGCTTCCATTTGCTCCAATCCAAATTTGAAGGAATTATTCTCTTCAGCGAGTTTTTGAAATTCCTTTTCCATCGGACAATTTGGCTTTTTAAAGCATTCTTCTCCTCAGTTGTTTTTTTGGCCTCTTTTGCCATTGGGTTAATCTATTTTTTTAGGGTGTTATTTTCTTCAGTATTTTCAGAGTCTCCTTTAGCAGACTTGTTTTCATGATTTTCTTACATAATTCTTGCATCATTCTCATTTCTCTTCCCAGTTTTTCCTCTACTTCTCTTACTTGATTTTCAAAATACTTCTTGAGCTCCTGCAACCTGTTGCAATGTTGCAATGGCCTGCAACCAGTTCATATTTTTCTTGGAGGTTTTTGATGCAGGAGTTTTGACTTTGCTGTCTTCTTCTGGTTCTATGTTTTGATCATCTTTGTCATCAAAATATGATTCTAGGGGCAGCTAGGTAGTGCAGTGAATAGAGCACTGGCCCTGGAGTCAAGAGGACCTGAGTTCAAATCTGGCCTCAAACACTTAACACAAAAACTAGCCCTGTGACCTTGGACAAGTCACTTAACCCCAATTGTCCCTACAAAAAAGCAAACAAACAAACAAAATATATGATTCTATAGTTTGATTATGCTTCCTCTGTTTGCTCATCTTGCCAGTCAATTACTTGACTGTTGAGCTCTTTGCCACAGTAGAACTCTGCTTCCGGAGTGGAGAGTGCTGTGTCCCAAATTTCTGGGGTTTTGCACAGCTGTTGTCAGAGCTTATTCTGGGCACCCACCTTGGAACTGTGAGAATTCTCTCTCCATAGTCTCAACAAGCTCTACCATGCCTGCACTCCTTACCCCAGGACTGCCACCCAAGACTGCAACCCAGATCCAAGCAGGACAAAGCAAGAGAATCCCACTTCAGTGTCAGCAAAGAGATTCCTACAATTGCCCTCTTGATAGTCCCTTGGTCCCCCCATGATCTGTAGACCTGGAGCTCAGGAGGCAGCAACCACAGACAGCTACTGAAGCTGCTGCCACCTCCATCACCTCAGGGGGCAGGGGCCAGACCACTCTCTTCTCTCACCCAGGATCAACTGAGTTCCCCACTGACCTTTTACTTCTCTTTGGCATTTATGGGTTGAGAAGTCTGGAAACCACCACAGCTGCCAGTTATTCACTCTCCTGAAGTCTGCTCTGGCTGGTCTGTGCTGGTGATCTGGGCCAGCCTGGTTCACACAGGGCTGTACTCAGCTCCCAGTCCAGTGCAATAGACCCTTCCTGTCGGCCTACCAGGCTGACTTTAGCAGAACATTTGTTTCTCTCTGTCATTTTGTGGGTTCTGTAGCTCTAAAATTTGTTTAGAGTCATTTTTTATAGGCATTGGAGGTAGTTGGAGTGGAAGCTCAAGCAAGTTCCTGCTTTTATTCCACCATCTTGGCTCTGCCCCTCATTTCTCACTTTTTTTTTTAACTTAAGAGAATATGTTTTGACTCCACCCACAGACCATTAGTACTTAGGTACAAGCTAGTTGGCCAAGTTAAATGTGTGGGCTTGCGGCCACTAGAATGGCCTTTTCCCTCTGTAGAAATCATAAAACCATAGGTTTAGAACAGGAAAGGATCATCTCTTCCAACCTATCATTTTACAGATGAAGAAATTGAGGTGCTAAGTGAGAAACTAAGAACCTAAGAGTTGACAACGATCACTTTACAAGTAGTAAAGTCACAGAGGTAAGATTTGAATGCAGGTTCATTCTTCCCACTACATGAGGAGTCTCAAATATAGTCTAGGAGCACAAGCAGCCTGCTAAACTTTCCAGTGCCCACTAGAACCAAATTAAAATGTAATTGAGAAATGTTTAGCAAAATAAATAAAAATACAACATAAGTAATGATTTGTTATTTTCTTTTTTTTTAAGCAATTGGGGTTAAGTAACTTGCTCAAGGTTACATGGCCAGTTATTATTTTTTTGTGTGGGTGCCAAGTATCTGAAGCCAGAACCAACCCTGGATCTCCCGACACCAGGGCCTGCGCTCTTACTGCGCCGCCTGGCCGCCCCCTGACTTGTTATTTTCTAAATACCCATCACACAAGCATCCATTCTATGTGAATTTGACACCACTGAATTAAAACATGAAAACTAAGGAACCATACACATACTATCCCCAAAAAGATTACAATAAATTTTTCCAGTAATGTTGGAAGAGCTGAAGATCCTTACCAAAATGTGTCTCCAGCCCCTACCCCACAGAGCTATTGTAAGGATCAAATAAGATAATATCTGTAATGTCCCTGGCACATACTAGGAGCTATATAAATATTTACTCCCTTTCCCCCTTCCCCTTGCCTTTGGCAACCTGCAGTCCCCTCTCTTTTTCTTTTTCATGAGCACTGCCACTTCCATTCCCTCCCTGATTTCTAGTGTCCTCAGATTTCCCTTAGTCACACTGACCTTTCAGGGCAGGGCCAAATGCTCTACATTTTTCCTAACCCTGTCCATCAAAACAGAGCTGTCCTTGGTCCTATCTTGTAAGGTCCCTTATAACTGCAGAGACAGAAGACTGTGCAATAGGAAGGCCTCTGGCTAGACATTTAAGAACCCCGGGTTTAATTCTAGACCAGTTACAAAACAGCTATATGAGCTAAGTCACTTTACCTCTCGGACCTCAGTTTACGTTTCTGTAAGAAAAGGAGGTTGGAGAAGATGACCGCTAAAACTCTTTTTAACCCTGAGGTAGTATGTTCTAAGTTTTTCTACCAATGAATTAGCTGAGGACTGAGAATGCTCTGAAAACTAAGAGCTAAGAGAGAAAAGAGAAAGCTAAGAGAATTGATGGGTTTGTGTTCTAAAATCTCTTGGGGCATTAACATTCTATGGTTCTTTTATTCTAAGGTTCCTTCTGCCTCTGACATTATAGGATCCTGTGACAAGAACTAATGTGAACATTTAATTCTAGTGGAGGTATTACATTTAATAGAGATAGTCCCATTTTAACAGCAGTCTTCAGTACCATAATTTGATTCAGCAAACATTTATTAAATGACCACTGGTGGAAAGAAAATATTCCCTTAGTGGTAAGAATTTCAAGTCCTCAAGGCAGACCAGTTGGGGACATTCTTTTGGCAAACACAACCACTGGTCTGCACATGCAAAATCATAACATATTAGAGATACAAGGGACCTTAGCATTTTCTAGCCAAACCTCTCACCCTGGGTAAGAATCCCCTCTACAATATATCTGACAGGTGGTCAACCAGACTCTGCTTGCATGCTTCCAGAGATTGGGAGCTCACTAACACATCCTACATTTACAGCTGGCCCTGTGTATAAGCAGCCTGTCACTTGGAAAGAAGCTGCCACTATGCTCCCTGAAAGATCCATAATATCAATCATTCATTAAACATTCATTCAACAGACATTTTATTTAACATTTACTATTTGCAAGGCCTTATTCTTGTGCTGGTTATAGAAAGGCAAAAATATCGCCAATCTTCACAGAGTTCAAAGTCTAGGTGAAGAGAAATAAATGCTCTGGAATCAACATCTCAGAATTTGATGTCACCTTATCCAAAATATAACTAAACAGAAATCTGCTCTACACAATTCTTGGCACATAGTAGGTGCTTAATAAATGTTTATTGATTGACTGGACATCCAGCCTTTGCTTGAAGGTCTCCACTAAGCAGAAAACCATGACCTCAAAGGGAGCCAGTTCAACTTTTGTATAGATCTAATTGTGAGGAAACTTTTTCTTTATATTGTCTCTGTGACTTTCATCTGTTTCCCCACGTTCTGACTTCTACATTCAAGAAGGTTATGGCTCCTCCCTCTTTTATATGGTAGGCCTTCGAATATTTAAAGACAACTATAATGTATCTCCTAAGTCTTTTCTTATCTGGGCTAACATTCCCAGTTACATGAAATGATAATCCTATGCCACGGAGTGTTCCATCTTTTCTCTCCATTCTACTCATCCTCTTTTGGATATGCTTGGTGACGCTCTTCCAAAAATGTCACATCTAGGACAGAACAGGGTGTGCTCAGATTAGTGTGGATTGCACCAGGATTCTCTTCTGCTTCATCCCATATACTCAGCTTCTATTCATGCAGCCCAAGATCATATTAACTAATTTGGATACCCTCATACTCTGACACTTAGTGAATTTGCAGTCTACCAAAATTTCCAAATATTTTTCCCATAAAATGTGGTCTAACCAGACCTTCCTTACCCTCCACTTTTATCATTTGTGTTTCGGTCAAGGTATGGAACTTTACATTTACATTTGTTCTTATCAAGTGTCGTATTATTTGATTTAGCTCGTTATTTTACCTATAAATATATTGGGATTCTGATTCTTTTATCCTAAACCTTTTTTGATACCATCTAAAATACCTTCTGAACCATCCAGAAAGGATTCAGTAGAGTTTTAATGTCAAATACATTTTACAATATTCCAACTCTGAAAATTGGGGGTTCACAGATGCTATATAGGGCAAAACTCTGTTGCAAAGAATATTCAGTTAGCTAGAAAGCCAACCTTCCCAGGTACATTAGGCAAAAGGTAATTTATTGTATAAGTCAAGAGCAAATTATTGTATAAGTCGGTCCTCAGCTAATTCAGGAGTAGAAAAGCCCTTAGAACATACCACCATAGCATATCAGGGTTAAAAAGAGCTTTAGAGGTCATCTTCTCCAGCCTCCTCTTCTTACAGACACATAAACTGAGGTCCAGAAAGTAAAGTGACTTACCTCATATAGCTATTTTGTAGTTGATCTAGAATTAAACCCAGGGCTATAAGTCAAGTCTTCTGTGTAAAATTGAAAACATTTGGAAACAAACCATTTTTCAAAGTCAATATGGTATGGGTCCATACCAGGTTACAAATGCCATTCTTAGAGTCATAAAATATTAGAGTAAGGAAGAGCATTAAATCATAGAAACTAGAAAGGACATTACAAATCATTTAACCCAGTGTCTCATTTTACAGGGGGAGAAATTGAAGTACAGAGTAGTTATCCAAATCCTGTCTCTGACACTTTTTAGCTGTGTGACCCTGGTCAAGTCCCTTAAGTCCAGTCTTGTAGGCAACTTTCTAAGACTGTAAGTTGCAAAGAAAGTATCAAAGCAAAGTGATAGAGGTTCCTTATCTGGGAGTTTCTGTAGCCAGTGAAATCAAAGGTCCAGTTCCTGTCCCTTTTCTTGTCCTTTTCCTCCTCCTCTTCTTCCTTCTCCTCCTCTCCTCCTCATCTTCCTCCTCTTCCCTCTCCTCCATCATCATCATCATTAATATTAGGGACTCCTTGTGCTAATTTCTCATGTATCTGGGTTATTACCCTTGCCCAGAAAATCTAGGCACTTTATAATGTGGCAGCACCAACGAGTTTGTTGTTACCAAACTCCACCTAGTAAGTAAGCTCCTCGTAGTAAGCTCACCATTCATAAAGCTCAAAGAAATGAAAATTGACCAAAGTAAAGAACTAGAACTCACAGTCAAACTCATAGAAAGAAGCAATGCCCGCCCGTGAGCAGCTCTCCCCAGGAGCCTCCATGGCCTCGATCTTTATAGTCATAGCTTGGGCAGAGAGGCTCCCAGTGGGTGTGGTCTACAGTGTAGTTTCTTGGTATGTTTGTCTTCTGAGAATTTACACCCCAGCAGGTGTCACTAATAGGTGTCACTAGAGAGCTAATATTTCTCATCTGCATTGCGTACTTTGGGCCTCTGCCTGCAGTTCTCCGCAAGTGGCACCTGGTGTCCTCAGCAGCAAAGCTCCATAGGTGAGGGAGGAGACCAGTTCCATAGCTGGAGAGTAAGGGAGGGGATACTTTAGAGTTATGTTCATGGGAGACACTTAGGTGCAGTTCAATTTGTATTCATTTCATTTTTATAGATGAGGAAGCTGAGTCTTAAAGAGGTTAAGTGACTTGACCATGGTTATAAACATAGCTAGCAAATTTTGCAGCCAGGATTTGAACCTATAACTCCTAACTCCAGTTTTAATGTTCTTTACATCCCTCAACCTGCTCCCTCTCAGAAAAGAACCTCTATGTTCCTGAGGAGGGTACTGATTTCCTCTATACCCAAGACTTTCCAGCTATAATCATTTCATTGACAAGTATTTATTAAGTATTGCACAGAAGTCTTATAGGGCTAGCATGAGGTACCATTCCTTCCCTCTAAGAATTTATAGCTGAGTTGTGAAGAAAAGGCATGAATTCACTCACTACCCACCTGGACTATTTCAATAATTTCTTAACAGATCTTTCCAGACTATATTCTCTCTCCCTTCCAAACCATACCTTCTAGCCAGATTAATCTTTATGCATGTGTCTGATCAAGATTTTTTCCACCTTTCTGCTTCAAACTTCTCATTTCTTTGAGGACACCCTAACTCTAATTTCCCTTTTGAGGGAAATTAATTGGTCACAAGAATTATCCTGACATAACCAACTCAGTTTAAAGAGAAGAGAATTAAAAAGATGATTTTTCTATCTCCAGGGAAGTCCCTTCTCATAGGACAAAGTTTTAATCAGCAGAGTTAGAGACTTTCTGTTATAGTTGGTCTACTATGACTTGGGAATAACTGTAATGAAAGATCTCTTCCAAAAGGAACTTTATGTAGTCATCACAATTTCATCTGATCACAGAAGAGAATAGATGGACAATCATCTCCTATTCCTGGAAGCCCTGCTTCTCTCTTTGTATAGTCAAAAATTTCATTAGTTTGACTGGCAGCCACATTATACCATTAAAGGGTATTGAGTTTATATTCCACTACAATCCCCAGATCTTTTATCTTTTATAAAAAAAAAAAAGTCAAATGTATTCCATCTCATAACTTGTGAAATTGATTTTTTTAAACTGATGTATAATGCTTCACATTTGTCCTTATTAAATTTCAGCATTTATGCTTCTTAAAGTTCTTCCTTGGACACTAAGAAATTAGCTCGGCATAAATATACTCACAGAGTATATTTTTGAGAAGTTGGGCTTGAACTCAAGTCTTTGAAGTCAGCCCTTGACACATACCAGTTGCCTCTGGCAACTTGCTAAAACAGTAATTGTTATTGATCTACATTGGCAGACAGCGTTTTCCCACTGGGAAGTCCCTTCATCAATGAAACCACATTTCTAGATCCCCTATCCCTACACACACACACACACACACACACACACACACACACACACACACACACACACACACAGAAAAGTTTATCTTACATGTGTTCAATTTAATTCAATAAACATTTATTATGCTTGTATGTTTCCATTTACTATTCTCTATACCTAAGTTTCTTCTTCTGAAAAATAGTAGAAAGGGAAACTAGACTGGGTTTCTCAGAGATTCAATCTCCACTGACCAATCACTGTTTAAGGTTGACCAGGATGATTTGGTGTTCTCAACCACTGACATGACCCTCTTCCTCAGAAATGCCCTGGAATCATTGGGTAAGAAATAGGTCTAGTCAACATCTCTTTCTCCCTAACTAAGAGTAAGAAAAATAGATTACAAAAGGTTTATTTAAACTTATCACTCTCCCATTTGCAAAGGCTTCCTCCCAATGGCCTTGAGGGATAGGCAGTATTGTAATTTCCATTTTAAAGTTGAGAAAGCAAAGTCAGAGAAAGGAAGGAACTTTCAACATTGCTAAAGTCAAATAACCATTAAGTATCTGAGGTTTCCAAACCTGTCTCCTCTTTCTGTCTAGTTTTCCTCTCACTATATTATTGTACTTTTTTTTTTTTTTTTGGAAAAGGGGTTGAAATTTTGTAAAACAAGGGCTTGGACTAGACCAGTATTGATAAACTCAGGTAGAAACAGGGGTCATTAAACTGCACTTAAAGATTCTCATGGGTACATATTGACTAAAAAAAAAAAATTACCACATATTAACATATTTTGTTTATTTTGTTAATTTCCGAATTACATTTTAATCTGTTTGGGCCTTACTCAAGAGAGTTATGGGCTGGTTTGACAGTGTGTTTGACATCTCTGAACTACATAGTTATCTCTGGCTATAATCTGATTTGATTAAATCAGCTTTGCCACCTGTGAGCCACCCTTAAAATTAGTCATAACTTCCTTCATTCTTCTCTTTTGCCACATAGTAAGAATGTCAAGATTTCCTCCAATAGTATGCCCACTCATTGATTGCTGGACAAAGATCTTGCATTTGAAATGTCACTAGTCAAATTAAAGTTAAATTTAATTAATGAATAGTCTAAAAATTCTGTGATTCTTCTGCCCTTTTTCCAACACTGTCACCATAACTAAAGAAGCAAATGGGTCAGAAGCACACAGGATGGAGGATTGCTTTATATTTTTCTTTATTGCATGGGTTACTGTGGCCAACTGGTATGCCAGGTGCCTAACCTTTTGGTGATAAGTCCCACCATGTTTAATTAGGCTAGTCCTTGGGAACCAGATTCAGTCTGTTGCTACTTGGTACCTTTATAGCATGGTAGAGCTTGCCATCCTGTGTCATAGCCTTAGGAACACAGGGCCACCCAATACCACAATGAGACATCAGAATAAGATTTTTGTAAAAAACATACTTCATTTGATCTTGATAATCAGAGGTCATCAAAAGAAGTTATTAGCTCTTGTATCACAGAAAGAAATTTGTATGATTCCAACATATTCATGGAAAATATTGTGTTGGAAGAAAATATTTCATTCTTCTGAATTAAGTATTTTATTAAATGGTTAGCAAATAAGTAGAGGAGTCTTATATTCTCCACACTATTTCATTCAATTGTGTGACCATAAAGATACAGTTGATTATATAATATAGTTTGTGAAACCCTGCCTTCCTTCTTTCTTTCAAGATGTGAGAGACTATGGGTGTGAGCTCATTTTATGTATTGGTTGGTTTTGTTGAATTGTTGTTTGATTGTTTATCATTTGTATTCTTTGTTATAAATGATGGTTTGTAGGGTGGGGGATTAGGAAAAGAGGTAGTTGGAAATGAAGATGATATCAAACAAAAAGATCACTTTTTAAAAAAACTAACGCTGACCCAAACCTTGACCCCTGCCAAAACCTGCTTATTCCCTTTTCATGTGTTCAAAAATTATGGGCTTACTGTAAATTATTCTCACTAAAACTTTGTGGAGATGTAAAAGTAGGCACATATGGCATGTTATTGATATTTTCTTGCCTCTTTTCAGTAATAATTAAGTTTGATTATTTTTTCCCCCTTGCTTTCATTTTCCTTCCCCCTTTAAGACTCAAAGTTGTGTCATCTTCAGCAATGACCTCAGTATATATTTGGTCTAGTTCAACTATTCTTGTTGTTGTTCAGTTGTTTGAGTCATGCCCATCTATGTCCAAAATGTCCAGCTCATTTTACAGATGAGGAAACTGAGGCAGAGAGGATTAAGTGACTTGCCCAAGGTCACACAGACAGTAAGTGTCTGAGGCCACATTTGAACTGAGGAAGAGGCGTCTTCCAGACTCCAGGCCCAGCACTTGATCCACTGTACCACCTAGCTGCCCCCAAGCTCTCCTTACCATCTTTGTTTTTAGTTTCTATTTCCAAATGTAGCACACAGAGAGTAGAGATGTTGAGTCCAAATGTGATAAATGCACTGTGACTGATGGTAAAGGAGTTTGTTACAAAAAATCTATACAGATCTTTTACATTTTTCAAATGTTTGTTGTCCTCCTTCCAAAATGCCTTTGGGATGACTTTGCTTAATGAGATTGGTCTCCAGACTTCAAGATTTCTCATTGTATGAGGTAATATGGCTCATAATCCTTGACCATCCTTTGTCATAAGATTTTGAAACACTTTATATTAAAAAGTAGTATTGCTTTAAGACATCATAGCTTTCTTCTTCTCAAGGAGAACAAATGTTTGCTTACTGATGTAGTTTATAGCCTGCTTTGGTCTCCCCATCTTGATTAATTTACATAACTTCAACTTCTTTAGGAAGTAGTTATAATCTATATCATGTACATCTCTCTGTCTCCGTCTCTGTCACTGTCTGTCTCTCTCTCTCTCTGTGTCTCTCTGTCTCTCTGTCTTTCTCTCTCTCTGTCTTTCTGTCTCTCTGTCTCTCTCTCTCTCTGTGTCTTTCTGTCTCTGTCTCTCTCTCTGTCTCTCTGTGTCTCTCTGTCTCTCTCTCTGTCTCTCTGTCTCTGTCTCTGTCTCTCTGTCTCTGTCTCTCTGTCTCTCTGTCTCTCTCTCTCTCTGTCTCTCTCTGTCTCTCTCTCCTTCTTCCTCTCTCCCCCCCCCCATTAACAGTTCATTTACAAATCAGAAGGGTGGAGTTGTTTTCATTATACTAAGGTTTGGCTTTTTTTTTTTACTTTTTCTTTTCTACTGATTTTTGTATTATATTTTACTTTTTACATTAGAAATCAGTGGTTAGATAATATAAGGCTGATACAAGAATGAGTCCATATAAGAAACAGTAATTTCCCATCTGTTAAAAATATATATATATATATTTTTTTTGTTCTTTGTTGTTTACCACATTCATTGGCTCCTGATTCCTTTCTAAAAAGAAAGCATTCATGATACACAGGTATGAGCCATTTTTTCCTGATAATTTAGCCTTCAGACTCTCATTTCCTTTTCATGATTCACGTTTTCCATTTCATCATCCTCCCCGTTATTAATTAACAACAATTAGTAATAGCTGACATTGCTATAGTGCCTTAAAGTTGCTAAACACATTATTCACATCATTTTACTGAATAGTCACAATATCCCTGTGACATAGTTACTGTAGACATTATTGTCCTCATTTTACAGATGAGGAAATAGACTTAGAATCTGTTAATTGTATACGCAGAAAGTACAAATGGTTGGATTTGAAACTAGATCTTGTTGGCTCCAAGTCCAGTGCTCGTTGCAGTATGTATTGGCTCTTGTCAAGAAAGGATCACATATGGAATCCTCAAGATAAGTTTACAAAACACTGATCAGATTTCCTCTTAAGGTTTACGCTCTGCTTTGCCGCCCAAGTAGTACAAGCCATTCATAGACTACTTTTGTCTTTTTTTTTTTATAATTTTCCATGTATTTTAAATTATATTTTTGGTAATTAAAAATTACCTCCTCTTCCTTTCCCCGCTCCTAAAATTGAGAATAAAAGAAAAGCTAAAACCTCTGTTAAAAAAACATGTATAGTCAAACAAAACAAACTTCTTCACTAATCATTTTTTTTTTTAGCATATATGTCTCATTCTTTACTCTTTCACTTCTGAGGATGCGGGTAGTAGCATTAGTCCTATGGAATTGTGGTTGGTCATCATGCTGATCAGCATTCCTAATTCATTCAAAGTTATTTGTCTTTACATTATTGTGGTAATTGTATAAATTGTTTTCCTGGTTTTATTAATCTCATTCTGTATCATTTCATACAATTCTTCCCAGGTTTTTCTGAAACCCTTCCCTTCATCATTTCTTACAGCATAATAGTGTTATATATAACACTATATATCATAACTTTTTCAACCATTCCCCAGTTGGTAGAAACTCCCTCGGATTCCTATCCTTCACCACCTCAAAAAAGAACTATAAATATTTTTGCATATCCTTAGTGTGAGTTGGTTTTGCTTAGCACTCATCTCTCACTTAATAGTGAGAAATTCCTCTAATTCCCCCTTCTCCTTTCTCTCTTTTCCCTCCTGTTTCCCTGTTGAATAAAATGTATTTCTGTATCCAGCTGTGCTTGTGGGCCCGTACATTCTTGCATACTTGACCAGTTCAAATGAGACTGAGGTTCAAGTGTCAGCTACTTCCCCTCCTCCCTGATTGGATAGATATCTACTTTTACACTCATGGGTGTATGGTTGTTCAAGGAGGCCTCGCCCCTCTGGTGTGAGGGCTTGCTGAGCCCTTTTCAGGGCTGCTCATTCACCTTTGGTGTCCACCTGGCACCCAGCTCTCATCTGTGGCTCCAAGAAGCATGTGAGGTGGCCACACCCCAGTAAAACCTTCTCAGCAGATGGGCTAAATGAGACTGATGGTAACAGACAGGCCACAAACCCACTGGTGAGTTAGAGGGATGTATACCCCAAGCATTTGAAGACTTCCACCAGTGGAATGGGAGGATGAGAACAATTTGTTCCAATGGCCATGAAGGTGACTGAAGCAGGCAAGGTAGAGTGCTTAGAGCTTGGTCAAACATAGAAGGTGCCAAAACCATTCACTGCATCCTAGGACATGACTAGTCATTGTGACTTTTGTCTTGTCACTGGACTTATATGATTCTGGAAGGCAACTCGGTCTCATTTAAATCCAGCAGCACCAATCAAGACATCGCCCTGTGATGTCATTGTTCCTCTTTGAAACCAAAGAATAAACAACAACTTGTACACCTTGATTATATTTGATAATTATATCTAATATTCCTCTCTCCCCACACACACTGTGTATTCCTTTTCTCTTCTCTTTCTATTATTTTCTTAAGATTATCAACGCATGACAGAACCACTCCCAGACCTTGTCTAACTAGACTCTTTCTGTGACCCCTGATAATAACAGATTGATTTAAAGAGAACATGTGTATTATCTCCTCATATTTTAATGTAAGTAGCGTGTCCCTCATCATTGCTGTCCTACTTTGGGCAACCTCATAAGCATTTTCTTAGCAAAGATCCTGGAGTGGTTTGCCATTTCCTTCTTCAGTTTATTTTATGGATGAGGAAACTGAGACAAACAGAATTAAGTGACTTGCCCAGGGTCACCCAGCTAGTAAGTATCTGAGGCTAGATTTAAACAGAGCTCTTCCTAACAGCTCCAGGCCTGGTATTCTATCCACTGTGCCACCTAGCTACCCTCATTTAGGTTTAACTTTACATATTTCTCTTGACTTTTGTGTTTGAACTTCAAAGTTTCTGTGCAGCTCTAGTCTATTTTCCACCCAGTAGCATTATACTCAGTTTTACTATATATGGCTATAAGCCTGTATCTTTTGTCTTCCAAGGTCCCTACTCTTTTTTCTTTCTTTCTTTCTTTTTATCCTTTTTGGAAGGGGGAAGGCAGAGCAATTGGGATTAAGTGACTTGTCCAAGGTCACATGACTAGTAAGTATGCCAAGTGTCTGAGGCGGAACTTGAACTCAGGTACTCCTGATTCTAGGGCCAGTGCTATATTCACTGCGCCACCTAGCTGCCCCTAAGATCCCTACTTTTTTTATAGTAATAGTTATTAAATCATGTGTGATCCTACTTGATACTTGAATTCTTTCTAACCATTTGTAGACTTTTTTCTTTGGCCTGAAAGCTCTTAATTTTGGCAATAATGTTCCTAGGAGTTTTCATTTTGGAGTTTCTTTCTACATTACCTCTTAGTTCTTAAAAGATCTGGACAGTTTTCTTTTAAGATTTCTTGAAATTTTATGTCTAGGATCTTTTTTTTTGTAATGGTATTCAAATTATTCTTTTTTATCTTTATTATCTATTTTCCAGGTCAGTGGTTTTGCTGTAAGATACCTTGTTTTTTTCAGACTTTTGAGTTTGTTTTAATCTTTCTTGTTTCGTGGAATCACTGGACTCTTTTGGTCCATTCTAATTTTTAGGGAGTTTGTTGCTTGGCAAAAGTTTTTCACCTCTTGTACCAAGTTTCTAATTTCCAATTTTTCCTTCAATAATTCTTGTTTCTTTTCCAGTTTTTAAATTTAGCACTCTCATTTATGGGAATTCTTGTTGAACTGATTTCTAAGATTTGTTTTTCTTTGAGGTTTTGCATCAAAATATTTTGGAGTATTCTCTTTTCCTGGGTTTGTGTTTGAACATCTCTGTCACAGTTGCTTTTTATGGTGGAAACTTTTTTTGTCTACTCATTTATCCAACCTACTTCCTAACTTTGGACTTCATGTAAATGCTGGCATCTGCTGGGCATTTTTGGAGAAAAGGACTAGGCTGGTACTGCTGATATTTTCTTGGGGTGTTGAGTGTTAGGTTATTCCAACATCTTAGGGGCAGCTCATAGGAACCTGAAGTCTTTCAGGACTCCCAAAGTGATCTGATCTGGGGCAAATTCTATTCACTGCCCTCCTTCTCGAACTCTGCAAGTTCTTAACCTGAATTTGGGTTTGAGCAATAGTAGACTGGAGCTAGACTAAACCATGATCAGACAAATGAGAACAGTAACAGAACTGCAGATATCCCTGTAGTCTGATATTCCTGTTCTCATTATTTCTCTATAGGTTTTAGACTAGGCTAGAAGCTGGAACTAACACCTTGGTCTGCTCCTGGGATGCTGCTGCTTGCTTCTGAGCTCCCTTCTCTTTCATTATACTGCTCCTTACTCTGGAACACAGCTCCTAGGCAGGAGCATGCACGCTCTTCAGTCTGTCCTGGATTTGTGACCCAGAACTGGGTAGTGAGCAGCAAAGCTGCCAGTTGGCATCTGTTCCCAAAACCTGTACTCCAGGTCCTTTATGGGTTGAGAATCTCCTCTTGCTCAGGTACACAGACTTTCTCTGCACTGGAGTGCTTATGCAGCCCCAAGATTCTAATCAAACTCCTTTCCTATTCTCTCTGTCCATGTCAACATGGGCTAGAAAAAGTGACTCACTGTTACTTTTTTCTTGAATTTTTCCCATCAGGATTTGATCTAGTGCATTTTCTAGATCTCTTTAGAGGAGTTGGAGAGAGCTTCACTATATTCTTGTTACTCAAGCTCAATGAGGAGAATCATTGCTTCAGAATTAGATTGGAGCAAATGGAAGCTAATGACTTTATGAGAAATCAAGATGCTGTTAAACAGATCCAAACAAATGAAAGAATACAAGGCAATGTGAAATATCTCATGGGAAAAACCACTGACCTAGAAAATGGATCCAGGAGAGATCATTTTAAAATTATTGGACTACCTGAAAGCCATGACCAAAGTAAGAACCTAGAAAGCATCCTCCAGGAAGTTCTCAAAGAAAACTGCCCTGATATTTTAGTACCAGAGGGCAAAATAGAGGTTGAAAGAATCTACCAATCACCTCCTGAAAAAGATCCCAAAAAGAAAACTCCTAGGAATATTATAGCCAGGTTCTGGAATTCCCAGATTAAGGAGAGAATATTACAAGCAGCCAGGAAGAAACAATTTTAATATTGTGGAAACCCAATCAGGATAACCCAGGATCTGGCAGCATCTACACTGAGGGATCGAAGGGCTTGGAATATGATATTCTGGAGGGCAAAGGAGCTGGGATTAAAACCAAGAGTCACCTACCCAGCAAAACTGAGTATCATGTTTCAGGGGAATACCAAAAAAACTCATCCTTTAAAAAACCAGTATTCTTCAGGTGGAGAAACAAGATGGCATGGTAGGCAGAAAGCCATTCTTAGAGTCAGGAAGACCTGTGTTCCAGTCTTGCCTCTGGCATGGTCTAGCTCTGTGATCTTGGGCCAGTCACTTAATCTCTGAGTTCTCATATTTTGAGTTGCAGAACTCTATTGGTAGAATTTCCTCTAGGAGATCCCTATCCTAGTGAAATTAGAGGTCTGTTCTAAAAAAAAAATGTTCTTCAGGTAATGCTCTATGGTTATAAATCATAAATCACCATACTCAACAAATAATCAAAATTACAGTATTACCACTGATGATTCTTATACAAGAAGTGTAGAAAACTTCTAAGAGAAAATGGGTGGTTGATTGGAAAGGTCAGGTAGAAACATTGAGGGAAAGCACAGGTATTGCACTGGTAGGTATGCATGAAATATTAAGAGATCTTGAGAAAGACCTCCAGGGTGTATCCTTTCTGGAAGATGTGGGGGAGTTGGATAAGAATGGTGTAGGATGGGGGAGTGGTTGGATTGCACCATTAGGAGTTTCCTCACTCATGAGATTACAGATCCATTGAATTAATGAGATCTTCTGCCATTCCTGCCCTGCTACTCTGACTTTTAAAGCTGTCCTTAACCTGGTGCCTTCCTACCTTCCTGGGCTTTGTAAACCTTGTTCCCCACCAACACCACCACACATACACACACACACACACACACTCACACACACACTTACTCACACACACACTCACACACACACACACACACACAAACACATACTCCAGTGACATCGGGCTCTTTGGTGTTCCTCCAACAAGAAATACCATCTTCCATTTGTGGCATTTTAGTCCCCCGTGCCTGGAACACTTCCTTTTTGCTGCATTCTAAAAAAATAGCATGGTCCTGTAAGAATGATGGCCATGTTAAGCATAGGATTTAAAGTCAGAAACCCTGGTTTGAAATCCTTGCTCCACTATTTATTTTATGTTTAACCTTGGAAGTCATCTTATTTCTCTAATCCTTGGTTTCCTCATCTGCAGAAGGAAGGGGTTGACCTCTTAGGTCCCTTCCAGATCTAATTCTATTATACTCTTATTATAAATAACTAGTTGGTGGCAGAGTCAGCCAACCCCAGAGCAAGGTCTCCTGATCCTCCATCCAGTGATGCTACATTTACTTACTACATTGCACCAGACTGCCTCCATCTGCACTGGTTATTGACAGATCTATTTCATTCTCCACAAATGTGTCAAAAAGAAAAAGCCAAATCACATCCAATGGAAGTGATTCATTACTGAGAAGTTAACGTGATCCTGAATTAAATAAGCCATCTGAATAATGATGCCAGAAACAACAGTCAGGACATTTGGACAATGATAAAAAGGTTTCTTTTTTTTAATTCATTAACATGTGATTTTATTTCCTCTCAGCCCAGACTGAGGGATGAGACAAACCATCTGCCTTATTCATAACAGCTTCTGTTGGACAAACTTAAAAAGAGCAATGGTGTTGGAATCAGACAAAGTTTGTATCAGAACAGAACCGTAGAAGGTTAGAAGTAGGAGGGACCTTAGAATCATAGAACATTGACTATCAGTCAAAGGAGGCCGATAGGCATCCCAGGAAGCATCAAGATCTACATCCTCATTTTACAAATGGGGAAAGTCCCAGAGAGAGGAAGCAGCTTGACCTAAGTCACATAGCTAATGGGAGCAGAGCTAGGAGCTGACCCCCAGGTCTTTTTACTTTACTTTCTTTTTACTTTCCTAGTGGTCTTCTCCCTACTTCCACCAATGACTCCCCCTTTCTCCTTCTCTTGGATGGACCAGTAGCAGGATAAGGCCACAGAATCTTAGCACCAGAACAATAGCAGTAAAATTTATTTTTGTTTTATTGAGCTTTGCTTTATTGCACTTCACAGATATTGCATTTTTTATAAATTGAAGGTTTGTGGCAACCCTGTGTTGAACAAGTGTACTGGTGCCATTTTTCCAACAACATGTGCTCACGTCACATCTCTAAATCACATTCTGGCAATTCTTGCAGTATTCCAAATTTTTTCAATATTATTATATCTATCATGGTAATATATAGTATTATATCTGTTATGGTAATCTATGATCAGTGATCTTCAATGTTGCTATTGTAATTGTTATGAGGTGCCACAAACTATGCCCACAAGAACGTAATCAATAAATATTGTGTGTTCTGACTACTCTACCCCCCAGCCATTCGCTGTCTCTCTCCCTCTCCTTGGGCCTCTCTATTCCCTGAGACCCAATTTCAATAATATTGAAATTAAATCAATTAATAAACTTACAAGGGTTTCTTAAGTGTTCAGTAAAGAGTCGAGATAAGACAAATTTCATTGTCTTATTTTAAGAAATTGCCACAGCCACCCCAACCTTCAACAAGCACCACCCTGATCACTCAGCAGCCATAAACATGGAGGCCCTCCACTAGCAAAAAATTATGACTTGCTGAAGGCTGATGGTTAGCATTTTTTAGGAATAAAAGATTTTTAATAAAGGTATGCACCTTTTTTAATGTAATACTATTGAACACTTAGTAGACTACAGAATTAGCATAAACAATTTTTATATGCACTGAGAAACCAATAAATTCATGTGACTTACTTTATTGTGATACTCACTTTACTGTAGTAAGCTAGAATTGAAGCTGCAATATCTCCAAGGTATGCCTGTATTCATAATCACTCATAATGCTTAATGCATATGGAATGATTGGTAACTATTACAGTTAGCTCTCAATTAGTGGATAGCAAGTCTCCTAAAGTGGTCATATATCCAAATTTACACACTTGGAAGTTATGATTATTTGTAATGTGTTCTCTGATTCTTCTTATTGTTGTTCAGTCATGTCTGACTCTCTGTGACCCCATGTGAGGTTTTCTTGGCAGAGATCTTGGAGGAGTTTGCCGTTTCTTTCTCCAGTTCATTTTGCATATGAGGAAACTGAGACAAACAAGGTTAAGGGATTGCCCAGGGTCACAATAAGTGTCTCAGCCCAGATTTGAACTCAGGAATATGAGTCTTCCTAACTCCAGACCTGGTATTCTATCCACTGTGCTATCTAGCTGCCCAATGATGAAATATGCAGTACAAGTTCAAATAGTTCAACCACTTCAGGAGAATTTATTATCTGCACTAATTGGGACCTAGATGTATTTCATTTGATTATAATATTTGTCCATTGAGTAAGAGATTCCCATTTTACAGTGAAAGAAACTAAGGATCACTTGCCTAAAATGACATATTGAGTCAGTTGCAAAGCTAAAAATGCAGGATCCAAGTGGCTTAATTGTCCATCGAATGCTTTTCCCATCATAGCAAAAGTATAGATAGATGTACACAAAAGACAACCTTAGAAATATGCAAGAATGTTGGAGGAAAGAACCTCTTAGGAAATACAACATAGAAGAGTAGTGAGTAAAGTTTACATCCTATACTAACCAAAGAGTATGTGACCCATTTCACCATAGAACAGCAAGAGAAGTTTGTCATTTTTTAAAAAAGGAATTTTACTTGGAGAGAAAAAAACAACCACCAAAGCATATATTAAAATTTCTTGAGATTTATTAATAATTTCTTCTTTACTCCTATGTTCAAGCTAATGTCATTGGCTTCACCCCCTTCAACCAATCCTTTGGTAACCTTCCTTCCCCAGTTTTCATTCAGTCATTGTTAACAAATCACTTAGACTTCATACCATATTTTTAAAAAGCAGTAACGATTTTAAACAAAAAAGAATTACAACATCAAAGATATACAGTAATCATTGCCCCAAAGTCGGAATTCCAAGTACCTGTTCTCCTCCCAAACCCTCAGGGAAAAAAAGATGTGAGCCCAAACCTTTCCTCATTTCTGGACCCAGCTGCTCCAGTTGGTGGATTAGGTCATCATGGAAGTTTGGTGGCTTATAATAAATCTCCCATATCCTCGATCTACCAGGAGTTGAGGATTGTCCCAGTTACTGAAGGCGGGAAGTCTGTAGAAGAATTGGGCTTCAATGTAGGAAATTTCTGTGCTTTTCCTATGCATGTTGTTGGTAGTGGCACCATTCATTTGTTTCAGCCATATCCAACTCTTTGTGAACCCATTTGAGGTTTTCTCGGCAAAGTTTCTGGAGTGAAATGGTTTGCCATTTCCTTCTCCAGTTTATTTTACAGATGAAGAAACTGAGGCAAACAGGATTAAGTGATTTTTCCCAGGGTCACACAGCTAATAAGTGTCTCAGGCAGGATTTGAACTCAGGTCTTCCTGATTCCAGGAAGATTGTACTCTATCCACTGTGCCACCTAGCTGTCTAGAAAAACATGGCCTCTGTCAGCACTGACCCTCTTTAGCTCTTCCTTCACAATCCTGACAACTCAACACGATATGAAAAGGTAAAGTTTCCAAGTGCTTAATTGTCATCTCTATATAGGCATCGCCTAGATAGGTATAAACAAGCCTGTACTATTGCTTCTGAACTCATGTTCTATATCATGAAGCGCCTCATATGTATAAACCTGGATCCCCTTTTGGCAACTCAAACTCAGCATTTCATGATGGAACTCCCTATTTTCTCCCCTAGACCATACCTCCCTCAAACTTCTCTTTTCCTGCTGAGGTCACATTGTCCTTCCCGGTCACAGGAAACTTGCAGGTTCACAACTTTAGACTCATCCTCTTTTCTTCTCCCTCCTTCATTCACCGTTTCCAATCAGTTGCTAGATATCATCCATTCTGACTCAACACCATATAACACATCTACACTCCATTCCTTCTTTCTCTATTTACATTTCTAACACCCTAGTTCAGGCTTCCATCACCTCAGTTCTATTACATCAGCCTGTTAACTGGATTCCAAACTTCCGGCCTCTGTGTTCTTTGGTCCATTCTCCACTTAGCTAACTATCGAGACAATCTTTCCAAAGCACCATTCTAACCCTCTAACAGCCCTGTGGAAAACTTGGTTCAGACACAAGCAAGAAGAAAAACCCAAATTTTATAAACTATACTTCCATCACTAAATCCATCCTCCTATGATCCTATTATTAAAAATAAGTCACACACATGAGATACAAGATAGTGAGCATCTGTATCCAAATATTAATACTGAGACACTAGATACCGTGAATATATTCTTTGAGAAGAGAATAGGAACTCTCCATGGCAGATATGGCATCCACAAAACAATAGTATAAAAAATGTGTTTATATTTTGACAGACAAGAAGTAACCAATTACCAACATGAGAATCATGTAAAAACCAGCTGTCCATAGACAGTTCGACCACTGATTTATTAAAACAAAGTTCAAAATGAATACCAAATTAGAAGAAAAAATAAGTGAGAATGCATTAAGGCAACTCTAACCATTTAAATAAGACATTGTTCCCCAATTGCTAAGTAGTCAAAGGATATGAATAAGCAATTTTCAGAGGAAGAAATCAAAGCTATCAATAGTCACATTTTTTAAAATGCTTGAAATCACAGTAATTAGAGAAATGCAAATTAAAACAAATCTGATGTACCACCTCATACCCATCAGATTGGCTAAGATGGCAAAAAAGGAAAATGACAAATGCTGAAGGAGATGTGGGAAAACAGGCACACTAATGTACTATTGGAGGAACTGTGACTTAGTTCAACCAGTCAAAAATTTTGAACTATGCCCAAAAGATCATTAAAATGTGCATACCCTTTGATCCTGTAATGCCATTACCAGTGATAAACCCTAAGATCAAAAAGAAAACAAAAGGGCCCAACTACACAAAAATATTTATAGCAGCCCTTTTTTTGTAAATAGTATTTTTTCCCAATTACATGTAAAGATAGTTTTCATCATTCATTTTTTAAAAGATTTTGAATCCAATATAGGTTATACATGTGCAATCATGTAAACATATTTCCACATTAGTTATGTTGTGAAAGAAGAAACAGGGACAGCTAGGTGGCACAGTTAATAGAGCACCGGCCCTGGAGTCAAGAAGACCTGAGTTCAAATCCGGCCTCAGACACTTAACACTTACTAGCCATGTGACCTTGAGCAAGTCACTTAAGCCCAATTGCCCTGCCTTCCCCCCTCCAAAAAGAAAAAGAAAGAAAGAAGATACGGAACAAAAGGGGAAAACTACAAGAAAGAAAAAGTGAAAATAGTATGCTTTGATCTGCATTCAGATTCCACAGTTCTTTCTCTGGATGTGGATAGCATTTTCTATCATGAGTTTTTTGGATCATTGTATTGCTGAGAAGAACTAAGTCGACCATAGTTGATCATTGCACATTGTTCCTATTGCTGTGTACAATGTTCTCCTGATTCTGTTCCCTTCACTCTGCTAAATTAGTTCATTTAAGTCTTTCCAAGTTTTTCTGAAATCCACCTGCCATCATTTCTTATAGCATGATAGTATCCCATCACATTCATATACCACAAATTATTCAGCCATTCCCCAATTGATGGACATTCCCTCAGTTTACAATTCTTTGCCACAACAAAAAGAACTTAGAGCAGCCTTTTTTGTGGTGGCAAAGAGTTGGAAATGGGAGTTGGAAAGGAGATGCCCTTCAATTGGAGAATGGCTGAACAAGTTGTGGCCTTTGAATGTAATGGAATACTATTGTGCTTTAAGAAATGATGAAAGAGAAACTTGGAAAGATCTGTATGAACTGATGCAAAATGAAGTGAACCAGGAGGACAATGCACACAGTAACAGCAATATCATGAAGATAACCGATTTTGAAAGAGTTAGTACTCTGAGCAACACAATTCACGACCCGCCCCAATTGCCCTACCTTCCTCCCTCAGGAAAAAAAAAAAAAAGAAAGAAGGAGACTCACCAGTGAAAAAAATTGGGTACACAGTATACAGAACCAAACAAGTAGAGTAGCCTGGTGTGATTTGGTCATCACTGTGACCATCCACAGTTCCCGAGAACTCATGATGAAACAGGTCATCCATCATTAGATTGTGAATTCCTTAAGAGCAGGGCCTGCCTTTTTTTGAATCTCTAACACTTAGCATAGTCTCTGGCAAATAGTAAGTGCTTAATAAATTAAGGTGACTTGATTTATAAAAAGTAATATGTTATAAATTATTTTGTAAAAATTTAATAAATAACTTAATAAATTAACTAACAGTGACAGAGAGCTGATGGACTCAGAGTGGAGATGAAAACATAATTTTTTTTGCACATGACCATGCAGGAATTTGTTTTCCTTGACCATATGTGTTTGCATTTCTTGTTTCTCTGTTATGATAATGGGGGCAGAGAGGAGGTGGGAGGGACATAAACTAGATCTTCATTTTTTTAATTTAATTTTTAAATATTATTGTGGCACTTGTGGACTAGGTTTTTGAGTAAAGGAGTATTCTGTAAGGCATCTTGAATCTAAGTGAATTTTCTGGGAGACCCATATATAAGAGGGAGTTTCCAAGTACTACAAAGATTCAGAAATAACTTTGTCTGACAACCTTCCAATAACTAATATCAAGTGAGGAATAGTGCAAAGAGAAGCAATTACCAGCAGATTATGGCACTCTCATGGAGACTGAACAGTGTAAAAGTCAAACAGAAGGAGGATTCTTACAGATAACTAAGCATTCTAGATTTTCCCATTTGCAGATGAAATTGTACAGATTGAATCCTTGCCCAGAACAATGTGGAATTTCCAAAACAAAATATAGATAAATGCATAGATACATATGCACATACATATACATACACACACACCTACAATCACCCAAAGAATTTTATCTCTTCATTTCTATTGGAAAAATGAAGTAGATAAAGTGAGTTTTAAGGACAAAACATAGACTCTGTTAATCAGTAAATATTTGCAGATAGAAGATGAGCTAGGTTCAGAATTTAAAAGTAAGAATAAGGCAACTGAGATTGATTTGGGGAAATCATGTAGTGAATTTAAGACCCTTATCTTCTTCCTGAAACAAGGATCTATCTTTATAACATCAGTATTGTTTTGAAGATTCTGTATGACTATGAGACAGGTGTGTGTTGGATCCAGCTCTTATCACTGATAGCCAGTTGCTAAATTTTCAGTGTGAGCATTTCTACCTCAGAAATTGGCAAATGGATAAATCAAGGCTTAAATTTACTGTTTTGTTGATTTTTCAGAATTTAGGAAGTGATGGGAAAACATTAATAATTCATATTAGACTTATATTGTGTTATGCATACTTTTTTTTGAGAGCCAATTGCTAAACATTTACCAGCGCTCTGACAGCCAGCTGTTCATTGCGGAATATTATAATCTCTACAGAATTAAAGTTGAGGATGTCCCAAAGAGAAGTCCATGTGCAGTAGGTTTAAGTAAGCTGACATACATTAGCAGCCAAAGAAAAGTGGTGTCAAGGAGACAAAGAGAGGTATGATTAGAAAATGAGAAGAACTAATAAAATGGTGACACTGATGAGTTGACAGACAGTCCATGTGCTCCCCTGGAGTACATATAAAATCAAGAGAGCTAGCAGAAGGTCCCCAGCACATTGAGTGAACCTCCTACTGAGAGTCTACAGGAAAACATGAATGAGAGTCACATGGGATGAATTATGATCTTTGTGACAAGAGGGAGTGCCTACATTGATGAATGAATGAAGACTTTGAAATATGTGCAAGTATCTGTGCTAGTACTAGAGATTCAAAGATAAGAAATTATACCTGCCTTCAAGGAGGTTACAGCCTAGTAGAAAAGATGAGGCCTGTACATAGGTATAACATTTACTTATTTATATCACTTTCATGTTTACATTGCACATGATTCACAACAATGTTATCTCCATTTTATACCACAATCCTATGGCTAGAATGTGTAAGAGCTTGGACTTAGACTCAGGTCTTCTGTATCCCGATGCTCTTTCCAAAGGAATATGCTCCCTCTCTATATATACATAACAAAAAATAATCACAAAATTTAAAACAGGTTAAGTGCAAAGGAGGTGTTGACCAGAGCCACCTGTCTAAATCACTGAGAAATAATCACTTCTACTTGGAGGAATCAGGGAAGGAACAGGTTGAAAGATGGTAATAGGTTGTGCAAGATGGTGAGAAGAGGGAGATTGCAATACACAAATATAACCAGGGAGAAGATAAAATAAGGACCATTGAGTTTACCTCAAACATTGTTTACCAAAAGGAGTACCCTAAGATATTGATTGATTGTGTTTCTATCCTGTTTTGCCTTTCAGGGTAACAAATCCCATACATAGGGGCAGCTAGGTGGTGTAGTGAATAGAGCACCGGCCCTGGAGTCAGGAGGACCTGAGTTCAAATCCAGCCTCAAACACTTAACACAAAAACTAGCCGTGTGACCTTGGGCAAGTCACTTAACCCCAATTGCCCTCCAAAATGCAAAAAACAAAACAAAAACAAATCCTATACATTTATTCCCAGAGTGTGATGTACTTATAGGCTAGGATTGGGGAGAACTATAGAACAATATCATAAATGGATATGGACATAAAAATAGTGTCAAAAACAATACTACTAAATAAAATACTGTCAAATTCAAATCAAACTGAGGATGGTTTAGAAGAAATTATGAGTCAAAATAGATATCCAAATGAAAAGCTTTTGCATGACAAAAAGCATTTTAGCCAGAATAGAAAAGACACAGATTGGAGGAGGAAAAAATCCTTGCAATAGACATTTCTTACAAACATCTGACACCTTGAGTCTATTAGGAATTGACACAAAATTATTAATAAAATGTGTTTCCAATATAGAGGTAGTCAAAAGATAATGAATAGCAATTTTCAAAATGAGAAATGAAAATCATACTTTGAAAAGTGGGTAAAATCTCTAACAATCACAGAAACATTAAAACAACTTAGAGATATCATATTACACTCATCAAATTGGCAAAGAGAGTAAATGAACAATGTTCAATTCTAGAAGGAGGGGATATGGAAAATAGGTACACTCTTACACAACTGCCAAAGCTACTAATTCACACAATTTGTCAGAAAACAGTGAGTATTTAAACAACAAAGGCTATAAGTATGTTTGTAAGGATTTACAAACTGGACTATACTCTGAGCATCTTATTGACTGGACTACTAATGAAATTGCCAAGTTCTGAAGTAGCATAGCCACATCTTTACCCAGAAGGAGAGGAGGAGAAATCTCAAAGTGCCCAGAACCATAGCTATAGCTACATTTGTCATGTATTCCTTTTTGTCTTTTTCCCAGTTGTATTGGTAATGATACTTGCAGCTGCGGTGGAGGTATAAGACCAATAATGCCAACACACAGAAGGGCTGCTAGAACAGGTTCTGTGATCTGCTTTTCTAAAGTAAAAACAGCTTCAAAGGGATCAAGAATCTTACTTTAATTAAGTAATGCAGACAGATAAGCAGAAAGAAGTGAGTATACAAGAAAGATCCAATAGACAGGCTCTAACTGTCTAAACAAAGTAATAGATACATATTCACCAGACCAAGGACCACCAACATCTGGGTTCACAAAGCAGAGGAGGGAAGGGGACTCCTTAATAATGGCTACCCAGAGTTTCCTTTGGTCAAATCACAAAGAAACATTCTTCCCATGAGTGAGCCCTGAAAGCAAAATCTCACCTCATAATACATATACACTTTTGACTAATAGGGTCAGAGACAGAAGGCATCACAACCCACCATAGTACCTAATTGGCTTAGTACCAAAAGGTATGGAAGACTTCCTACAAGCAAGACTCCCCCTAAGCAAGCTTTCCTCTAAGCAATCTTCCCCTTAAGCAAATTTCTCCCCCTCTATGTGACTCAGGATGTGTCACAGCTGTGAACTGGGCCAGAGTTCAAAGCAGCAAGACAACCATGATTGAAATGCCTGTGTACCTTTAGATCTGGGAACATGGCCCCTATTCCAAGGGAAAAAGGGAACACATGTGGTCACATAGGCCTATTAATGGATGGGGAAGATCTTATATTCCATTAACCCTACACCAGTGTTTCTTTTGAATGCCTTTACACTATGTACTTAGCCAATCAGAGTTCACATTCTCTGCACACTAAGAATCTCAGGAAGAAGAAGTAAATGAACTTATAAGGAAGCATCAAAGTATCGGCAAAATATTAAAATCCCCTCTCTGCACTGAAATGTACAATATTAAATGATAAGTGTACCAAAGAAGTGAAAACAAAGTACCATATGAAGTCCAGAGGGAAAATATGTACCAGATTAGGGATGGGGGTATGGGGACATGGAGGCGGCAAGGTGGTTCAAGGGACGGAGTACTAGACCTGAAGTAGAGAAAACCTGCATTCAAATCCAGCCTCAGACACTCACTAGATGTGTGACCCTGAACAAGTTAGTTAACTTCTGTTTGTCTGAATCCATTGGAAAAGAAAATAGCAAACTACTCCAGTATCTTTGCCAAAAAAAAAAAAAAAAACAATAGATAGTATTGGAATGCTGTGGTTTACAGGGTCACAAAGACAGCCGAATGACTGGCCAGGCAAGACACCTTGAAGGAGGTTCTACTTGAGTTTAAAAGACAGACAGGAATCCAACGTGTAAAACATGCCCAGTAGAATTTACCCAAGGTTACTCATGGAGTGATAGAAGAGGTGAAATGTATAGGGCTCCCCAGATTATTAACAGCCTTTCTCTCTTCTTTTGTTCATGTTTTCTATCTTTCCCTAAATCCCCAAAGTTACCTTTATCTGAAGAGGGGACCATTCCAACTCTTAGAGTTTTTGTTTTGTCTATTTAATTTCCATTTCTTAAATAGGGTTATTTTTTCCCTATTTTGACCATTTGGGTGTTTTATACTTTCGTAAACATTTACTCATTTCTTTTACATTCTCAGTTTTATTGGCATATGTCTCTATAGAAACCTCTTTTTGTTTTCTTTATTTCTTCATTTGTTGGAAGTGCAAGGTAATAACTGAAAGTATAGATCAGTGCTGCCTTTCAAAAGATGGCGGAATTGATAACAGGGGACTTTTATTCAGCCATCTCCAATTTTTCCTTACTGCTATGGAAAGTTAGCACTTCCTGAAACATCAAGCTCAAACCCCCAAAAGAGAAAACTATGTTGAGAGATTGATTTAATCTTTCCTTCTAGTACATTATTTTTAATTGCACCTTAAAAATAATGGGCATATGTCATTTGAGGAGTGACTAAAGAAATTGTGGTACATAAATGTAATGGAATATTTCTCTGCTATAAGAAATACTGGAGGGGCGGCTAGGTGGCACAGTGAGTCAGCGTGCTGGCCCCAGAGTCGGGAGGACACAGGATCGGTTCAGATACTTAATACCCACTGCAATGGGAATGTAAATTTGTAAGATCTTCCCTGCCCCTAGGCTGAAGTGCACCTGGAACCTGGTGTGGGAGGCTTGTTTTTCAGTAGATACTTCTTGATTGGCCAGTGAGTCAATAAGGTTGTTACACTCTCTGAGCCAAGAGAAGGCTATATAAGCCCTGATGTGTAGCTTTGTTTTGGGGCTCACTTTGAGAAGTGTTCTGTGATTTGATCACATGAAACTCTGGGAAGCCGTTGTCCAGGACCCCCCCGCTTTGAAACCCAGATGTTGATTTGGTATGGATGTAATGGTTGGACAGTTTGGAAATCTGTCTTCTTGATCTGTTTCTGTCTTGATAATTCTGTCTGCATATTCTGAAGTTTGGGGTGCTGACCTTTTTCCCCTGAACTAGGTAAACGAAACATATCTGACTGATTAAAGTAAGCTTGTTAACCCATTTTGAGTTGCTTTCCTTTATCAAAGCAGATCTAAGAACCTGTGGTGACAGCGACCCTGGGGATGCTGGGGTGCTTGCTGCTATACCCACTCAAAAAAACTGGCTGTGTAACCTTGAGCAAGTTACTTAACCCCAATTGCTTAAAAAAAAAGAAATACTGGATATAATTCATGCAGAGAAGAATGGAAAGATCTATATGAACTGATGTAGAGTTGAGTAAACAGAGTCAAGTCAACAAGAGATACAATAAATATAACATGAACAGGGAAAGAACAATCTCCACAAAACAACTGAAAATGAATCTCTCAGAAGTACAAAGAATAAGCATAGTCCCAAAGAAGAAGTGAGAAGACCCTTCCTCTCATTCCTTCATAGAGGTGGGAGATCCAAGCATATGGAATGTTGCATATATTTTCAAGGTTTTTTTATTCTGATTGATTTTGCAGATTTTTTTCTCCTTTATCTTTAAAAAATATTCTTTCTTCTATGGGATGGTTCTTGGGGAAATGGGAAGAGAAGGGATAGGAGAAATATAAGCAACATAAAAACACAAGATATCAATAAAAATTTATTCTAAAAATGAAATAATGGGCACTGTTTGTAGATCATCCTAGTCTATCTTCAAGAATGGTCTCTGAGACTTGAATGAACTGATGCTGAGTGAAGTGAGCAGAACCAGGAGAACACTGTACACAGTAACAGCCACAATGTTTGATGACTGACTTTAATAGACTTATCTCTTCTTAGCAATACAAGGATTCAAGACAACTCCAAAGGACTCATGATGAAAATACTGTCCACATTCATAAAAATAACTATGGAGTCTGAATGCAGATTGAAACATATCTTTTTCTCTCTCTCTCTCTCTCTCTCTCTCTCTCTCTCTCTCTCTCTCTCTCTCTCTCTCTCTCTCTCTCTCTTGCTTTTTTGTTTGTTTCTTCTTTCTTGCAGTTTCTCCCATTGGTTCTAATTCTTCTTTACAACATGACTAATGTGAAAATAGGTTTGATATGAATGTATATGTAGAGCCTATAACAAATTACAAGCCATCTTGGGGTAAGGAGAGGGGAGAGATGGGGAGAAAACGTGGGATTCAAAATCTTATGGAAGTGAATGTTGAAAACTAAAAGTAAATAAATATTTTTTTTTAAAAGAATGGTCTTTGACAACCAGACAGGGAACAAAGGACAGTGTGAGAAGGCTGGCCAATGGAAAGGTTGCAGATAGCATCTAATGATCACATGTTGAACTGTCTTGGTGAAGGCTTTTAAGGCATTCCTCTCATGGCAGTAGAATTGAAAATACGAGGTAACACAAGAAACCCCTAGGCAGATCCAATTTCCACTCTAGCTTTCAGAACCTTGGCTGAAATTCTAAAACTAAAAATAATGGGAGCTGATGATAGCTTAAAAAAAAAACAGCAACAAATCCTGTAAAATAAGGGGGTTTTCCCCATGACCTGTAAGGTCCCTTTACCTATTGGTCGGTGATCCCATACCTTTCCTACAGACTTGCTAATGGTGATGAATGCCATACAGTACAAAGGAAAACATTAGACACAGAAGCAGGGGGTCTGATTCAGGTCCTAACTTGTCCACCACTGTGATCCTGAGTCAATGACTTTTCCTCTCTGAGAGTCAGGTTTTCTCCCCTGTAAACTGGAAGAGGTGAAATTAAGTGATCTCTTAAGATTTCCTCCAGCTCTGGCATTTTCTCATCCTTTCATCTCTTAGTTCCCTCCCAACTCAGTCTATATTTTATCTCAAATAGCCTTCTAAAATCCCTTTCAAATATGATGTTTTGTGTTCTCTGATTCTAAAGTCTATTACAGCTCTGATATTCTATGTTCTATAATTGAAGCTCTATCCAGTTCTGATATAATGTTCTGTGACCTGTTTATCTGACCCTGACCTCTGAAATCATACGCCCAGATAAAGTGTTAACTACCTTTCATTTATCTCAATGACTTGTGCCCAAACCCAGAGCTCCCCCTAATAGCATCATAATTCAAACTAATTTTCTTCCACCACAAAAGGCCTTAGGTCTCCTGCAAGCACCCAGGCTAACAGGCATTTTGGAACAGTTTTATTGTTTCAAATTACATGTTTGTTGAAAGCAAAGATGAACATAAATTTTAAGCTATTAATAAAATGCCGATCTGTATCAATGGAGGGGATTTCCCACTGTGCTTGGCATATAGTAGGTGCTTAATAAATGTTTATTTCCCTTTTTTCTATTTGTTCTCCAACCCACATGGCTCACTCACCCAGAAGTCCTGCTGGGTGCCTTCTGCATATTTGCTCAGGTTTTATGCCCACTAATGCTTCCATTCCTGCCAGCAATCAATCATTATTTCAATCTACTTCCTAAATGGATTGGTTTCGCCTCTCAGTGGTCAGGATCATTGTTCCCCCTCTGCTTCTCTTGGTTCTATCATTGCCATCCATTCTTCACTGTCTCTCTCTTCTTCCAGTATTATAATGAGATAACCAAGGTCCTCATGATTCTGGGCCACTTATCACAGTTCTGTCTCTTTTTCAGACACATCCCACCCTGTGCACAAAAAGGGCTTCTTCAGGTGGTTGTGAATTCCTTTCCAGCTTCCTTTCCTCAACAGGCCTGGGCTTTCACTTCTAGCTGAGTTAGCGCAACTAAATTACAATCCTCTTTCCTACTTAGTTCTCAGTAGGCAGTTTTTATTAAAACCTTTGGGGGGTTGGGGAGGAGAAGGAGGAATGACATTTTCCATTTACCTTTTTGTCTCCTGGGTGACCAGGGCCATGTCATACCCTGAGATTCAGAGACACCTCAAGAAATTACCATAAACATTAATGGAGGAACAACAAAGATGGCAGCCACTGCCAGTAGCCCTACTACAATGTGGAAAAACTCCTGTCCCTGTGCCACATAATTCTAAGGTCCCTCTGGCTCTTACACCGTCTTACACGCATAATCTATAATTAACAGTTCTCAAAATTTGCCAGCCCTCCCTGTACTGATACAGCCTGGCTTTCTCCTAAAATAGGAAACATTTCTTTTGATCCCCGCTGTTTGCCCCTGGGCATAAGGGGGCCAGGGAGTGAAAAGGAGCCTGCTGGAAACATTATAGAAATTAATCCTAGTATTTCCAGCTCCCCTGGTAGTCTGGTTCCTTTCCCAATTTCTACCACTGTGCTCTACCCTTCACCAGAGATGGGAAGTAAAGGACTTACCCAATGTCACATAATACACTACTGGTAAAGCTGAGACTAGAACCTAGGTCCTCTGACTGCTGGTCCAATACTCTTTGCACTTTACCAATTAGTCTCTCATTTATTCTAAGGAGCCTTTTCAGAGCGTGAAGGTTCTTTAGAGAAGATCTGAGAAAGTTCATTTTTGCCTGCCACCCACATAGACTGTGGAAGGCAAAGGAAGTGTTGGGTGAAAGTGAAAGCCCTGTGTTGCAGAACTGTTCACCAGTTGGGCCCTCTGAGCCCATGTGAACTGTGTGAGAAGGCTCCTTGCCATATCTGTAATCAGAGAAGACTGCATGTGACTTCTAAGCCCTTCATGTGAGCCATTTAAAACCAGGCCCTTAATTAACTTGGAAGAGTCCAAGAATTCCCAGAGGGCATACAGCACTAACCTCTCTCTGGCATATTTTGGGAAACAATCATGCATGAGAGGACCTCTGCCCCTGGGCTTGGGAATTCAGATTTGGGCCAATGTCAGGGCTCTTGATGAGTAGGACTCTATCAGTGGTCAGGGACTGATCAATAAACAATTTTTTTTTTGCAGACATTCAGTCAAACCTCTACCAACAAAAATGCTGAAGCATAATGGTAGTGGGTAAGGTCTAGTTTATTTAATTTCTGGGTAACTAAGGGCTAAGCATAAAACCATATTCCAACCTTCATTGCTGAATATCTTTGTAAAATGTCTTGTGCTTAGAGAATGGCCTCTGAGAAGCATAAACTCACGAAATGTTAGGATTTTCTAACTCTAGGGTCTTAAAATCATGGGCCTTCAAAGTCATAGAATCTCAGAGTTCCAAGAGACCTCCAGCAGAACCTCTCACCCTCCCTCTGCAAGGGAGTCAAGCAACCTGAACTTAAGGGCCTTCCGCGATGAAGAACTCACCACCATGAAAAGGCATTTGATTCATTCAACTGTAACCCAAGGACTTTGGTTGAGTGCTTGACCTGAAAGGACCTTTTTCTCTTCTTAGCTCAAGCTCTGAACATGAAATTTTACTCTGAGGAAAACACTGAAGTCAAACTTAAACAACTTGTACATATTTTGAATATTTTTTGTATATCTTTATATGTGTATATTGTCTCTTCTAATCGAATGTAAAGCCCTTGATGGCAAGGCCCATTTTATTTCTGTCTTTAAAACAATCCCAGGTGTCTAGAATAGTATCTGGCACATAGTAGAGTGACTCATGTCTTTGTTGTTCAGTCATTTTTCAGTCATTTCTGACTCTTCATGATGGGATCTTCTTGACAAAGATACTGGAGTGGTTGGCCATTTCCTTCTTCAGCTCATTTTACAGATGAGAAAATTAAGTCAGACAAGGTTAAGTGACTTTCCCAGAGTCACAAAGCTAGTTAGTATCTGAGGCCATATTTGAACTCAGGAATAGGAGTCTTCCTGACTCCAGGACTGGCATTCTATCCACTGTACCACCTAGAAAATGTCCCTGATATGAATAACAGAATGTCTACCCTACCCCTTCTACCTCCCACACAGAAGCTTAATGTACAATATAAGCATATTATATCTATCACAGAAAACCTAGAAGATGGGAAGGACAGAAGCCCAGCATATGAAAATATGTACACACAAATAGCCCATTAGTCTCATTCAACAATCTTTGGGAAGAAAACACAATTTGGGGACTGCTGAGCAAGCAGTTCCCCTTCCCATCAAACCTACAGTGTCTAAGAAAAACACCATTTGGGGTAGCTAGGTGGCACAGTGAATAGAGCACTGGCCCTGGAGTCAAGAGGACCTGAGTTCAAATCCAACCTCAGACACTTAACACTTACTAACCATGTGACCTTGAGCAAGTCACTTAACCCCAATTGTCCTGCCTTCCCCCCTCCAAAAAGCAAAAAAAAAA
>NW_027186436.1:894654-933762 GCF_028583685.1 Petaurus breviceps papuanus
CACCACCTAGCTGCCAGAGCTTACCTTAGGCCAGTCATTTGAACTTCTCTAGACTTCAGTTCCTTATTATGTAAAATGACAGGGATAGACTAGATTGCCTGTTAAGGCTATTTCCAATTCTAAATTCCAATGATCCTAGGCATCAAGAAATCTGGGTTTGAACATCAGTTCTAAAACTTAATGGCTTAGATGAATCACTTCTTTTTCCTTATCTAAAAATTGGTAATAACATCCATACCATTTCCCTATCCAAAAAACAGCAATAACATTTGTACCACTGAACCCATGGGATTGTTTAGGGAAAGTTAGCAGTCTGCAAGGGTAATTAGACTTTGCTATTCTTAACAAGCAGGCTCCATTTTCTCCTTGAAAAATTTCCAAATTGCTCCCACCCCAACCAAAAGAGAATGAAAAGACCTGGGCCCTTCATTCTAGCTCTGCCACTAACTAACTTTGTGACCGTGGGTCTCAAAGGTCCTTCTTCTTGGCTTGAATTTCCCCTTCTGGAAAATGTAGGGCTTGGACTAGATGACCCTTGAACTCCCTCACAGCTTGAGGGTTCTAGCATTGTCTCTACTAGCAGGTGTTCAATTCAGCTTGGTTATAGATGGCTAGCCCTAACATCCCACGTTCCCTCCTTCCCCAACCCTTCTCCATTCCAGTGCCTTCCTCCATAGACTATTTCCTATTTATCCTATGTATAGATTGTTTTGTAAATATTTGTTTGTTTGTTGTCTCTTCCATTAGATTGTAAACTCCTTGAGGACAGGGACTGTCTTTTATCTCTTTTTGTATTCCCAGCACTTTAGCCCAGTTCCTGTCACATAGTAAGTAGGTGAGGTGCTTAATAATTGTTTATTGATTGGTTTTTTTACAGAGACTTAAGGATTCTTTGTAGTCATTCTGTATAGTATATGGGTAGGAGAAGCATCCATCTGTATAGCATGCTCTGAAGAACCTTGAGAAAGGCCCATTTGCACCAACTGTTCCCTACCAGCCCTGCCACTGAGTCTGAAATTCCCACCCCTGGTCAATCCCTTGAGTTAATATTTCTTCCTAAGTATCATTGTTCCCCAGAAGGACCATTCTTCCTTGCTCACATACTAGTCCATAATGGTCATCTTTTACACCACCTATAATGATTTACAATTAACAAACTGTTTTATGAAAGTCCTTTATATAAAGTCATTTATAAAGGACGTTTGTAAGGCATTTTATAGTTCATAAAGGGCCTTGAATATTTACAATGCGCTTAAGAATTTACAAGAAAACTTTACAATTTTCAAGAGGCATTGCCATTTACAGGGCATTCTGAAGTGTACAAAACTTTACAGATTAAAAGGTTTTAATATTGACAAAAAATTTTACAAATTAATTAAAGGCTTTCTAGCTTACAAGGAGATTCCGTTTTCTAAGGACTTTTAAGTTTACAGAATGTTTCCTATCTCCATTTTTGTCCTCTCAATGTCATACTGTTTAATGAAGTTCTTATACACATATAGTACTCTTTTTTAATCTATCCTACTGTAATGGGAATGCAAATTTGGAAGATCTTCCCTGCCCCTTGGCTAAAGTGCACCTGGAGCCTGGGGTGGGAGGCTTGTTTTTCACTTGATACTTTTTGATTGGCCAGTGGGTCCAAAAGGTTGTTACATTCTCTGAGCCAGGAGAAGGCTATATAAGCCCTGATGTGTAGCTTTGTTTTGGGACTCACTTTGAGAAGTGTTCTGTGATTTGATATGGATTCTGGGAAGCCGTTGTCCAGAGCCCCCTGGCTTTGAAAAACCCAGATGTTGATACCCAGATGTTGATTTGGTATGGATGTAATGGCTGGACAGTTTGGAAAGCTGTCTACTTGATCTGTTTCTGTCTTGATAATTCTGCCTGTATACTTTGAAGTTTGGGGTGCTGACCTTTTTCCCCTGAACAAGGTAAAGGATATATGTCTGACTGATTAAAGTAAGCTTGTTAACCCATTTTGAGTTGCTTTCCTTTATCAAAGCAGATCCAAGAACCTATGCTGGCAGCCACCCTGGGAACGCTGGGGTGCTTGCTGCTACACCTACTTGCCTTAGCTCTGAGAGGACTCCAGATTTTGTAGCACATGAAGTATCTCTCGCAGGGCTGAAAATAAAGTAGATGATTAGTAAATGGTGATGGAATAAATAAAATAATCTGTAAGGCCAGCAAGATGAGTATTATTACCCCATCTTACAAAAGAGAAAATAGAGGTTCAGATAATTGAGTTAATAGGAAAAATGTACTTTGACACAGAAGACTGTGGATCAAATTTTGTCTCTTCCATTTACTAGATATATGACCTTGAGCAAATTATTTCATTCATCAAAAAAAGCATTTATTAAATGCTTACTATATGCCAGGCACCTTTCTGAGTTTAAGAACTAGGTTAGGTACTGGCTATTTTCAGGTTATCAACAAATAAAGTACTTTATAAATTGTATCTTAATCTTATATTGTACCTAACAAATGGCAAAATAAGTGGGGTTTTTTTTCATTTGATTTAAGTCCATTACTCTCCATTTCTGATGCCTTACTATGGCAGAGAGGTGACCTCAGTTTCTCAGAGGATATGCCAATAGAGGGCAAGCACTGGAAAGGTCTACCAAATGGGGAAGCCTTCAAGGACAAAATGGCAGTCAACTCAATTATATGTTCAAAGTAACCACAAGATGTGCTAAGTTCAGAGATTCTGATCACAGAACGTTGTCCAACAGGTGATAAATTGTCTGAGCCATAGAAGGTGCCCAAACCACTTTCTAAGGTGTAGATAGGCTGTAGTCTCCAATGTGGTAATAAAACACACATGAATGGAAGCCCAGATCTTTGTAATTTTGAGTAAGGCACCTGACCTGGTCTGGGGAGGTGGTGGGGAGAGGTAGGAAGAAGAATCAGATTTGTGGGGTAAGTTATAATGGAAGGAAGGAATGATTTGAGGCATTGGGAGACCTTGAGCAGAGTGGGGTGAGGAGTAGGGAAGGATAGCTTAGAGAAAAAGATAAGGTACAGAAGTGATGGGAGGGAGAATGCCCAAGAGTACACTTTGTCCTCTCAGCAGATAGAATTAAATTAATTCCTGGGATACCTGAAATTCTCTGATTTTCCTAATTCTGAGATTTGCACAAGGCCAGCCTCTTAGGAACTTTTTCTTTGGTCTGTTTCTGAATGGCTCAGTTGACTTGCTGTTTACCTCTTATTCCAAATTCCCCATTTTAAATCACAGACTACAGAACATCAGAGCTAGAAGAGTCATTAAGAGTTCATCTAGTCCAGCCCCCTCACCTTTGAGACCCAGAGAAGGGAAATGACTTGCCCAAAAATCACACAAGTAATAAATGGCAGAGGCAGCATTTGTACTCAGGTCCTCTGACCCCAAATCCTGTGCTTGTTCTCTGACATTATGCCACTTCCTGCTCGAGTTTTCCTTAAAAAGGCTTTTAATTGTATAGCTTGTTAGCCTATAGTCTGCATGTAGCTTCTTTGACACATTTATTTGGCATGTGGTAAGACTCATGAGGTCTCTTTGTGATGTGAGGTCAGGAAGTGAGGTAGACCACAGGAAGCACTGTACAGAAAAATGAAGCTATGGCAAATTCCTTCTCCTGTTGTTAAGAAACATCCCATTCCAACCTCTCCTTTTTTCCTTCCCTCCCCACTCCCAATGTCTTACAAAGAGCATAGAGCTGGAAAAGACCTTAGAATTTATAGCAGCTTTTGTTGATGGTGGCAAGGAACTGGAAATTGAAAGGATACCTATCCACTGGGGAATGACTATACAAGTTATGCTATGTGATTTAATAGAATATTACTGTGCTATAAGAAATAATGATCAGGACACTTTCAGAAAAACCTGGAAAAACTTATATGAACTGATGCAAACTGAAGTGAGAAGAACCTGGAGTTATACACGGTAACAGCAACATTGTGTGATGACCAGCTGTGAATGACTTAGCTACTCTCAGCAATACAATGATCTAAGACAATTCTGAAGGACTTATGATGAAAACATGCTATCCCTTCACAGAAAGAACTAATGGAGTCTGAATGCAAATTGAAGCTTTTTAAATTATTCTTGGATGTTTTGAATCTGTTTTCTTTTTTTAAATTAATTTATTTATTTTTAGTTTTCAACATTTGCTTACATAAGTTTTAAATTTTCCCCCTCCCCAAGACAGTGTGCAGTGTGAAACAGGCTCTACATATACATTCCTGTTAAACATATTTTCACAGTAGTCATATTGTATAGAAGAATTAGAATGAATGGGAGGAACCATGAGAAGGAAAAAAAACAAAACCAAAAAAAGAAAGCAAATGGTCTGCTTCTCTCTGCATTCAAACTCCATAGTTCTTTCTCTTGGACATGCATGGCATTTTCCATCATGAGTCTTTTGGAGTTGTTTTAGGTCTTTGCATTGCTGAGAGTAGCTCATACACTGTGGTTACTGTGTACAATGTTCTGGTTCTGCTCACTTCACTCAGCATCAGTTCATTCAAGTCTTTCCAGGTTTTTCTGAAGTCTGCCTGCTCATCATTTCTTATAGCACAATAGTATTCTGTTACATTCATATACCACAACTTTATCGGCCATTCTCCAATTGATGGACATCCCCTCAATTTCCAGTTCTTGGCCACCACAAAAATTATCTGTGTTTTCTTTTGCAACACGGCTAATATGGAAATGTTTTTATGAGTGTGCATGTATGATATCAAATTGCTTGTCACCTTAAGGAGGAGAGAGAAGAAGAAAGGAGAGAATTTGGAAGTCAAAAATTTTAAAAACAAATATTAAAATTTTTTGTTTACATGTATTTGAGAAAATTACAGCTAGGTGGTACAGCAGATAGAATACTAGCCCTGGAATCAGGAGGACTTAAGTTCAAATTCAGCCTCAGACACTTACTAGCAGTGTCACCCTGGACAAGTCACTTAACCCTGTTTGCCTCAGTTCCTCATCTGAAAAATGAACTGTAGAATGAAAGGGCAAAACACTCCAGTATTTTTGCCAAGAAAACTGCAAGTGGGATCATAGAGTCAGAGAGCTGAAATAGCTCAATAACAACAATTGAGAAAATTAAATAAAAATTAAGTGCTTAAGACAGATGGAAGGAAAAGACTCTACTCCAAATGCCTCATTTTTTAGGAACCTGAGGCCTAGAGAGTAGCTCACAAGCAGTAAGTAATGAGCCAGGATTTGAATCCAAGTCCTTTGACTCTAAATCCAGTTTTTTTCCCCCACAATATTATCTTGCCACACTAAGCCCCAGAAGGTTCTTCCCTATGTCAATCCCCTGGTACTCAGAAAAAGGACCCAGCTGCCCTCTTTAACATATGAGGGAGTAGGGATATTTTGTTTTCTGGTGGTGCCCTCCTTTTCTCCTAGAGGGCTTAGACCCTGTATCTGTTAGACCATGAATTAGACCATGCTTAGACCATGAATCTATTTTGAAATAATAATTGATCAATACCCAATAGTCTGAAGGAGGCAGAAAGTCACAGAATCTCAGAGTTAGAAGAAAACTGAGGTTAGTTAGTGCCTAAATAAGAATCTCTCCTAAAATTTATCCAACAAATGATCATCCAGCTTTTGCTTGAAGATGTCCAATGAGGGGGAACGCACTTCCTCCCACAGTAGTTCATTATATTTTTAGACAACTCATAATTGTTAAGAATTTTTTCCCTGTCTCAAGCCTAAAATTATTTTCTTTCAAACTTTCACCCTTTGAAGTAAAAAATAAATAAATAAAATCCATCCTATCTTCTTATAATAGCCCTTCAAATACTTTGATTACTATTATATCCTCCCTAAGTTTTCTCATCCCCAAGTTGTCCCCATTTCCATCAACAGATTCACATGAGGCAGGAACTTGAGGGCCTTTACCAACTAGATTGCTGTCCTATGGACACATTCCAGTCTATCAATATCCTCTTGAAAGGTGGTCCCCAAATTTGAACACAATACTCCAATACAATCCAACCAGGGCAGAGGCCTTTAGCACTACCATCTCCCTGCTCCTAAGCATTGTAACTCTCTTAATTCAGCCAGTTTCTTGCACTAACTTCCTTGGCTATCATATCATAATGTTATCTTATTGTGTTTGGTGTACACTAAGACCCCCAGATCTTTTTCAGATTGATTGGTAAAAAATATTGTAGACCAATGCAACCAAGATTAGGAGGGAAGCAGAAAACTGGGAAAGTATTTTTACAACTAGTACCTCTGATAAAGGCTTCATTTCTAAAATATAGAGAGAACTGTGTCAAATTTACAAGAATACAAGTCATTCCCCAATTGATAAATGGTCAAAGGATATGAACATGCAGTTTTCAGAGGAAGAAATTAAAGCTATCTATAATTATATGAAAAAATGCTCTAAATCAGTATTGATTAGAGAGATGCAAGTTGAACAGCTCTGAGGCACCATATTACACCTATCAGATTGGCTAACCTGGCAAAACAGAAAAATGATAAATGTTGGAGAGGATGTAGGAATGTTGAAACACTAATTCGTTGTTGGTGGAGCTGTGAGCTGATCCAACCATTCTAGAGAGCAATTTGGAACTATGCCCAAAGGGCTATAAAAATATGCATACCCTTTGACCCAACAATACCACTTCTAGGGCTGTATCCCAAAGAGATCATAAAATGGGAAATGGACCCACATGTACAATAATATTTATACCAGTTCTTTTTATGGTGGCCAAGAACTGGAAATTGAGGGGATGCCCATCAATTGGAGAATGTCTAAACAAGTTGTGGTATTTGAATGTAATGGAATGCTGTTGTGCTATAAGAAATGATGAACAGGTGGACTTTAGAGAAACCTGCAAAGACTTACATGAACTGATGCTGAGTGAAGGGAGCAGAACCAGGAGAACATTGTACACAGTAACAACCACAATGTGAGGACTGATTTTGATAGACCTTCTCAGCAATGCAAGGACCTAAAACAATTCCAAAGAACACATGATGGAAAATGCCAGTCATATCCAGAAAAAAGAACTACGGAGTCAGAATGCAGAAGAAAGCAGACTATTTTCTTTTTTGCTTTATTTTATTTTTTCTTTCTTTCTCATGGTTTTTCCCATTCCTTATAATTCTTCTATGCAACATGACTAATGTGAAATGTGTTTAATGGGAATGTATGTGTAGAGCCCATATCAGATTGCAATCTGTCTTGGGCAGGAAGGGGAGAGGAAGGGGGAGAAAATTTAAAATTTATGGAAGTGATTATTGAAAGCTAAAAATAAATAATTTAATTTTAAATATATATATATATAGTAGAGCACACAGCTGGCATTGAAAAATGTCAAGAGGGTACCAAAAATGTGATAAGACTCAATATAACATTTTAAAAACTCATGAATAATAAAAGAATTGTTGTTAGGGTGACAAATAGTAACATTCTGGGTATCTCAGTCCCTGTTTATTAAATACCTATTCTGTGCCCAGTCCTGTACAAGGTGTTGGGGAACATGACATAATCTCTGACTGCACAGAGATTACAGTCTAGTTAAAGAGAACACACATGAAAAGACTTATGAACTGTCAGAGCTGTAAGAGATCTTAGAAGTAACAACAATATTGTTTTAAGAGCAACTTCAGGTGATTAAGTAATTTTGACTATTATAAATACTCAGATTAGCTGCAAAGGATCTATGAAGGAAGAAGCTATCTGCATCCAGAGAAAGAACTGACCAATAAAAAGTATGTATAGAATGATTTTATATACATATATATATATGTATATACTTATTTGTATCTAATGGTAGCTGTCTGTAGTGGGGGAGAGGGAAGAAAAAAATTTGTGATAACTTTATTATATATTTAAAAGGACTAGCAAGTTATACACAATAGATTCACAGTTTCATATGCAATCATCTTTTTTATTATACTATGGAAATGTTTATTTTATTCCATAAATTTAAAATTAAATAAATCTTTTTTAAAATTTTAATCATAGAACATAAAATGTCTAAGCCCAAAGAATTTAGGGATAACTTGGTCCAACCTCTTCACTTTATGGATGAGTAAACTGTTATAACAAAAAACAGTAATGGATTTGGAGTCTAAGAATATGAACTTGAATCACAGAATTACTGCTTACTAACTGTGTGACCTTTGGCAGTTGACTTCTACTCTTTGGGCCTCAGTTTCCCTTCTCTGAAAAATGAGGGAATTGGACCAGATGATCTCTATGCTCCCTTTGAAGTCTAAATAAAGTTATCCCTTCTGCATTGCAGGGGTTAGGAGCATGGTGCCCCCATAATCTGGAAAATCCACATAAAATTTTTGGCCCTCCTTTTGTACCAGAGAAAAAGTCTGAATTCGTTATGGTATTAAAAGAAAAAATATGTTGCTGTAATACAATACTATACTATGTTTTATACATTTCTGAGTTTCTAAACTTTTTCTGTGTTGTCTGCTGGTCTTTGTATGCCATCTATGGCTTCCACACAATTCCCTAAAAATTCCCATTTAATTTCTTATGCCAACCCATGATATAGCAAAACTGTGATGGGGAAAGTCATGATGTAGAAGGGATAATTGTACTATGAAACTGAGATTTTAAAAAAATGTCAAGCAACTTCCCCAAGGTCACAGAGAACTAGCTGGTGGTAGATCTGGGACTCAATACCAAGTCTCTTTAACAATCTTCCACTGCTAAATGATACTTCAGGAAGGGTATTAGTACATGTGTAACAACTCGAATTGCAATGACGTTGAATGCTCCAAGTCATGTAAAGTGCATCACTTGGGGAAATGGGTCAAGATGTAATGAGACAATGACCATCACTTTTGATGATTCCAGGGCCAGATTAGATGTAATGGATATATATTAGTCTATATTCTCCTGGATGTGTCTACCGAAAAGACAAAGGTGCCTACTTTGTGTGCTTAATAAATATGTTACCTTATATTAGTTGCCACACTATGTGAAGGAATACTGCAGCCTGCTATATACATGGGCTGCCTCATGGGAAGACATGAATAATAAACGTGGGCCAGGCGGAAAATGCAAGCAAGTTGCAAGCAAGTTCATTCGTTCATCTGAGGGTCAGGAATTATATAGGCAAAGCATACATTGTTTCATGGCCACTCCCATGGGACATTTCCCAAAATCATAAGTGACTACATGACTCCTAGCATGATGGTCAAAGTTCAGGAGAATGGGTGATATGAATTCCATGCGTAAACACAAACAAAAGCAAGAGCCATATCTTAAGGAATCAGATGGTGAGCCCACAATCCTGAGAAGATTGAGCTCAGAGAGAAAGAACAGACCTAAAGCAAAACTCTGGTCTAGATTTTCTTAAATGAACTCTCTCAGCGCTGGCCCTTGACAGAATATAGTTCTGAGGACTGAATTATCTGAGCTGAGACTAAGCAATCAGATGTTCTTTAAAAAAAAAAAAAAAACAACAACAACAACAACAACAGGGGCGGCCAGGTAGCACGGCAAGTAAGAGCACCGGCTCCAGTGTTGAGAAGACCTGGAGATCGAATCCCGGGCTCAGACACTTAGCACCCACCCAGAAACACCTGGCCGTGTAACCTTGAGCAAGTTACTTAACCCCGATTGCTTAGGGGCTGCCAGGTGGCTCAGCGAGTAAGAGCACTGGCTCTAGTGTTGGGACGATCTGGAGATCGAATCCCGGCCTCAGACACTCAGCACCACACCCAGAAGAAACTGGACGTGTAACCTTGAGCAAGTTACTTAACCCCAATTGCTTAAAAATAAAAATAAAAAAAACAACAAATTTTATTGATGCCTCTTGTTTTTCTTATCACCAAAATTTTCCCTAATAGCCTTCTTCCTTACTCTCCTAGAGAGCTACTCCATATAACAAATAATATTTTTAAAGACAAAAAAGGAAAATATAATCCAAACTGATCAACATATGGCAAAAGTCTTAAAATATATGATGTCCACAGTCATGAACCTCCAACTTCAGCAAAAGAGAGAGTTTATGATGTCTTCTTTGGAGCCATGCTTATTCTTTGTAATTTTGCAACTGAATAGTTTTTGCTGGTTCTTTCCATTTACCTTCTAGTCATTGTGTATATTGTTTCATTGGTTCTTCTTACTGCCCTCTGTTAATATGCATCTTCCCATTCTTCACTGTATTCATTATATTAGTCATTTCTTATAGCACAGTACTATTCCATTACATTCATGGACCACAAGTTGTTTAGCTATTTCCCAATCAATGGGCATCTACTTTGTTTCCAATTCTTTGATATCACAAAAAGTGCAGCTATGAATATTTTTATGCACATGGAGACTTCCATCTCATCATTTACCTTGGGGTTTAAGTCTACTTTGGAATCAGGATCATATGTTCTTGCCAGTATTGGAGATGAGGGATAAAAGAGGAAATAACTCTTCCTAAGGGAACTTGGGCATATTCTTGTGATGGAACCATTGGTGCCCACTCTATCACAGAAGGAGTAGTCACTGTCTGATGCCCTTGGAAATGTCATGATGCCCAGGTGATTTATTCTCATAAGTTTTGGTTTGGGGGGACAGAAAGGAAGACATCATACTAACCCAAATGTCTAGGATGGGGACATCATAATACCCAATTAAAAGCATCTGAGAAATTTTCTTTATATTATTTCTACTGTATTATCAAAAAACCAGCCCAAATTATAGTCATATAAACCAAAAGATTTTACTTGTTTAAACAAAGGGAAACAAAGTCAGATTGCTCAGAGTAGGTCTTATTCCTCTTGGGTAATATCCATCTAATACATAGTAAACTCCACAAAGATGGGCTGTGTCTTACTCACTAGTAGCTGTGTGACTCCAGACAAGTCACTATCTCTCTGGGCCTGTTTCCTCATGGGTAGAATGATGTGATTGTTGGGAAGATCAAATGAGATAATGGGTGTCCATTTATTAGTTATAAAGTACAATATAAATATGAACCATCATCACTAGTTATCTTTGAAGATCTGTGTAGTCCTTACTGTTTAATAGAATAAGCAACAGACATTTATGAATTACTACTATGCACCAAAGTACCATGCAATGCATTAGAAATACAATGAAGCAGACCCAGCCCTTAAGGAGCTAACATTCTATAAAAATAGCAAAAGGGATGGACATAAATAGGCATATGCAAAATATATACAAAGCATATACTAGATAATTTGGGAGGGAGGTAAGTACTAGTCTTTTCTGAACTTTATTGGGGGAGGGGAGTTGGGGATCAGAATAGTACTCATTGGAGGTGGTATTTGAGCTAGGATTTGAAGGAAGCTCAGATTGAAAGAAGGACAAGAATCAGTTACTGTAAAGGCACAGAGACAAGAAATGGCATTTCATGTGAGAGGATTTAGCAAGTAGATAAGTGTGGCTGGACCATAGAGCGTGTGAAGGAGGAGGAGAATGCAAAATGGGCCTTGAAGGGTAAATGGGAGAGGCAGCATGGTAAGAAGGAAGTGTACTGAATTTTGAAGGCAGAGGATGCAGGTTCAAAACCTAGCTCTTTGTGAGAGAGAGAGTGAGAGAGAGAGAGAGAGAGAGAGAGAGAGAGAGAGAGAGAGAGAGAGAGAGAGATTTATTATCTCATTCCTTACTCTGATTCCTTCTATTTCTTTTTCTTCTTTTATTGCTATCCCTAGGATTTACATTACAATATGAAATAATCTACAAGCATTATTTATAATTGGGTTAAGCTAGTAGCCTTCCCAGTAAGATCAGGTATGAAGCAAGGATGTCAACCTCAGCCTTTTTATTTAAATTTTAAAAATAAAAAGGTTACACTTACTGGGTTTCTCAGAGGATAGAATTACAGAATCTCTTAGTTGGAAAGACTATCAGAGGTCATCTAATCCAGGGGTGGGGAACCTGACCAATTGGTTTTTCGCTGTAATCTTATAAAAGCAGTCATCCAGCCTTTACTTGAAGATTTTGTCATGGGGATAGGGGAGTGGGGAGAGGGGGAGGAGAGACCCATGACCTCCAGCCTCGAGAGGGAGAGAACAAGCTCTTATAGGCTCAGTGAGGCTATGTCCTTGTGGTACCAAACTAATGGATCTATTCCTGGGATTTCAGAACAAAGTTGGGAGGGCCCCCTAAAGGTCATATAACACTATGCCTTCATTTCGAAGAGGAGAAAACAGACTTGCCCAGGGTCACACAGCTAGTAAGTATCTGAGGCCAGATTTGAATCTTCCTGACTCCAGACCCAGCATTCTATCCACTGTGCCACCAAGCTGCCCCAAGTCACTGATCTGTAAAATGGGGATAATGATAGCACCTGCCTAAGAAGGTTGTTGTGAGGATCAAGTGTGTTCATCTATGTAAAGTGTTTTGCCAACTTTAAAGCAATATATAAATGCTAGTTATCCCATGTCTGAGCATCCATCTCAGTGGTGAACGGAGTAAATGAATGCTTTGACGTATGTACGAGTGAACATCGGGTAGGGAAGAGAAGGGACACTGGGTAAATGGGCTATCCATCTTTCCAGCTCACTTAATGATACAACAAATCTTTCCAAATGGCGTCGCAGTAAAGTGGAAAGTGCCCCAAGCACAAGAGAGAAGACCTGGGGCTCAAATTTCTGCTCTGTCACTTGCTAACCTTGAGACATTGGGCAAGCCTTTTTCTGGGCCTCAGTTTCCTCATGTGACTTGAGAGATTTGGACTAGATAATTTCAAAAGTGCCTTCAAGATGTCAAACTCTTTTTTTTTTTAAGCCAACACTTCCTTTCCACCTTCCCCACTACCCCCCCAACACCTGAGACCTGCAGCCTCAACATAAATAAAACAACACTGCCTAGCAGGATTTCCGGGTGAGATCTCTAGTTTGCCCTCTCCCACACTCTGAGGCTGGGGAGCTGTACTTTTGTTTCTCTATTTTCTAGCCCCGAGTTTCAATTTTTAACTCGGGGCTATTTCCCCTTTGTAGCTAAACTTTATTTCCTTTTCCTGTTGGTTTTTAAGTCGAGTCTGTACCAGAACTGTTGCCTGTGTAAGGTGCTGGGTCTCCACTGAAACTCAGCCCCAAGTATCAGAGGTGAAAGTCTTTGTGCTACCTAAACTCAAGACTTTTGACCATGGCGACAGGGTGAGTATTAGACCTGGGGCTTGGGGAAAAGGGATTTTAGAACCAATCAAGTCTAGATTGTTAGAGTGGGAAGATTCAATAAGCATTTATAAGTGCATAGTATGTTCAGAGCACGGTGCTAGGCTCTGGGGAGAGACAAGGTTTAGAGAAGAGAATTCCCAGAATCACAAGAATATTCAACGCCAAACAGAACTTTTTTGAACCAAGTCCAGAATCCTCATTTTCTAGAGGCTGAAATTGAGAACCACAGAGGCCAAGAGACCCATCTAAGGCCATAGTACTAGATACTACCAGAGGCATAATTCAAATCCACTTTTCTGTCTCCAAGTTCATCCTTCAGGACTTTTCCTGTGACCCAAAACACATCGCTAGTAAGTTATAAAATTGAAACTCCAGACCAAGTCTCCTGATTTCCAGTTCAGGGCTCTGTATTCTGTCTCTCCAATGACTTTAGTGCCCAAAGCCTTCTTTGTAAATTGGGTTCACTCTACAGCTAGACAGGGACACAAAGATGGCAGGAAGAGAGGGTTAATCTACCTCTGTGTCTGGGCACAGAGAATGGTTGAGGCATCATAGCAGCATTTTCCGGAATATGACCTGGATCTAGGCATGGGGAGCTGGGGAGAGACTGGTTGAATCCTGGGGAAGGCCAAATTGGGGAACAGTGTAGTTTTCTGTAACAATGTAAATACTATAGAACTTCCCTCTAAAAAACCAATTCAATAAAACTGTACTAAGGCACCTATCTGGAACACTGAGGATAAAGAGATAAAAAGTGACATAGGCCTTGCCTTTCAATTGACAAGAAGGAATCAATGGGTACATAAACAACTCTGGTACAAAAGAGAGCCAGATCAAGGCAAAGCAGTCAGGCAAAGTGCTAAGGGAAATTTGAGGTGGGAGCCTGGGAGAGGAAGATGGGGAACAAGGAGGGAGAAACCTCTCTAAAGAATTTTCTTGTTTACAAGTCACCATTCTGTGTTACTCAGGGGTCAAGATTCCATGTACTTTCTCCAACAGGGAAGCATTCTTTTCAACTTTATTCCTTTCCCCCCAATACTTGGAGGAATGAAATAATTATTCCTTTTATCTGTATAGGACTGTACAATTCCCAAAGCACTTTCATATACAATATTTCATTTGACCCTCACAAATAACCCTGTGAGGAATTACTAACCCCTTTTTATGGATGAAGAAACTGAAACATGGGTGGTCAAAAGGGACCCTGGTTTCCTTAGTTGTTAAAAAGGAAAACAAAGAGGGGGAGGGGTAAAGAGAAGAAGGAAGAGCCAGAGTTGGATTGATCTCTGAGTTTCCATCCAGCTCTGTGAGGCAATGATTCTATGGTTTTCAAGGTCCCTGCCAGCTCTGGGAATCCCTGCTCTATTATTCCAAAGCCTCCTAACATTTTTTGATTCTGTTATATTAAGATCCCTCCCAGTTCTGACATTCTATATTCTCTCATTCTAAAACCTCTTCTATCTCTACCATTGCACATTCTGTGATTCTAAACCCCCTACTCACACAGACATCGTATGTTTTATGATTCTAAGGCCCCCTTCTCACTATAAAATGCTAGGTTCTGTGATTCTAAGGTACCCTCCAGCTCTGGTATCAGTGGTTCTGGGATATGACCAAGGTGACTGACTGCCCTCTCCAAGTACATTAACAGACAAAGGTTTGTGTCTCTAACAATTTCATGCTGGGAGGGGGACAGGGGTTGAGGGGGAGGAGGGCGGCTTGCCTCCTTCCTTGGTTTGTGTGAAAGACTAGTCAAGTTTACGTGGTTAAAGAACACTAACAGTTATCCACATTATCACCTAAAATATATTGGGGAGACTTCCTTTGGAAAAGAATGGGGAAACTGACCATTTCTTCCTTTCTGGATACTCTTCCCCATTAGAACTGAATTCCAGTCATGAAACAGTTCTAAGCACTCAGAGCTAGAAGATGTCTTAGATTCATAGAACACAGAGTGTCCGTGTTAGAAGGACCATAAGAGGTTTAGCCCTGAGACTTTGTGATACAGATGAGGAAATTAAAAGTTTGCAAGACGCATCAACATACTAGAATTGCCAGACACTGGGAAAAAGAGGCAGATAACCCTGTTCTTGAAAGCAGAGGCCCAGCAGCTTTTTGTGCCTTTGTCACACCTTCCTCTCGGAATACAATTTATGATGAATCACCATGAGAGACATTTCAGGGATTAGGAGACATCAGTTCTTCCCTGGACCAGAATTTCCTTTGGTGAAGTGAACACAGGTCTCTGAGAGCAGCAACCATTAATTAAACACCTCCCCATTAGAGAACCATGCAAATGCTGGGGCAGGAGATTACAATGTATGTATAGATAGATAGATAGATGATAGATAGATAGATAGATAGATAGATAGATAGATAGATAGATAGATAGATAGATATAGATAAAGATATATATATATATGTGTGTGTGTGTAGTTTACAGTGTTTACATGATATATAGCCCCTGCCCTAGGTATTGTATAGATAAGAAGGAGGAGGATAACATACAGGGTCACCCAGGACTAACTATCATATATAGCAGCACTTGGTAAGTACATTTGTTGTAGTTCCGTCTTTCCAGTCATTTCCATCTCTTTGTGACCACATTTGGGGTTTTCTTGGCAAGGATACTACAGTGGTTTTCCATTTCCTTCTCCAGCTCATTTAATATATGAGGAAACAGGCAAATAGAGTCAAGTGACTTGCCCAGGGTCACACAGCTAGTAAATATCTCAGACAGGATTTTAGTTCAGGTCTTCCTGGCCCTCGGGCCACAAACGTTAGAGGAGTGCAAAGCAAAGCAAAGACCCACATGTGGTTTGAGGAAAGTCTTCGCTGAACAGGAGGAAATAGCATTTGGATTGGGTTTTAAGGAATTTAGTAGACAAAAAGGGAGAGGGTGGGCATCCCGTTCACATTGTGGGTAATAGTATAAGCAAAAGCAAGGCAAGGGCATTGAGCATTGGGGGGATAGGATGGAAGGAAGGAAAGCATTGCATGGATTGCAGGCAGAGACTGGTCTAGTTTGGCCAGAACCTAGAATGCACCAAAAAGAGAATGCTATGAGACAAAGCTAGAAAGACAAAGTGGTACCAGACTGGGGGTGACAGTGAATGCCAGATTGAAGGATTTGGACCTGAATTATTAGGCAGTAGGGAGCTATTGAAGTTTTTTGAGCAGAGGTAATACATGAGCAGCTCTGAAGAAGGAAGCAAATGTTTCATGTCAGTTGCTGGGAGCAGTTCAGAAAATGGAATTTCCTTAGGTAACTTTCATCCCTGTGCAAAATTGACCTTTTATACTAGTTCCGTAGTCCATTTGTTTTCACCATTTGAAGGCTTGTCGAGCAGTGATGGGCAAAATGCCTGTGAACTTCCCATCCAGGGGATATTAGAGCCCAGCCTTTCTGACCCAGAGATGCCATTGGTCGAGAAGCTATTTTTAGTTGTGAAGTGCAAAGTCCTCTTTACAATCTTTTTTCCAAAATATATCAAAAGTTTAAGAAGAATAGTATTTAAGCTTCTCACTTATCCCTAGAGGGCCTACCAATGCTCAATACTAAAATCTCTGAAACTCTTTGACAATGCTTTGATTTCTTAGTAATCATTCACATCTGTCTTTCCAAATCATTTTCACATCCATTAGATTATTTGGCCCACATAGCACCCCACGAAGGAGGCAGGGAAGGGATTCTTCCTGTTTTAGAGGAAATTGCAAATCAAATCGCATAAGTTCTCCCTCATGATCACAGGGCTAATTGACTCACAAAGCGAGGACTCAGATCCTCTCACACCCACGGTCAAGGCTCTGGGCACTTTCTCTGGCTGTCCTCCATGCCTGGAATGCTCTCCTTCCTCTGTGCTGATGCCTGACCTCCCTGGCTTCCTTTAAGTCCCAACTAGAACCCTACCTTCTACAGGAAGTCTTCCCCAAACTTCTTAATGCCAGTGCCTTCCTTCTGTTATTTCCTATTGTATCATGTATGAGTTTGCTTTGTATATCTTTGTTTGCCTGTTGCCTTCCCTGTTAGATTGTAAGCTCCTTGAGGGCAGGTACTATCTTTTGCCTCTTTTTATATCCCAGTGCTTAGCACAATACCTGGCAGATAGTAGGCACGTATAAATGTTTATTGATTGATTGACGAAGCTTTCAAGCCCTACAAAGCTTCTTTCTTCCTCTCTATATCATTTTTATAAGTTACTATATCATTTTGGCCTAACATTTTTTAAGCACTCAGGGTTAGTAACAAATTTGGAGGCAGTAAAATGCAGCAGTGAAAGTCCTAGAATCAGAGACAAATGACCTGGGCTCAAGTACGGACCCTAACCCCACTCTAGTTATGTGACTGAGTCACAGAATCTCTCTGATCTTCCTTTTCCTCATCTGTAAAATGTCATTTATGAGGCTTAGGCACCTCCCTTCTGTAAGAGGGAGAGAGGCACAAGAGAGGGGTTCCTTACGGTTCTTTTTAAAGCTTATCGAAAGAGTCTTGATCATTTTAATGGTCTCTAAAAGTATGGGCTGTTGGAATTATGATAGCTGTGTTGTGGTAAATTAATAACCTCCAGAAATGGGTTACAGGGTAATACATGCTAAAGGTCATGCTTCTGGTCCTCCTTTCACACCCAAGTTTAAGTAAGACCTTCTATCTTGATCATTGCCTTTAGTCGGTGAAAATTTTGCAAGGTTCAACAAATCTTTTTTTTTTCTATTTTAAAATTAATATACAGGAATAATTTTATATACCAAGGACATAAAAGAAAATTCAAGTTAACAAGTATTGTATGTGAAACCATGAATCTCTGTTTGTACAGTTTTCATCTTTAAAAGAAAATAATGTGGGCAGCTGGGTGGTGAATGAGTAGAGCACCGGCCCTGGAGTCAGGAGGACCTGAGTTCAAATCCAGCCTCAGACACTTAACACTTACTAGCTGTGTGACCTTGGGCAAGTCACTTAACCCCAATTGCCCTGCCTTCCCCCTCCAAAAGGACACAATAAAAAGAAAATAACAAATTCCACACATTCATTTCAAAGCTGTCTGACTTTTCTTTGTCTCCTTCTGAACCTCTGTTCAATTCAAGTCTTTCCAGTTCTAGCCTCACTACATCTCTCATCTCTATCTCCTCGCCATTCACACAGCTACCACCCTGATACAGGCAAGCTCTTATCATCTCATGCTTGGAATATTAAAATTTCCTCCCAATTGGTTTCCCTCCAATCCATCCTTCACTCAGCTGCCAAACTGTTATTCTACAGGGCAGATCTGATCATGTCACTCCCCTACACATTACATTCCACAGGCTCCCTGTCACCCTCATGATCAAATACAAAATGCTGTGTTTGACAATTAAAGCTCTTCCCAACTTGGCCCCTTGCTACTTTTCCAGTCTTCCTGCAGGGTACTCCTTTCCACATACTCTAGGAACACTGGTCTTGCCCCTACTAGGGGGAATCGTCATAGTACAAGGGAAAGAGCCCTGGATGGCATGACAAAGGACCAGACTTCAAGACACTCCATCTTTCCTGACTCTGATCCTTTTCACTGGCTGTCCTCTCCACCCCCTCACCCCCACCCCCACCTTCCCCTGCCTGGAATGTTCTCCCCTCCTCCCCTCTGCCTCCTGGCTTCCCTGGCTTCCATGAGGATTCAGCCCACATACCATCTCATCTGGGAGGCTTTTCCTGGTTCCCATCCCTGCCTGTTTCTCAAGTGCTTCCCCCCTCCCCCAGAATACCTCCTATTTAGACTCTACTCATCTTTTATGTATGTAATTGCTTGGATATTGTCTCCTCCATTAGAATGGGAGCTCCTTGAGAGCTGGGATCATGTTTTTACCTTTCTCATATCCACAGTGTTTACCACAGTACCTGGTACATATTAGGAACTTAATAAATGTTTGTTGACTTCCTTGACTGAAACACCATAGTACATACATTAGATTACTGGGTTTAGAATCAGAGTGTCTGGTTTCAAATCCATCTCTTCCTACCTGTGTGATCTTTCACACATAAACACTCCAGACCTCAGTTTCCTCATCTATAAAATGAAGAAGTTGGTCTAGCTCAGTGGTCAAACTCAAATAGAAAGTCAATATGCTAGCCACATATTAACTTAGAAAACCACAAATTAACATTATCTATGTCGAATTACATTTTTATTTGTTTTGCTAAACATTGCCCAATATATTTTAATCCGGTGTGGGCCTCACTTGAGAGTTTTGCTGACCGTGAGTTTGATAACTTTGAATTGATGATCTGGAGCCTCTATTTAGCTCTAGACCTATGATAACACTGTAAGTAGTTGATTTTGAGATCTGGTTCATTTCTTTTCATTGAGTGCAGCTGTATGGCATTGGCTTAGGGAAGTGGGTGGATTTCTCCAAACAGAAACTTCCTTGTGGGCAAAGCAATTAAGGAAGTGAGGCTGAGGGTAACCTGATTGTGCGGCAGGATGTCTGGGTGATCTTGGCTCAGCACTATAGTCCATGATAAATCTGGAGGATTCCCCTTTATTAACAATATTAGAAATGGTAGCTTCACCACCACCCCTAGCCCAAGATTCTGCCTCCACCAAGGGGCATCATCACACAGTGCAGGGGAAAGAGCTCTGCGAGACGAAGGACCAGACGTTAAGCCCCAGCACTCCCACCAGTGAGCTCTATGACACTGGGTAATTCTCTTCCTCTATATTATCTTCAGTTACCTCATCTGTAAAATAGGGAAAAGTAAATACCTGTATCACCTGCTTCATGGGATGGCAGGAATCAAAAGAGAGGATGGAGAAGTACTTTCTAAACTCTGTGCCACTATGGAAGTAAAAGTTATTGTTATTAGGTGGATAGATTTTGGTTTGGAGGTTTGGGGGGATGTTTTTAATTTTTTTATTCATTTTGAATTTAAATACAAAAAGACCAAAAAAAAAAAAAAAAGAGAGAGAACATTTCCCTGTACACTGCACAGCATAGAGGATTAAACATAAAACCATGAATTTCCATTTCAGACTATTTACTTAAAAAAAAAACAGCTATATAATAAATACTATACTTTGTTTTCAGTTACCCTGCTTCCAAGTTTTCTTTTGCTCTCTTCTGTGCATTATTTCTTTTTTCTCCCTCCTTCCCTACCCCATCCTAGAGAAGGCTACAGTTAAACACACACACACACACACACACACACACACACACACACACACACCATATGCTTCTATTTAACAATTCTTTCTCTGGAAGTAGGTAACATCTTCCTTCATAGGTCCTTTACAGTTGGTTTGAGTATTTATGATACTCAAAATGAATTTGTCACTTACAGTTCTTAGAACAATATTTCTGTTACTGTGTATAACATTCTCTTGATACTGCTCATTTCACTTTTCATCATTTCATGAATGCTTAGATATTTTTTTCAAGCAATTGGGTTTAAGTGACTTGCCCAGGGTCACACAGCTAATAAGTGGCTGAGGCCAAATTTGAACTCAGGCCTTCCTGACTCCAAGTCTGGTGCTCTATCCACTGAGCCACTTAGCTGTCCCTGTGACTTTTTAAAAATTTTTTTTTTGCTTTTTTTTTTGGAGGGCTATTGGGGTTAAGTGGCTTACCCAAGGTCACATGGCTAGTTTTTGTGTTAAGTGTCTGAGGCCGGATTTGAACTCAGGTCCTCCTGATTCCAGGGCTGGTGCTCTATTCACTGCACCACCTAGCCACCCCAAAATGTTTTTAAAATAACATAATGTAAAGCACTTTGCATATCATAAAGTATTATATACATATTTTATATTATTATAATATTTTTATTTTTATATAATATAATGATCATATTATTATATATAATATGTAAATTATTACTGTACATTATTTCTGTACATATATATGTACAATATTTCCATGGTGGAAAGTACACAGGGTTTGTAGTCAACCAACCTGAGTTCAAATCCTGTCTCTATCATATACTGCCTATATAACCTTGGACTAGTTACTGCCTACCCCCTCCAAACCCAAATTACTCACTGATAAAATGAGGTGGTTGAACTAGTTGACCTCTAAGGCCCCTTCCGTTTATAAATATGCAATCTGTGTCACCCTCAGTGAAAGCACAGGAGTCCGCAATCCACACTAGCAGAAGGAGAAACCCATACTGAGGAGGGCACATCTCAGCAAGATGCCACCCTCAATGCCCAGGTTCCTGCCTCGTCCCAAGGAGCCAGCTTATAACTTTGTTCTATACCCCTCTCTTGGACTTAATCATCCAATATCCATTTCTGTGATTGTATCTTATTCTCCTCCTAGACTGTAAATTCTGTGAGGGCAGAGACTGTATTTTATCTAAACTCTGTACCATCCTCAGTGCCATCATAGTTAGTGCTCAGTTTTGTTGGACAAATAAACATCCCTTTCCTTTTTAATCCTGGGGAGGGGACATGGGGGAAGAGCCCCGAGCAGCTGGTTAGAAGACCCAGGATCGAATTCCAGGCCCACCACTGACTCCCTGTAGGGACTTGAGCATATCTCCCTCCAATTCTGAGCCCCAGTTATCCTCATCAGTAAAACAGAGAAAATACTTGCACAACCTGACCCCCACAGAGTTATGATGAGGATCAAATGAAGTAATGTAAGGACAAGGCACTTCCAGAACTGAAAAGGACTATCAGAATGTGAACTGTTGGTCTTGATTAGACCCAAACATGAAGGTTGTATTCCAACCTTGATGATTTCAACGAGAACCATTTAATTGGAACCCATTCAGAGAGTGATTACTAAATACCTAGTGCCTTAACTGCTTCATATTTATTTCAAATTTATTCTGCATTAATTTATTATATATACATATATAAAATATATAATCTATAAAATGTATATTAATAATAAATATAATATATTAAAATATATAAATTATATATATATATTAGCCCCCTTCCTCCTTTTTCTCCTTTTCCTCCCCCACTCCCCATAGCACGTAAGTTACTTCAGAACTGGAATTGTTTCCTTTTTTTGCCTTTGTATTGCCACTGTGCCAAGCACAATGTTTCTCACATATTGTTGAGTCATTTCAGTCACGTCCGACTCTCTGTGATCCCATTTGTGGTTTTCTTGGCAAAGATACTAGAGTGGTTTACCATTTCCTTCTCCATCTCATTTTACAGAAGAGGAAACTGAGGCAAACAGGGTTAAGTGACTTGCCTAGGGTCACACAGCCAAATATGAACTCAGATCCTCATGACACTCAATCCACTGTGCCACGTAGCTGCCCCATGTGATCGGCACATAGTAAAGACTTAAGAAATGCTAGATAATTGGTTGATCAAGATCATGAGAGAACTAGAAACCCTACCACATGAGAATTGCTTAAAGGAATTAGGGAGGAGGGATATTATTCTGGATAAGAGAAGACTCATTAGCAAAAACTTAATTACTATAATCAAATGTCTTCAAAGGCAAGTAAATTTAGAGGGATTAAGTGTTCTTTGCACTAACCAACAAAACTAGGGCCAAAACCCAGAAGTTACCAGAAGATTTCTCTCCTTATAAGGCCCCACTGCCTAACATTTAAAACTAAAACAAGTGAGCTCCCCATCACTGGAAGTGTGCAAGCTGAGACTTCATTTCCACTTATCTGGGCTGCTATAGTGGGGACTCATTGATGGTGCAGAATTGTATAAAACATGCTAAGCTCTCTTCCAGCTCCAGATTCTATGTTTGTGACTCAGGTTGTCCAGGGACGTGCTCCAGAGAAAAAAATGAACGTTTTAAAATCTCAAAGAAAACATTCTTTTTTTTTTCTTCTCAGTGGCTCAGGGCTCTGAGGACAAGTCTCAATTCAGCCCAGTGGCTAAACGCAGGCAGATTTATTTTTATAAACCACTGGCTTCTCTGTGCAAATCACTTTGTCCTCAGTGGGGGAGGTTTGCTAACTGATGGGTTTCAAGCCAGATTTTCCAGAGTTACATTTGGCCTCTCATGTCCTTAAAGTAAACAAGTCAGGGCTTTCCAAACTCATTCTTCGAGCCTGGGCTCCCTGCCTCCTCTGATTTTATTTACAGGGACATCCTCCACTGTGGCCAAGACAAAAACCATCCCTCACTCCTCCATGCATGACTTTACAATTTCCAAAGTACTTTTTTACACTTTCCAAAATACTGGCACAAGCTCATTTCATCCCAAATGCCAGCCCTGTGAGGGAAGCAGGGCATATAGTACTAGTTCTACTTCACAGACAAAGGAATTGGAATCCAAAATTGATTTAAGCAAAAATTACTACCTGAGTGACATCATACAAGTCCCTTAACTAACCCTCACTGGCCCTTGGCTTAAACCTATCACAACCTAGCCAGAACTACCTTTCCAGGCTTACTCTACATCAGTCGCCTTCACCCACAGGACAGTCCAGCCAAACTGACCTTCTAATTCTCATCCATTCCCCATCTATCTCTGCTTCTGTACAATAATCCCCTGTCTCCCTCCTCTCCTCTGTCTCTTAGAAGCCTTAGTCTCCTTCAAGACTCACCACCTGTACCTTTTCTTTCTAATTTCATATTCTCTCTCATAGGCCCCCTTCTCTGCTCTGAGGCTATCACCACCCTAGGGTGGGCTCTCATCAGCTCATACAGGGACTAAAACAATGCCTCAAGCCTCTCTCCCTTCCAGTCCATCTTCCATCCAACTGTGAGAATAATCTTCCTCAAACAAAAAGCTAACTACACACACTCACACATACACACATGCACACATACATACTCACACACATACATGCATTCACACACACATACATGCATGCACACACACACACACACACCATTCAGTTGTGTTCTCTGCTTCCTCCAGGATCAAAGATAAAATCTTCTGTTTGACTTTAAAACCTTTCATAGCTTGACTCTCTCCTGCCTTCACAGATATCAGTCTTACACTTCATTCCCCTTCATCTACTATATGATGAGGGAAAGTCAAGTGGTGCAATGGTTAAAGTTCAGGGCCAGGTATCAGGAAGATCTGAGTTTAAATCTGGTCTCAGGCATTTACTAGCTGTGAGACCCTGGACAAGTCACTTCACCCTGTTTGCCTCAGTCCCCTCATCTGTAAAATGAAATGGCAAACCACTCCAGTATCTCTACCAAGAAAACCCCAAATGGGGTCACAAAGAGTCAGACGCAACTGAAAACAACTGAACAACAAACAATAACTTCTGATGAAGTGACTTTGGCCTCTCTGATGCTCCCCACACTAAACACTGTCTCCCAATTCTGCACTTTTCATTGGCTGTCTACCCTGGCTGGAATGGTCCTTTTCTGTGCCTCTTACAGTACCTGGCTTACTTCAAGCTGCAGCTAAATTCAGCTGTTGGGTTGTTGTTATTTGGGGGGGAGGGAATTTGAGGGGTGTCCTTTCTTTGTCTCTTCAATGCTAAGCTCCATGTTGGTCCATAGTAAGCATTTAATAAATGATGTGACTTACGCTCTTTTCTTGTACCATAGAAAGAAGTGATTTGCCCAAAACCATACAACACTTACAGCAGACCAGAACCTTTATTTACAGAGGAATCCTATGGGACGGGCTGGGGTTAGAGAGAACACAAGCAACTAGACTGAGAATCAAAAGTCCTGGGTTCAAATCCCAGCTCTGCCACCCAGCCCTTATACGACCTCAGACAAATCACTTGTCCTCTCTGGCCCTTCTTGTAGAATAACATAGTGGGACCCAATGATTTCTGATGTCCCCTCTAATTCTAAGTCCAATGCTCATATCTATGAGTACACATCCAAATGTCAGACAGAAATCTCATGTAATCTGGGCCAAACAAAAGGAGATTTACTACCCCCACCACCATCCCCCCCCCATTCTCTACCATTGCCCTGCCTACACACTCCAAGGAAGGAGCAAAGAGACCAGACAGCATCAGAACGACTGGTTCACGTTGCTGCTGAGGAACTAAGCATTGGTTTAGAAAAGACATTATCTTTTCAGAACCCTCAGGAAGGAGGGAACCAACTTTTCTGAATAACTGAGTTTGCCACTTTAAGCAGCAATCCATTTAAAAAAGTTTTTTCTGTCTTTTGGGGTAAAAATCTTTCTAAAATGGATCATATACATCTCTGCCATTTGAAAGAGAAGAGAAAATTCTTTGAACTTTTTGAATCCTAACCTTTTCTTAAAGTTATATAATAAACAGCAATTTTTATCCCGTATTATAACACTGATACCAGTAAGTCCAACTGCACTATGTGATGCTGCTTGTGCCTATACTAAGCCAGAGGCTGCTGTGTTTTGTGATTTCTTATGTTTGCCTTTTAGTGTTTCTAACACCTCCCACACTTTCAGTTGTCACTTCTCCCTCTTTTGGGGGAGGGGAGGGGGGCTACCCAAAGCAACCTCTCTTCTCTCACTTCCCATTTCCTATTTCTAAATGTGGTATGGACTGGAAAGTCAGATCATTCAATCTGTTAGAATTGGGTGTAAAGTAAGAATTAATAGGATCTGAGTGAGAGACTGATTAAATGCATGGGTTTTGTGCAGGGATTTTTGTGACATTGCTTCCTTGCTACTCAAATGCATCTTTTCTTTCGGTTTCTGGGCTACATTCTGAAGCTATTCGGCCATTGGAAAGCAGAGTTCTGGAGAGACAGTGTTATGATAATACCTCTTTCTTGTGAAGATTACCTGATCACATTATTATCTGTTTATTTGAAAATATGGGGCCAGGATACATTTATACTGGGGCAGCTAGTGGATAGATCACTGGACCTCAGCGTCAGAAAGACCCGAGTTTAAATCTATCTTCAGACACTTATCAGCCATGTAACCCTGGGCAAAGTCACTTAAGTCTGCCACATAACAGAGACATCTATAAAATTATGATTTTGCAGATAACAATAGCACCTACTCCCAGGATTGTTATAAGGATAAAATGAAATTATATTTATGAAGTGCTTTGAAAACCTTATCGCACTATAAAAATGTTAGTTATCGTTATTAATGGAACCCTAGAATCATAAAGTATTGGAATATTAGACTTGTATCATTTTAGACTCACAGCATCTCAAAGTTGGGAGGCAATCCTTGGAGGTTATATAGTTCAACCTCTCAGCCTTATTTAGAAATTTCCTCTTTTTCATCCCTGATATGTAAATGGACATTGCTTGCTTTTTAGGTTGTATAATTGTGAGAAGTTCTCCATTACATTGGTCGGCCTCTCACTTGAGAGAAGGGGCAAAGAGAGTTTGACTGGTGGTCTGATATCTGTGTTTCCTTCTGCTCCCCAGTGAACAGAGTATTTGCCAAGCCCGGGCTTCCGTGATGGTCTACGATGACACCAGTAAGAAATGGGTGCCAATCAAACCAGGACAACAGGGATTCAGCCGGATCAACATCTACCACAACAATGCCAGCAATACCTTCAGGGTCGTTGGAGTTAAGCTCCAAGACCAACAAGTGAGTAACCATACACACTCTACCTATATAGACAAAGACATTAGATAGGAGTCATAGACAGAGACCCAGTAAGATCTCTGACTCCAACCATTATCCCAGTGCATTAGGCTTTAGATGGAAAATCTTAATGGTCTACAGAATCTGAGAGTGTCCACCGCATTAAGCCTTTACTAGGCACCAGTACAGTACTTTACTCTGCTAAGCCCCAGGAATGCAAAGAAAGGTAAAAAGGAAAAAAACACAGTCCCAGCTCTCCAAGACATTACAGTCTAATGGGGAGATGTATGGAAGCAACTGTGTGCAAACAATATAAATATGGAATAATTGAATATAATTGCTACCTTTGTGGTGGATCTTATAGATGATAGAATTTAGCTGTGCCTTAAAAGAAGTCAGAGAAGCTGGGAGGCAAAGCATTCCAGGCATGGAGGACTATGTAAAATGGGAATGATGATACTTGACCTACTTAGAGATACAGATACAGACCTACTGGGGTGGGGTTGGGGGGGACAATGCATGCAGAGTGTTTTGTAAACCATAAAGCACTATAGAAATGTCATCTCCTATTTTAACTTTCATTTGAGCAATTTCTTTACCTTGAAAGGCCAATTATCTATCAAGAGTTTGTTGAACCTAAGCATCATTTCTTTTTTCTAGATGAGCCTGAGTAAAGAGGCAGCCTGAGTAATAAAACCCTAACCATCCTTCCACTTGTTGGTGCTGAAGGGTTTAAATGTGAATATGTTTTTGTGAATTATTCTCATTCCGAGTTGACCCCCCCATGTCTATTGAGAAAGGGAGAGAGATCTGCCCTCTGAGGACTTATAGACCACCACTGACACCTTCCCCCCGATGAGGAGGAGGCAGGCAGCTCGCACAGACACTTGTTACCAGATACTTTTGTTACCAGATACTATCTGCCACCAGCAGATACTTTTTTTTTTTTCAGCCATAGCAGCTAATAAGGACCATGGGATCTGTGCTGCTAGAAAGAAGGCCCATGTGAATGAAATCACAGATCATTTAAATTCTCTAAAAGTAGAGACATACAGGTACGTGGCACAGTGGATAGAATTCTAGGCCTGGAGTCAGCAGGACTCATCTTCCTGAATTCAAATCTGACCTCAGACACTTGTTAGTTGTGTGACCCTGGGCAAGTCACTTACCCCTGTTTCCCTCAGTCTCCTCATCTGTAAAATGAGCTAGAGAAGAAAATGGCAAACCACTCCAGTATTTTTGCCAAGAGAACCCCAAATGGGGTCACAAAGAGTCAGACATGACTGAACAGCAGAAGTAGAGACAAGGTCGCCCATCCAAGTAGGGAGGTTAACCGTGAATAGGAAGACCATTTGGAAACTACCAGTTGAAATGTTCTGATATAAAATTTAGCCTTTTCTCTGCCAGACAGTTGTCTGTAAGTTGACTATAGTTAATAACTATGGTTACAGTTAAGTCCCTTCCAAAATTATCAGGGTCACAAAATCCTCAGATTGGAAGAGGCCTTATGGATGGACCACCTGGTCCTACCCCATCATTTTACAAATGAAGAAATTCAGGGCCAGGAAAGGAGGGTGACCTACTTAAGGTTATACAGAAGTTTTATGGTAGAGCTGATACTAAAACCTCCTCCTCCTTATTCTCATTCAGGACTCTTTCCTCTTTTCCATCAGTCTTCTCACCCCAGACTACACGCTAAGCCAGTTAAACAGCTACATTTTCTAAGGTGTACTTTCTCCTCACATGGCCTCAGAACACTAGGTTTCAGTAACTCCAAGGGTTGGGACCAAAACCTGGGATCCAGGATAGGATGATCAGGGGGAAGGATGAGGATAAATGCAAAAATCCAATTTGTAATGGTTCAGTCCTTCCAGTCGCAACAGATGCTTCATTGATCCCATTTGGAGTTTTCTTGGCAAAGATACTTCCTTCTCCAGCTCACTTTACACATAAGGAAACTGAGGCAAACAGGGTTAGGTGACTTGCCCAGGGTCACACAGTTAAGTAAATGTCTGAGGCTGGATTTAAACTCAGGAAGATGAGTGACTCCAGGCCCAGCACTCTATAGATGCCCTAACAACAATCACTATTCTTATATGCTTCCCCTTCTGTGCATTCACACAGCCACCACACCAGTTCACCTTCTCCTTATCTGGACTGTTGTAATAGCTTCTAATTGATCTCCTGGTCCCAGGTCTTTCCTCACTACTAGTGAATCTCCACACAGCTGCCAAAGTGCATTTCCTGAACAGCTGGTCACTCTGCTACTCAGTAAACTCGAAATTTTCTCTGTCTGGCATTGCGAGCTCTTTATAGTTTGGCCTAAACATACCTTCTCCGTCTCATTATGCATGTTTCCCCTTTATGCCCTCTATGGTCCAGCCAAACTGCATTTCTTATTATCCCATCTCAATTTCTCTGCCTTTTCATGTCTGTCATCTCTTCCCAGAACACTCTCACTCCTTCCTCTGCTCTTATAATCTCTGATTTCTTTCAAGACTCAGGTCAAGTTCCATCTTCTGCCTGAAGCCTTTCCTGCTCCCCTCCTCCCCCACAAAATTACATTATATCTTTTCTGCATATATTTCTGCAAATCATATATATGAAAATGTGTTTGTCTCCCTTAAAAGAACATAAGCTCCTTGAAGACAGGGACCATTTCTTCATTGTCTTTGGATCCCCACTCTCTAGCACAGTGCCGACCACAGAGCAGGAATTTAATAAAAGCCAATTGCTTGATTTGCTCTGTAAAATGAGAGTCCTGGATCCCATGTTCTCCAAGGTCTTTTCCAGAGAGTCGAGGGGCAGAGGATGGAGAGCTAGCCTTGCAATAGGGAAGACTTTGGTTCAGATTCTACTGCCGACTTCCACTGGTTGTGTGACTCTGGGCAAATTACTTATCAGTTCCCTCAGAGACTCCCTAAGACCAAAACTTGCAAGGCAGATATAAGAAGGGTCTTAGAATCATAGAATATAGATAACACCACAAGGTAGCTGGGATATCATACAGTTCAGCATTTCGTGAAGTGTGGTCCAGAGACACCTAAGGTCCCTAAGACTCTTTCAGAGGGTCTGTGAGATGAAAACTATTTTCATAATAATGCTAAGATGCTTTCATTTATAACATGGTAAATACACACACACACAAGCTTGGGGGGAGGACTCTTTTTTAAGTGTGTAAGAGTGTTCTGAGACAAAAAAGTTTGAGAACCATAGATCTAGTCTAATGGCCACCTCCACCACCAATTTTATGAATGACGCATCTGACTGATTTATAGGTTATAGCCAATGTTCAGTTCGGTCTCTTGTCCACATTATACATATTATCTAAATATTAAAACAAATTATCATTGAAAGACTAAAATTATATGGTGTGAAGAACTGTTCTTAAGCCCATACCAAACCCAAATAGACCAAAATGCTGAGTTCTCAAGCACAATGAATAGAGGACATTATTCAGTAAATACAGCTGAGTACCTCCAATGACTGGGGAATTCATCTTTTCACAAATCAGTTCATTCAACTTTCAAAGAATTCCACTTGGGGCGGCTAGGTGGCACAATGATTACAGCACCCACCCTGGAGTCAGGAGGACCTGAGTTCAAATCCAGCCTGAGACACAACACAAAACTAGCCATGTGACCTTGGGCAAGTTACTTAACCCCAATTGCCCTACCTTCCCCCCTCCAAAAAAAAACCCCACTTATTAGAAAGTTCTTCCTTATGTTGGGTGAAAATCTGGCATTGAGAAGAAATCCCTATAATTTCTACCCACTGGTCGTAACACTGCCCTCTGTAGTCATATAAGACAAAGCCAAGGGTCGGCCCTGCTCCAGGCACATTTCTTGTTACCCTTGAGAATTCTCCTCTACAGGCTGAAAATTCCTAGTTCTTCCAAATGATGTGGCAGGGTTTATAGAAGCATCACCATCTTGGGAGTTCTTTAGATAACGTCATAAGTTAATAGAGGTGGAGTGGCTGTTCAACCACTCAGTCATGGCCGGCTCTTCATGACCCTCTGGATCAGAGCATGCCAATACTATCCATGCAGTTTTCTCAGCAAAGACACTGGATCAGTTTACCATTTCTTTCTCCTGTGGATTAAGGCAAACAGGGTGAAGTGACTTGCCCAGAGTCACACAGCTAGTAAGTGTCTAAGGTCGGATTTGAACTCAGGTCTTCCTGACTCCAGGCCCAGCACTCTATCCACTGAGCAACCCAGCTGCTTCCAAAGGCAACGTAGAAAGAGCATTAGGCAAATTGTCAAGAGAACTGAGTTCTTGTCCTGCCACTTATCAGCTGTGTGACTTTGCTCAGATCACTTCCTCTTTTCTGAGCCTCAGTTTCCTTTTCTGTAAAATAAAAAAGCTGAACCATATGGTCTAAAAATTCTCTTCTACCTGGTCAAAATTCTCCACGAGTATTTATTTAGAACAGCTCAAATATTAACCTTGGAGCCAGGCAAGATACTTGGAATAATAGTAAAGCATGATTAGTAATGGTGAAAGAGGGTCTAGTCGTTGTGTTTCAGAGATGTGGCCTTAGAATCAGCATAACCCGGGTTCAAGTCTTGCCTCTGGTGTATCTCGGCTGCATGACCCAGAACAAGTTACTTAGCCTTTTAACAACTCTAAGCAGCTCTCAATACAACCCCACTCTTTCCCGAAGCACTTTACTGCTAACAAGATGCTTTCTTCACAGCAGCATTAAGAGATACATGGTATAGGTATTGTCTCTTTCCCATTTTACTAGCAAAGAAGCCAAGGTTCAATGGTTTGTCTATTTAGGTGTCAGAACTAGACTCGAACCCACATCTCTCAATTTCAAGACCAATACTCTCAGAGCTATGCCTGATTTAAAATTTAAAATTAACCATGTTTCAACCTGTAACAGGAGCAAAAATTTTAGATGGTTCTTAACCTCCCCGGCAAGGTTTTTTCCCGACTAAGAACAAGGGAGGGCATGGCAGGTATTTGGAATAAACACCCTTTTTGCCACCTTTCCATCTGGGGTTTATTTTTAGTCTTCAAAGCCTCAGAAAAGAGCCTGAGGATGGATGTGTGAGTACATCCTCCTCTTGAGAATCACAGATTTGGGGCAGAAGCGGAGGCTACCCATGTTGTGTGGGTTCTGTTTGCTGGATAAGCCCCGCGTTTACCAACCCCTGGAGAGTGGATGATTTAGTGAGGGCCAGATGGTTTTGAGACAGTGGCAGGAAGCTTTGCAGAGCATTGTGATTTTTGGTAGCTGTGATAGAGAAAACTACAGCTTTAGTGTTTTCTGCTTCATTTTTCAATAAAGATCTTGAAATCTTAGGCTTGTGCAGTCTTAGAATTTTTTTTTTTTTTTGCTTTTTGGAGGGGGGAAGGTAGGGCAATCAGGGTTAAGTGACTTGCCCAAGGTCATATGGATAGTTTTTGTGTTAAGTGTCTGGCGCCAGATTTGAACTCAGGTCCTCCTGACTCCAGGGCTGGTGCTCTATGTACTGTGCCACCTAGCTGCCCCAAGTCTTAAAATTTTAATAATAATAATAACTAACGTTTATATAGCATTGACTATGTGCCAAGCCCTGTACAATTATTATCTTATTTGATTCTCACAGTAGCCTTAGAAGGTAAGTACTATCATTATCCCTATTTTACATTTGAGGAAACTGAGTCAAAGAGAGTCACAAAGCTAGTAAGTGTCTGAGGCTAGATTTGAACTCAGGTCTTCCTGACTCCAGCCATGAAGCTCTATCCACTGCACCACCTAACTGCTTCATGCCTCATTTTAGCTCGAAAAGAGAGCTCAGTGACTATGAGCCTGCCTTCAAGGAGATTACAAAAGAATATTCCATAGGAAATTCGTTCATGTGAAACACTGATGGTTAGTCTTTATGCCATTGCAACTCATGGAAGGAAATCACAGAATGTCAGAACAAGAAGGTACCTTAGAACCATAGAAGCAAAGAATGGCAAAGATGAAAAGGGACTTGAGACTATTTATTCCAACCCTTGCCTTTTACTGATGAGGAAATAGAGGCTTAGAGAGTAAGAGGGACTTGGTCAGGGTCACACAGGAAGCCAAATGACAGAGCTGCCACCAAAGCTCTGCCTTCTTCCCTCCCAGGCCTGTGTTCTCTTTACCACACCAGGTTTCCTCTTTCTGTGGTGGCTGAATTGCAGCCAGCATCTGTCAGAAACATCTCAGGATGATTCTAAAGCATGAGAACAGGAAACCAAAGGAAGAGGACCATGTGTATGTAGCTCTAGGTCATCAGACTAAACTTGATAGCAAACTGTTCCCCAAATTCCCCTGTTCCTGCATTTTCCAGGCACCTTCGTATGCCTCTAATGCCTCCACCTTCCAAAATTTGGCAATAGAATTCTCTCTCCTGTTCTTCCAGTCCAGAGCAAAGGCTTCTTCTACCTCTAAGATTTTCCCGACCCCTGTCAACCAGAAGCACCCTCTCCTTTCTCTTACCTCACTTTGTAAGACTTCTTGGAACACGTTTACATTCTTCTTTGTTAAAGTTGTGTGTGTGTGTGTTTTCCTAATAGACTATAAGCTTCATGGGGGTCAAAAATTGTTTCAGTCATCTTTGTTCTTCCACCCCCACCCCCAGGGACTAGAACAGGGCCTTACAGGCAAAGGTGTTCAGTGGATACCATCTAAATAAATGAATATGCAGAAACTTCCTACATTTGAAGACAGGATAACTTCTTCACCTAAAGAGCAGGACAGCCCTTCCCAATTCTGTGCTGGTATTTAACAATGGGAGCTGGGGGTGGAGGCAAGGTGGGGGGGGGGGGGTGTATGGTAGTAGTATCTGCCAATTCCCAAGGTGTAAATGCTCACACTGAAATTTAACAATCTGCTCAAAGAGCTTGTTCCAGCCCCAGCACAACCCTGGCCCTGCCCCAATATATCATCCAGGAACTCCTCAGACTGACTATACTTTGAAGGAGGATGTAGAGAAATGCAAATGTTAAGTTCTGGTAGCTGAAATCTAAACCAACCAGAGCTTAAGGGAACTTAAAAGATCATCCCATCCATCTTCTCCTCCTACAGATTGAGAAACTGACCCAGAGACAGAAGCAACTTGCCCAAGGTCACACAGCAAATTAGGGGCAAAGCTACAACCCAACCCCAACACCCACCACTTCTCCTGTAAGAAATAATCACTAGGGGCGGCTGGGTAGTGTAGTGATGGAGTCAGAAGGACCTGAGTTCAAATCCGACCTGAGACACTTAACACTTACTAGCCATGTGACCTTGGGCAAGTCACTTAACCCCAATTGCCCCTCCAAAAAGAAAAAAATAATTTTGAAAAAAAGAAATAATCACTAGGCCCCAAAACTGAAGGAAGGAATCCTAACTTGTCCAGACTTGAGCTAAGCAGAATAAATAGGGGAGAAATAATACTGGGCCTCGAAGCAGTGAATTAAGACATGCAGGCTCTGAGTATTTGAATTGTAATGATGGTGCTGCAGGTCTACCAGGCTACATTCCATAGAGAAGTAGAATACCAGCTATAGCCAGCTGGCATAGCAGATAGAGAGTTGGGCCTGGAGTCAGGAACACATGAGTTCAAATTCACTCTCAGAAACTTACTAGCTGTGTAACCCTGGGCAAATCATGTAACCTCTGCCTTAGTTTCTGTGAAATGGGGATAATCATAGCACCTGCCTCTCAGGGTTGTGAAGATGAAATGAGCATTGTAAAGGGCTTAGTACACACCAAGTGCTCTCTAAATGCTAGCTGTTGTCATTGTTGTTGTTGTTAGCATTATTAGAATATGCCTAACAGTTTACAGACAGAAATCATGAGAAGTGGAGAGGTCTGCCCTAGAGAGGAAGTGGCAGGCACGTGGCCTGCACACACCTGAGGGCTGCCTGAACCAGATTAAAACATAATTGGGAAATATTTAACCTATTAGGGCAACTAGATGATGTAGTAGATAGAGCTCTGGGTCTGAAGTCAGGAAGACTTCCTGGGTTCAAATGTGACCTCAGACACTTATTAGCTGTGTGACCCTGGGCAAGTCGCTTAACCCTCTTTGCCTCAGTTTCCTTATCTGTAAATTAATTGGAGAAGGAAAGGGAAAACCATGCCAGTATCTTTGCCAAGAAAACCCCAAATGAGGTCACAAAGAGTTGGACATAACCGAATATATAGTATATGCACACATAAACATATATGCATACATGTGTTTACATGCATATCTACATGTGCGTATGTAAATGTATTTATATATGCATGTATGTGTATGTATACATTATATATAATTTTTTCTTTTCCTAGTTGCTTCAGATCCTTTTCTTCAGTCATATCTGACTCTTTGTGACCCCATTTGGGGTTTTCCTGATAAAGATACCGGCGTGGTCTGCCATTCCTCCTCTAGCTCATTTTACAGATGAGGAAACTGAGGCAAACAGAGTTAAGTGACCTGCCCAGGATCACACAGCTAGAAAGCGTCTGAGTCCTGATTTGAACTCAAGAAGATGAGTCTTCCTGACTTCAGGCCTGGCTCTCTGCACTCTGGCGCCACCTAGCTGCACATAGCTCACTGTGGGGTCATTGTCATTAGAAGGCAAGGAAGCACATTTCATCTCGCCTAGGCTGAGTGAGTGGCCATAGCCGTAGGCTGTTTTGTCACTCTGGGAACACCACTGGGATTGTTATTAAGGAATGCAGGGGGATGCCTGGACTAAATTGCTCAATCTGAGCTTATTTCTAACTAAAGGACCTTCCAAGTTTTCAGAGTAGTTAAGGTCTGCAGACCGCCTGGCCCTGGTATGATGGAAAGAGCACTGGCCTGGAAGTCAGAGGATCTATCTCTTACTTCTGCATGACTTTGGAGAAGTCACTTATCCTCTCTATTTTTGGTTTCTTAATCTGTAAAATGAGGGGATTGGACCAGACCATTGTTGTCCAACTCAGATAAAAATGTGAGCCACCAACACTACATACATATCCCTGCAGGCCCCATGTGATTTAGAAAACCACATATTAACATTATCTATGTTCTATTGTATTTTTAAAGATATTTCCCAATTGCATTTTAATCTGGTTCGGCCTATGTTGATGCTTCTGAAATAGATGACTACTGAGGGCCTTTCAGCTCTAAATCTATGATCCTCTGATCCCATGTACTATTGACAGACAATAGCATATATAAATTTGTTGTTGTTCAGTCATTTTCAGTTGTGTCCAACTCACTGTAACCTCATTTGGGGTTTTCTTGGCAGAGATACTGGAGTGTTTTGCCATTTCTTTCTCCAGATCATTTTACAGATGAGGAAACTGAGGCAAACAAGGTTAAAGGACTCACCCAGGGTCTCACAACTAGTAAGTGTTTGAGGCCAAAGTTGAACCCAGCTCTTTCTGAATCTAGGCCTGATGTTCTATCTACTGTGCCACCTAGCCTACCTGTATAGTCTTGTAAAAGTATACTATTTAGAGTTGGAAGGGACCTTCAAGGTCATCTATTCCAAACTGCTCATTTTAAAGAGAAGGAAATTGAGGCCCAGTAAAGTGAAATGATTTGTCCAAGGTCACACAGATAGCTATTCAGTATCAGAGCCTGAATTTGAACTCAGGTCTTTTGCCTCCAAATCAAATGTTCTTTCCTCTACATCATGCTTCACAGAGTATAAGGAAAAGATAAAAACTTATTGGTCATTTAACCTGAACTTCCTGGTACAGGAATTCCTACAGAATTCGTGATAGGTGGTTTTCTGGCATCTGCTTGAATCCCTCTGGTGACAATGAGCCCTTCCTAATTTTGAGCTTGTATCTGCTTCCCTTTTCCCTGCCCTTTGGTTCTCTCCCTCTTCTTCTCTACTTACTGACTGACCTCCCTGACTTCTTTTAAATCCCAACTAAAATCCCATCTTCTCCTGGCAACCTTCTTGTACTGTGCTCTCTCTGTTAATTATTTCCTTTTTATCCTAAATATAACTTGTTTATATATATGTTTGTATATTGTCTTTCCTATCAGATTGTAAGCTCCTTGAAGGCAGGGACTTTTTTTTACCTCTTTTTTTTTCTTAGCACTTAGCACAGGGCATGGCACATAGTAGGCACTTAATAAATGTTTATTAATTAATTGACTCTCTGATATTTGTAGCTGCACAGAATAAGCTTAATGCCTTTGATCTTGCCATCATCCACAACTGTACCACCTCTTTGTTCAAGAATTCTGAAATCCCCTTATCTGACCATAATCTATTGACTTTCACCTCTCCCTCTGCCTGTCCTTACATAACCCTGCTCTTTATCTGCCTTGCTGTGACCTCCAATCTCTTGATCCTTCAGTTCTCTCCCAAGCCATTTCCCCTGCAAGAGCCATTTTTTCCTCTTTTCCCATCTTGACCCCTTGGTGAACCAATTCAATTCTGCCTTTTTCTCTTCTCTTGAATCCCCAGTCCCTTTATCAAGTCACTGATTTTGCCTAGCCCAGCCTCACCCTTGGATTACTCCCATCATTTACTGCCTTCACTCCTATACTGCTAAATGAAGGTGGAGAAAATTGTGCAGCTATTCTGATTCCACTACAAATTTGTTACACAATCTTAAGTGGGCTCTCACTGCTGCTAGGCAATCCTACTATACTTCCCTTACCAACTCACTATCCTGTTCTCCAGAGCAGCTGGTTTTTCTCCTACCTATCTGACTGCTCTTTCTCTTTCTCCTTTGCTATTATCCTCCAGATAATATCCTCCAGTCACAAATGTCCCTCAGGGTTTGGTCCTGGACCCTCTCCTCTTCTCCCTCTATACTACCTCACTAGGTGATCTCCTCAGTTCCCATGGATTCAGTTACCATCTCTGTGCTGATAATTCTCAAATCTACCTTTCCTGCCTCAGTTTCTCTGCTGACATTCAATCTTGCATCTCCAACTTCCTTTCAGACATCTTTAACTGGATGTCCAGTAGACACTGTGAATTAAAAATATCCAAAAGAGACCTCCTTTTCTTTCCCCCAAACCCTCCCCCTTCTTCTACCTTCCCTATTACTATAGAATCCAACACCATGCTCCTAGTCCCTCAGGATCCCAATACAGAAGTCATCCAGGACCCTTGGAAAATCCCTTCCCCCACTTTCCAAAGCCTGCTGACTTCATCTTTTTAACATTTCTCAAAACACCTCCTTCTCTCCTCTGATGCTGCCACTCTAATACAGGCCCTTATCACCTCACATTTGGTCTATTGTGATAACTTGCTAGTAGGCTGGCCTGCCTCAAGTCTCTCCCTGCTCCAATCCATCCTTCATTCAGTCATCAAAGTAATTTTCCCAAAGTATAAGTACAACCATGTCACTCTATCCTACTCAATAAACTGCAGTAACTCCCTATTGCCTCTAGAATCAAATTTTTTAAATGCTCTGTTTTATGACTAATGTAGAAATATATTTAATATAAATGTACATGTAAAGCCTATATCAGATTGCTTGCCATCTTGGGGAGGTGAGAGAGGAGGGAAGAAGAAAAAAATTTGAACTCAAAAAATTTGAAAAAAAAACTCACCTACTCCTTAAAAGAGAGAGAGAGAGAGAGAGAGAGAGAGAGAGAGAGAATGTAAGCCTCTTGAGGGTAGGGGCTAGCTTTCTTTTTGCTTGTTTTTGTGTCCCAAGCACTTAGTACAGTACTTGGCACACAGTGAGTACTTAATAAAGCTTGTAGACTGACAAAAAAAATTCTATTTTGCATTCAAAACCTTCTAGCCCCTCCTACCTTTCCAGTCTCCTAACACCTTATTTCCTGATACATACTCTTCAATCCAGTGGCACCTGGACCACAAACAAGACTCTCCATCTCTCAGCTCAGGGCATTCTCTTGCCTTCTCTCCAGCTGCTAACCTCCCTAGCTTCCCTTTAAGTGCCAACTAAAATCCCACTTTCTAAGGAAGCCTTCTTAACTTCAGTGCTTTCTCCTATTATTTCCTATTTATCCTGTTTATAGTTTGTTTTACACATATTTATGGGTATGTTTTCTCCCCCATTAGATTCTAAGCTCCTTAAGGACAGGGACTTTGGCCTCTTTTTGTATTCCCAATATCCTAGCACAATGCCTGATAGATAGTAGCTGCTTAATAAATGTTGATTGATTGATTGGTTTTTTTCCTTATAATTTTTCAGATATTAGAAGACAGTAGTCAGTCATCTCCCCTTAAGTCTTCTCCATGTTAAACTTCCCCAGTTCCTTTAACCAGTTCTCAGATGACTAGGAACTCATGGATTTAGCTAAGCAATGGCTTGGAGTGGGGGATAGAGTCTTTTTTTTTCTTTTTTCTTTTTGGAGGGCAATTGAGGTTAAGTGACTTGCCCAAAGTCACATGGCTACTAAGTGTGTCAAGTGTCTGAGGTCGGATTTGAACTCAGGTGCTCCTGACTCCAGGGCCAGTGCTCTATTCACTGCTCCACCTAGCCACTCCATGGAGGTTGAGTCTTTAATAAATGAAGCTTTCAGAAAAAAGTTTTCACGTAGGCTGAACTGAGTAGGAGAGAAAAGGTGGAGTCCCATACACAGTGGTCCAAGAAGTGGCTGGGTTATAGTGTGGTGGACAGAGTGCTGAATTTGAAGTAGTAGGTCA